>NC_133149.1:49480260-49810260 GCF_048418815.1 Hemitrygon akajei
TAGACAATAGGTGCAGAAGTAGACCATTCGGCCCTTCGAGCCTGCACCGCCATTCTGAGATCATGGCTGATCATCTACTATCAATACCCGGTTCCTGCCTTGTCCCCATATCCCTTGATTCCCCTATCCATAAGATACCTATCTAGCTCCTTCTTGAAAGCATCCAGAGAATTGGCCTCCACTGCCTTCCGAGGCAGTGCATTCCAGACCCCCACAACTCTCTGGGAGAAGAAGTTTTTCCTTAACTCTGACCCAAATGACCTACCCCTTATTCTCAAACCATGCCCTCTGGTACTGGCCTCTCCCAGCATCTGGAACATATTTCCTGCCTCTATCTCGTCCAATCCCTTAACAATCTTATATGTTTCAATCAGATCCCCCTCTCAATCTCCTTAACTCCAGCGTGTACAAGCCCAGTCTCTCTAACCTCTCTGCGTAAGACAGTCCGGACATCCCAGGAAGTAACCTCGTGAATCTACGCTGCACTTCCTCTACAGCCAGGATGTCCGTCCTTAACCCCTGTCCCCTTGGCTTTGGCTGGCTTGCAACCTGCAGCTTACCGCGGATTGCTGGGCAAAATAAAACGACGGAGGCAGAAATTCTCAATATCCACACACCAATCCCTGGCCCAAAACCAATCCTGCCCGGAAGGTCTTAATCAGGCTCTCCCTTCCCCGATGCGTGTAACCTCAGTAGCATTTGCCTAATACCTGGTGGGGCCACCGCGACCCCCTTCCTCCCCGTGGGTCCAGCACCCATCTGGTCCCTCCGCTGCTCCCCCTTCTCCTCCACTTCCCCTTCCTCTTCTGCCTCGCCCCTTCGTCTGACTCTACTGAACTGGCTTCAGTCGTCCTTCCCGCGCACTTGCAATTTCGATCGCCTCTTGTTCCTCGGCTGCCTCCTTCGCAGTAATGCCTGCCCACTCATTTCCGTTCGGCTCCCTACTCTTCCCCCCCTTTCTGGTGAGCTTTTACTTTCATCTGCTGGCGGACTCACCGCGCCCGTGCTGAATACCTGTCCCTGTGGAGGTTACAACCCTCACATAGAGCCTACACCGCCCGATAGTCAGGAACCGCTCTGAAGGCACACCCGGGTGTCTGTCTATATATTGACTCATCTGCCTTTACTGTAGCACAGTGTTTCTCTCGTTCAGCCACCCGAACTGAGCAACACCCGCTTCCCCCTCCCAGCTGCGCTCCTGAAGAAAATTCTTCACCTGTTTCCTTCACCACAGCCCAGCCCATCCGTGACTTTCCGTCTACATACCTCCCGGGAACCCATCTGTAAAAGTTTCCTTTGCTTCCCCTTCCAAGGTGCTTCCTTCACATCCGACATCTTCCTCAGTCCTGCACCACCCCCCCCCCCCCACCCCGGGCCATACTGTCCCACACATACCTCACTTTCCCCAGCGTATGTACATCTTACGGTGCATCTGAAGGATTTCAACCACTTCCCTGAGCTTGTGACTTTAAGCGAGGGCAAACTCTGGCAAAGGACTCTGCTCTTCCACGGGGGAGAAAGGCTTATGGACGATCGTAATCAAGGTCAGGGTTGAGTCGGGTCATCAGCGTTCTGGACCCGACTTTGCCCGACCTCAATAGGTGCCATCCCGACAGGTGTAAACCTCTGAGTAAACCTCTTCCTGACATGTCTCCACACTTAAAAGAAGGGTTCCTGTGAAACAGTGCACACTTGAAGCCACAGGGTATGTACTCCGCAACCGGCCACTTACGTGCGTCTGAACTCACGAATGCCTGCGGTATTCCTTTGCGTCTCACTGTTACACGGAGGCACACGCACACAGTTCCCAGCATGTGAATGCAAGCCTCACACCGGCGGCCTGAAACTTCAATAACCCACCCTTCGCAGCTGGTGACCCCGCCCCCACCAAATTAACGCACAAAGTTCGGTCTCTTACAGAAACGTGCATGCGCGCACGCGCACACAGCTTTTTAATTCGGCCAGCTCATCTCCCCGCTGCGTTTGTGATACCTAACCATTCCCTAGTCCAAGTGTGAGAGGTAATTTGAAAATACTCATCCACTGAGACTGCTGAGATTTCTGGCCACACGAAGGGTTGCAAGAAGGTATCCCAGACGAGCCCCCGAAATGTTATCTCATGAGCCAAGTCACGGAGAGACTTAGCTGGTAGATTATGAAGTCGTCTGCTTATTTGACAAAATGAGACACAGCAGGCATCATATTGAACCCTTTTGGAGGAAGAGGGACTGTTTGACTTAACACTAACACAACGTTATATGTGCCAAAGATCAAAGGACAATTCCATATTTACAATGCATCCACAATGTTTTCCTATGAACTACACACAGCCTTTACACCTTCCCCTTCACATCCTCACCACAGACACCCAACTGACTTTTAATCAACATAACCTTCTTCCAATTAACTATCGTTCATGTTCATAGGAACCCATTGTACAGAGCTGCATTTTTAAATTTAATCTACAGTTCACATTCAGATTTGAAGATTGGTGGCTGAAGTTGTTTGCTGTGAGTACTAACCCCTAAAACGTCCTAACATTTGTTTTTATGGAATGCGCTTGCCAGGGGTGCTGGTAGAGACAGACACACCCCATCTCTGTGACCCCTACACCCCTCTCCATTTCCGTGACCCCCCTACACTCCTCCGCGACTCTGTGACCCCCTACACCCCTCCCATCTCTGTGACACCCTACACCCTTCCCCGTCTCTGTGACACCCTACACCCTTCCCCGTATCTGTACACCCCCTGTACTGCTCTAAGTCCTACATAGCTCTGTGGCTTATTGACAAATTTTGTAGTTGTCCGTCATATTCAACGATGACAGGAAACGTGCAGGAGAGTTTGTAAAATGGAAAAGCCGTGGCTCTGTGTCAATTCCACTCACTCAACCTCTGTAGTCCCAGGTCCAGCGGTACAAGGAGACATCGCAGCTGGGGTTGCAGTGGATCATCATGGCTTCATTCTGGCCTTCGCTCTCACCCCCGCCCCCGCCCCCCACGCCATGCTAGATGGTGCAGAAGCTGGTTAGAATGCTCTCCACGGTACATCTGCAGAAATTCCTGAAATATTGACTTGCATATCCACGGGTGCTGCCTTATCTTCTGTGTTCCTCCAGCACACTTTGCATGTGTTGCTGGGATTGTCAGCATCTGCAGAATCTCTGGTGGCAGGTCAACTCCAGTTGGGACTGTTGCCCATGGGGGCCTGTAATTCTGGTAGGATGCCACCAGGTGGGAGTGTTGCCCACGGGGCCTGTCATTCTGGTAGGATACCACCAGGTGGGAGTGTTGCCCACGGGGCCTGTCATTCTGGTAGGATACCACCAGGTGGGAGTGTTGCCCATGAAGCCTGTCATTCAGGTAGGATACCACCAGATGGGAGTGTTGCCCACGGGGCCTGACATTCTGGTAAGATACCACCAGGCGGGAGTGTTGCCCACGGGGACCTGTCATTCTGGTAGGATACCACCAGGTGGGAGTGTTGCCCACGGGGCCTGTCATTCTGGTAGGATACCACCAGGTGGGAGTGTTGCCCACGGGGCCTGTCATTCAGGTAGGATACCACCAGATGGGAGTGTTGCCCACGGGGCCTGACATTCTCGTAAGATATCAACCAGGCGGGAGTGTTGCCCACGGGGCCTGTCATTCAGGTAGGATACCACCAGATGGGAGTGTTGCCCACGGGGCCTGTCATTCTGGTAGGATACCACCAGGTGGGAGTGTTGCCCACGGGGCCTGTCATTCTGGTAGGATACCACCAGGTGGGAGTGTTTGCCCACGGGGCCTGTCATTCAGGTAGGATACCACCAGGTGGGAGTGTTGCCAACGGGGCCTGACATTCTGGTAGGATACCACCAGGTGGGAGTGTTGCCCATTGGGGGCCTGTCATTCAGGTAGGATACCACCAGGTGGGAGTGTTGCCCACGGGGACCTGTCATTCTGGTAGGATACCACCAGGTGGGAATGTTGCCCACGGGGCCTGTCATTCTCGTCGGATACCACCAGATAGGGATATTGCCCACAGTGAACTGTCATTATGGCAGGAAACCACCAGGCGGGAGTGTTGCCCACGGGGACCTGTCATTCTGGTAGGATACCACCAGGTGGGAGTGTTGCCCACGGGGCCTGTCATTCTGGTAGGATACCACCAGGTGGGAGTGTTGCCCACGGGGCCTGTCATTCAGGTAGGATACCACCAGATGGGAGTGTTGCCCACGGGGCCTGACATTCTCGTAAGATATCACCAGGCGGGAGTGTTGCCCACGGGGCCTGTCATTCAGGTAGGATACCACCAGATGGGAGTGTTGCCCACGGGGCCTGACATTCTGGTAAGATACCACCAGGCGGGAGTGTTGCCCATGGGGACCTGTCATTCTGGTAGGATACCACCAGGTGGGAGTGTTGCCCACGGGGGCCCTGTCATTCTGGTAGGATACCACCAGGTGGGAGTGTTGCCCACGGGGCCTGTCATTCTGGTAGGATACCACCAGGTGGGAGTGTTGCCCACGGGGCCTGTCATTCTGGTAGGATACCACCAGGTGGGAGTATTGCCCACGGGGGCCTGTCATTCAGGTAGGATACCACCAGATGGGAGTGTTGCCCACGGGGCCTGACATTCTGGTAAGATACCACCAGGCGGGAGTGTTGCCCACGGGGCCTGTCATTCAGGTAGGATACCACCAGATGGGAGTGTTTGCCCACGGGGCCTGACATTCTGGTAAGATACCACCAGGCGGGAGTGTTGCCCACGGGGCCTGTCATTCTGGTACGATACCACCAGGTGGGAGTGTTGCCCACGGGGACCTGTCATTCTGGTAGGATACCACCAGGTGGGAGTGTTGCCCCCGGGGCCTGTCATTCAGGTAGGATACCACCAGATGGGAGTGTTGCCCACGGGGCCTGTCATTCTGGTAGGATACCACCAGGTGGGAGTGTTGCCCACGGGGGCCTGTCATTCAGGTAGGATACCACCAGGTGGGAGTGTTGCCCACGGGGACCTGTCATTCTGGTAGGATACCACCAGGTGGGAATGTTGCCCACGGGGCCTGTCATTCTCGTCGGATACCACCAGATAGGGATATTGCCCACAGTGAACTGTCATTATGGCAGGAAACCACCAGGCGGGAGTGTTGCCCATGGGGCCTGTCATTCAGGTAGGATAGACAATAGGTGCAGAAGTAGACCATTCGGCCCTTCGAGCCTGCACCGCCATTTTGAGATCATGGCTGATCAATTCCTATCAATACCCGGTTCCTGCCCCCTTGTGGGCAGAGGGGGTGGGGTGGCCCTGTTGGTGAGGGATGAGATTCAGTCCTTTGCAAGGAGGGACATAGGGTGAGGAGAAGTAGAGTCTGTGTGGATAGAACTGAGGAACAGTAAGGGCAAAAGGACCCAAATGGGGTGTTGCCTACAGGCCACCAAACAGTAGCATGGATATTGGGTGCAAGTTAAATAGGGAGTTAACATTGGCATGTGGCAAAGGTAATGTCGCAGTAGTTATGGGGGATTTCAACATGCAGGTGAACTGGGAGAATCAGGTTGGTGCTGGACCACAGGATAGGGAGTTTGTAGAGTGCCTACGGGATGCATTCTTGGAATAACTTGTATGAGAGCCGACCAGGGACAAGACTATTCTGGATTTAGTGTTATGTAATGAACAGGATTTGATAAGCGATCTTGCAGTAAAGGAGCCATTAGGAGGTAGTGATCACAATATGATAAGCTTTTATCTGCAATTTGAGAAAGATAAGGGCAGCTCGGAGGTGTCAGTGTTGCAGATGAACAGGGGAAACTATGGAGCCATGAGGGAGGAGCTGGCCAAAGTTGACTGGATGGATAGCCTAGCAGAAAAGACAGTGGAACAGCAATGGCAGGTATTCTTGGGAATAATGCACAAGGTGCAAAATCAGTTCATCCCCCAGAGAAGGGAGGATTCAAAGGGGGGAAAGGGGCCTCAGTGGTTGACAAAGGAAGTCAGAGACTGCATAGCATTAAAAAAAGGAAATATGACAGAGCTAAGGTGAGTGGGAGGACAGATGATTGGGAAGTTTTTAAGGAACAACAGAACTTAACTAAAAAGACAATACGGGGAGAAAAAATGAGGTACGAATGCAAGCTAGCCAGGAATATAAAGGAAGATAGCAAAAGCTTTTTTAGATATGTGAAGAGAAAGAAGATAGTTAAGAACAATATTGGGCCCTTGAAGAATGAATTGGGTGAAATTGTTATGGGAAACAGAGAAATGGCAGAAGAATTTATTGAGTACTTTAGATCTGTTTTCACTAAGGAAGACACAAGCAATCTCCCAGATGTATGGATGGGCCAAGGACATAGGGTAACAGAGGAAATGAAACAGATTGACATTCGGAAGGAAACGGTGATGAGAAGACTGATGGGACTGAAGGCTGACAAATCCCCAGGTCCAGATGGTCTGCACCCTAGGGTACTAAAGGAGGTGGCCCTGGAAATTGCAGATGCATTGGTAATCATTTTCCAATGTTCCTTAGATTCAGGATCAGTTCCTGAGGATTGGAGAATGGCTAATGTTATCCCACTTTTTAAGAAAGGAGGGAGGGAGAAAACCGAGAATTATCGACCTGTCAGCCTGACATCGGTGGTGGGAAAGATGCTAGAGTCCATTATTAAGGATGAAATAGTGGCATATCTAGATAGCAGTGATAGGATTGGGCCGAGCCAGCATGGATTTACCAAGGGTAAATCATGCTTGACTAATCTGTTGGAGTTTTTCGAGGATGTAACCAGGAAGTTAGATGGGGGAGATCTGGTGGATGTAGTGTACCTCGATTTTCAGAAGGCATTTGATAAGGTCCCACATAGAAGATTGGTGGGTAAAATCAAAGCTCAGGGCATCGGGGGGGAAGGCATTGACATGGATAGAAAACTGGTTGGCAGATAGAAAGCAAAGGGTAGCGGTGAAAGGGTGTTTCTCGGAATGGCAGGTGGTGACTAGTGGGGTGCCACTGGGCTCGGTATTGGGACCACAGCTGTTTACCATTTATGTTAACGATTTTGATGAAGGCATAGAAAATAACATCAGCAAATTTGCTGATGATACTAAGCTGGGTGGCAGTGTGACATGTGATGAGGATGTTAGGAGAATTCAGGGTGACTTGGATAGGCTGGGTGAGTGGGCAGATAATTGGCAGATGGTGTTTAATGTGAATAAGTGTGAGGTTATCCACTTTGGGAGTAAGAACAGGAAGGCAGATTATTATCTGAACGGTGTAGAGTTGGGTAAGGGAGTAATACAAAGCGATCTCGGAGTCCTTGTTCATCAGTCACTGAAGGTGAATGAGCAAGTGCAGCAGACAGTGAAGAAGGCTAATGGAATGTTGGCCTTTATTACAAAGGGAATTGAGTACAAGAGCAAGGAAATCCTCTTGCATTTGTACAGATCCCTGGTGAGACCACACCTGGAGTATTGTGTACAGTTTTGGTCTCCGGGGTTAAGGAAGGACATCCTGGCTGTAGAGGAAGTGCAGCGTAGATTCACGAGGTTAATTCCTGGGATGTCTGGACTGTCTTACGCAGAGAGGTTAGAGAGACTGGGCTTGTACACGCTGAAATTGAAGAGATTGAGAGGGGATCTGATTGAAACATATAAGATTATTAAGGGATTGGACAAGATAGAGGCAGGAAATATGTTCCAGATGCTGGGAGAGGCCAGTACCAGAGGGCATGGTTTGAGAATAAGGGGTAGGTAATTTAGGACAGAGTTAAGGAAAAACTTCTTCTCCCAGAGAGTTGTAGGGGTCTGGAATGCACTGCCTCGGAAGGTAGTGGAGGCCAATTCTCTGGATGTTTTCAAGAAGGAGCTAGATAGGTATCTTATGGATAGGGGAATGGAGGGATATGGGGACAAGGCAGTAACCGGGTATTGATAGTGATTGATCAGCCATGATCTCAAAATGGCAGTGCAGACTCGAAGGGCCGAATGGTCTACTTCTGCACCTATTGTCTATTGACACCACCAGGTGGGAGTGTTGTCCACATGTAGAACTTGTCATTACGTCAACACACCACCAGGCGGGGGTGTTGGCCACACGTAGAACCTGTCATTATGGCAGGATACCACCAGGTGGGAGTGTTGTCCACAGGTAGAACCTGTCATTACGGCAGGGCACCACCAGATGGGAGTGTTGTCCACAGGTAGAACCTGTCATTACGTCAAGACACCACCAGGTGGGAGTGCTGTCCGCAGGTAGAATCTGTCATTATGGCGGGACACCACCAGGTGGGAGTGTTATCCACAGGTAGAACCTGTCATTACGTCAAGACACCACTAGGTGGGAGTGTTGTCCACAGGTAGAACCTGTCATTATGGCAGGACACCACCAGGTGGGAGTGTTATCCACAGGTAGAACCTGTCATTACGGCAGGGCACCACCAGGTGGGAGTGCTGTCCACAGGTAGAACCTGTTATTACGGCGGGACTCCACCAGGTGGGAGTGTTGTCCACAGGTAGAACCTGTCATTATGGCGGGACTCCACCAGGTGGGAGTGCTGTCCACAGGTAGAACCTGTCATTACGTCAAGACACCACCAGGTGGGAGTGCTGTCCGCAGGTAGAACCTGTCATTATGGCAGGACTCCACCAGGTGGGAGAGTTGTCCACAGGTAGAACCTGTCATTATGGCAGGACACCGCCAGGTGGGAGTGTTGTCCACAGGTAGAACCTGTCATTATGGCAGGACTCCACCAGGTGGGAGAGTTGTCCACAGGTAGAACCTGTCATTATGGCAGGACACCGCCAGGTGGGAGAGTTGTCCACAGGTAGAACCTGTCATTATGGCAGGACACCGCCAGGTGGGAGTGTTGTCCACAGGTAGAACCTGTCATTACAGCAGGACACCGCCAGGTGGGAGAGTTGTCCACAGGTAGAACCTGTCATTACGGCAGGACATCACCAAGTGGTGGTGCTGTCCACAGGTAGAACCTGTCATTATGGCAGGGCACCGCCAGGTGGGAGTGTTGCCCACAGGTAGAACCTGTCATTACGGCAGGACACCACCAGGTGGGAGTGTTGTCCACAGGTAGAACCTGTCATTACGGCAGGACACCGCCAGGTGGGAGAGTTGTCTACAGGTAGAACCTGTCATTACGGCAGGACACCGCCAGGTGGGAGTGTTGCCCACAGGTAGAATCTGTCATTACGGCAGGACACCACCAAGTGGGAGTGTTGTCCACAGGTAGAACCTGTCATTACGGCAGGACACCACCAGGTAGGAGTGTTGTCCACAGGTAGAACCTGTCATTACGGCAGGACACCGCCAGGTGGGAGTGTTGCCCACAGGTAGAATCTGTCATTACGGGAGGGCACCACCAGGTGGGGGTGTTGTCCACATGGAACCTGTCAGAAACAGAAACAGAAACCAGTTCATTATCACTGGCAAACTCATGTTTTTTTTAATTTGGCGCAAGCAGTACAGTGACATATATATAAAGAATTGCAATAAGTTACAATAAGAAATATATTTGAAAATTATTAATAAATATGAGTATACACAAAGTACACTGCAGATGCTGTGGTCAAATCAAGATGTACAAACAAGCTGGATGAACTCAGCAGGTCGGGCAGCATCCGTTGAAAGGAGCAGTCAACGTTTCGGGCCGAGACCCTTCGCCAGGAGTGAAGAAGGAGGGGACAGGGGTCCCATAGGGTTAGGGTTAGGGTGGGGGGAGGGTGGAAAACCAATCAGAGGAATGATCGAGGGGTGGGGGAGGGGAAGCAGGGAGGGGATAGGCAGGAGAGGTGAAGAAGGAACCTAAGGGGAAAGCACTATGGGTAGTAGAAGAAGGCGGAGTCATGAGGTGATAGGCAGCTAGAAGAGGAGTCAGAGTAGAGGTGGGATGGGGAAGGGAGAGGGAGGGAATTACCGGAGTTGAAGTGGGATGCAACTGGGACATCCTGTCTGTTGTGGCGGACGGAGCGGAGGTGCTCGATGAAGCGGTCTCCCAATCTGTGTCGGGTCTCGCCGATGTAGAGGAGGACGCACCGGGAGCACCGGATGCAATAGATTACCCCAACAGACTCACAAGTGAAGTGTTGCCTCACCTGGAAGGACTGTTTGGGGCCCTGAATGGTGGTAAGAGATAGCTTCCACCACCTTCAGCAGGACCCCACCAATAAGCACATCTTTCCCTCTCTACCCCTCTCTGCTTTTCACAGGGATCGTTTCCTCCGCGACTGCCTGGTCCACACGTCCCTCCCCACAGATCTCCCACGTGGCACTTAAAAGCGTAAGTGCTACTCCTGTCCTTACACCTCCTCTCACATTCCCATTCGGATATGTCCATACACGGCCTCCTCTACTGCCATGATGAGGCCAAACTTTGGTTGGAAGAACAACATCTCATATACCGTCTGGGTAGTCTCCAGCCCCTTGGTATGAACATCGAATTCTCCAACTTCCGGTAATTCCCTCCCTCTCCCTTCCCCCATCCCAGTTTCACTCTGCCTCCTCTTCCAGCTGCCTATCACCTCTCTCATAATTCTGCCTTCTTCTACTACCCATAGTGCTTTCCCTTTAGACTCCTTCTTCACCTCTCCTGCCTATCCCCTCCCTGCTTCCTCTCCCCCACCCCTTGATCTTTCCTCTGACTGATTTTCCACCCTCCACCCACCTTCTTTACAGGGCCCCTGCCCCCTCCCTCTTCAGTCCTGACAAAGGGTCTCATCCCGAAGCGTTGACTGCTCGTTTCAACGGATGCTGCCCGACCTGCTGAGTTCATCCATGAATAAAGATGAGATCCTGCAGATGCTGGAAACCCAGAGTTCAAAGCAAGTTTGTTTTGAAGGTACGTAACAAATGTAATCCGAGATTCATTTTCTTGCAGGTACACTCAATAAATCTGTAATAGAATAATAATCGTAACAGAATCAGTGAAAGACTGCATCAACTTGGGCGTTCAATCAGTGTGCAAAAGACAATTACAAAAAGAAGGAAATAATGATAATAATAATAAAAAATAAGCAATAAGTATGGTGCGTGGCCTAGTGGATAAGGCTTCGGTCTAGTGATCTGAAGGTCACTGGTTCGAGCCTCAGCTGAGGCAGTGTGTTTGTGTCCTTGAGCGAGGCACTTAACAACACATTGCTCTGCGACGACACCGGTGCCAAGCTGCATGGGTCCTAGTGCCCTTCCTTTGGACAACATCGGTGGCGTGGAGAGGGGAGACTTGCAGCTTGGGCAACTGCCGGTCTCCCAAACAACCCTGCCCAGGCCTGCGCCCTGGAAACCTTCCAAGGCGCAAATCCGTGGTGTCTCGAGACTAAAGAATGCCTATAAGTCTCGAGAATGTGGGATTAAGAGTCCTTGAGAGTGAGTCCATGTGTTGTGGGAACAGTTCAGTGTTCGGGGAGAGAGAAGCTGAGTGAAGTTATCCCTTCGGCATTGAACCGCTGCTGCTGCGTTCACAAATATCACGTCACACGCCGGTGACAGTAAACCAGGTTCGGATTCTGGTTCAGAAGCCCGATGGAAAGCAGCGTCCATCGTCAGGGACCCCCACCACCTAGGTCACGCTCTCTTCCCACCGCTGCTATCAGGAAGGAGGTACAGGAACCTCAGGACCCACACCACCAGGTTCAGGGACAGTTATTACCCCTCAACCATCAGGAAGGAGGTACAGGAGCCTCAGGACCCACACCACCAGGTTCAGGGACAGTTATCACCCCTCAACCATCAGGAAGGAGGTACAGGAGCCTCAGGAACCACACCACCAGGTTCCGGGACAGTTATTACCCCTCAACCATCAGGAAGGAGGTACAGGAGCCTCAGGACTCACACCACCAGGTTCAGGGACAGTTATCACCCCTCAAACATCAGGAAGGAGGTACAGGAGCCTCAGGACCCACACCACCAGGTTCAGGAACAGTTATCACCCCTCAACCATAAGGAAGCAGGTACAGGAGCCTCAGGACCCACACCAACAGGTTCAGGGACAGTTATTACCCCTCAACCATCAGGAAGGAGGTACAGGAGCCTCAGGACCCACACCACCAGGTTCGGGGACAGTTATTACCCCATAGTCATCAGGAAGGAGGTACAGGAGCCTCAGGACCCACACCACCAGGTTCGGGGACAGTTATTACCCCTCAGTCATCAGGAAGGAGGTACAGGAGCCTCAGGACCCACACCACCAGGTTCGGGGACAGTTATTACCCCCTCAACCATCAGGAAGGAGGTACAGGAGCCTCAGGACCCACACCACCAGGTTCAGGAACAGTTATCACACATCAACCATCAGGAAGGAGGTACAGGAGCCTCATGACCCACACCACCAGGTTCAGGGACAGTTATTACCCCTCAACCATCAGGAAGGAGGTACAGGAGCCTCAGAACCCACACCACCAGGTTCGGGGACAGTTATTACCCCTCAACCATCAGGAAGGAGGTACAGGAGCCTCAGGACCCACACCACCAGGTTCAGGGACAGTTATTACCCCTCAACCATCATGAAGGAGGTACAGGAGCCTCAGGACCCACACCACCAGGTTCAGGGACAGTTATTACCCCTCAACCATCAGGAAGGAGGTACAGGAGCCTCAGGACCCACACCACCAGGTTCGGGGACAGTTATTACCCCTCAACCATCAGGAAGGAGGTACAGAAGCCTCAGGACCCACACCACCAGGTTCAGGGACAGTTATTACCCCTCAACCATCAGGAAGGAGGTACAGGAGCCTCAGGACCCACACCGCCAGGTTCAGGGACAGTTATTACCCCTCAACCATCAGGAAGGAGGTACAGGAGCCTCAGGACCCACACCACCAGGTTCGGGGACAGTTATTACCCCATAGTCATCAGGAAGGAGGTACAGGAGCCTCAGGACCCACACCACCAGGTTCAGGAACAGTTATCACCCCTCAGTCATCAGGAAGGAGGTACAGGAGCCTCAGGACCCACACCACCAGGTTTGGGGACAGTTATTACCCCTCAACCATCAGGAAGGAGGTACAGGAGCCTCAGGACCCACACCACCAGGTTTGGGGACAGTTATTACCCCTCAGTCATCAGGAAGGAGGTACAGGAGCCTCAGGACACACACCACCAGGTTCGGGGACAGTTATTACCCCTCAACCATCAGGAAGGAGGTACAGGAGCCTCAGGACCCACACCACCAGGTTCGGGGACAGTTATTACCCCTCAGTCATCAGGAAGGAGGTACAGGAGCCTCAGGACCCACACCACCAGGTTCGGGGACAGTTATTACCCCTCAGTCATCAGGAAGGAGGTACAGGAGCCTCAGGACCTACACTACCAGGTTCGGGGACAGTTATTACCCCTCAGTCATCAGGAAGGAGGTACAGGAGCCTCAGGACCCACACCACCAGGTTCGGGGACAGTTATTACCCCCTCAACCATCAGGAAGGAGGTACAGGAGCCTCAGGACCCACAGCACCAGGTTCAGGAACAGTTATCACACATCAACCATCAGGAAGGAGGTACAGGAGCCTCAGGACCCACACCACCAGGTTCAGGGACAGTTATTACCCCTCAACCATCAGGAAGGAGGTACAGGAGCCTCAGAACCCACACCACCAGGTTCGGGGACAGTTATTACCCCTCAACCATCAGGAAGGAGGTACAGGAGCCTCAGGACCCACACCACCAGGTTCAGGGACAGTTATTACCCCTCAACCATCAGGAAGGAGGTACAGGAGCCTCAGGACCCACACCACCAGGTTCAGGGACAGTTATTACCCCTCAACCATCAGGAAGGAGGTACAGGAGCCTCAGGACCCACACCACCAGGTTCGGGGACAGTTATTACCCCTCAACCATCAGGAAGGAGGTACAGAAGCCTCAGGACCCACACCACCAGGTTCAGGGACAGTTATTACCCCTCAACCATCAGGAAGGAGGTACAGGAGCCTCAGGACCCACACCGCCAGGTTCAGGGACAGTTATTACCCCTCAACCATCAGGAAGGAGGTACAGGAGCCTCAGGACCCACACCACCAGGTTCGGGGACAGTTATTACCCCTCAGTCATCAGGAAGGAGGTACAGGAGCCTCAGGACCCACACCACCAGGTTCAGGAACAGTTATCACCCCCTCAACCATCAGGAAGGAGGTACAGGAGCCTCAGGACCCACACCACCAGTTTCAGGAACAGTTACCACCCCTCAACTATCAGGAAGGAGGTACAGGAGCCTCAGGACCCACACCACCAGGTTCAGGGACAGTTATCACCCCATAACCATCAGGAAGGAGGTACAGGAGCCTCAGGACCCACACCACAAGCTTCGGGGACAGTTACTACCCCTCAGTCATCAGGAAGGAGGTACAGGAGCCTCAGGACCCACACCACCAGGTTCGGGGACAGTTATTACCCCTCAGTCATCAGGAAGGAGGTACAGGAGCCTCAGGACCCACACCACCAGGTTCGGGGACAGTTATTACCCCTCAACCATCAGGAAGGAGGTACAGGAGCCTCAGGACACACACCACCAGGTTCGGGGACAGTTATTACCCCTCAACCATCAGAAAGGAGGTACAGGAGCCTCAGGATCCACACCACCAGGTTCAGGGACAGTTATTACCCCTCAACCATCAGGAAGGAGGTACAGGAGCCTCAGGAACAACGCCACCAGGTTCGGGGACAGTTATCACCCCTCAACCATCAGGAAGGAGGTACAGTAGCCTCAGGACCCACACCACCAGGTTCAGGGACAGTTATTACCCCTCAACCATCAGGAAGGAGGTACAGGAGCCTCAGGACCCACACCACCAGGTTCGGGGACAGTTATTACCCCTCAAACATCAGGAAGGAGGTACAGGAGCCTCAGGACCCACACCACCAGGTTCGGGGACAGTTATTACCCCTCAGTCATCAGGAAGGAGGTACAGGAGCCTCAGGACCCACACCACCAGGTTCGGGGACAGTTATTACCCCTCAACCATCAGGAAGGAGGTACAGGAGTCTCAGGACCCACACCACCAGGTTCGGGAACAGTTATTACCCCTCAGTCATCAGGAAGGAGGTACAGGAGTCTCAGGACCCACACCACCAGGTTCGGGGACAGTTATTAACCCTCAACCATCAGGAAGGAGGTACAGGAGCCTCAGGACCCACACCACCAGGTTTGGGGACAGTTATTACCCCTCAGTCATCAGGAAGGAGGTACAGGAGCCTCAGGACCCACACCACCAGGTTCGGGGACAGTTAATACCCCTCAGTCATCAGGAAGGAGGTACAGGAGCCTCAGGACCCACACCACCAGGTTCGGGGACAGTTATTACCCCTCAACCATCAGGAAGGAGGTACAGGAGCCTCAGGACCCACACCACCAGGTTCGGGGACAGTTATTACCCCTCAACCATCAGGAAGGAGGTACAGGAGCCTCAGGACCCACACCACCAGGTTCGGGGACAGTTATTACCCCTCAGTCATCAGGAAGGAGGTACAGGAGCCTCAGGACCCACACCACCAGGTTCGGGGACATTTATTACCCCTCAACCATCAGGAAGGAGGTACAGGAGCCTCAGGACCCACACCACCAGGTTCGGGGACAGTTATTACCCCTCAGTCATCAGGAAGGAGGTACAGGAGCCTCAGGACCCACACCACCAGGTTCGGGGACAGTTACTACCCCTCAGTCATCAGGAAGGAGGTACAGGAGCCTCAGGACCCACACCACCAGGTTCAGGGACAGTTATTACCCCTCAACCATCAGGAAGGAGGTACAGGAGCCTCAGGACCCACACCACCTGGTTCAAGGACAGTTATTACCCCTCAACCATCAGGAAGGAGGTACAGGAGCCTCAGGACCCACACCACCATGTTCGGGGACAGTTATTACCCCTCAACCATCAGGAAGGAGGTACAGCAGCCTCAGGACCCACACCACCAGGTTCAGGGACAGTTATTACCCCTCAACCATCAGGAAGGAGGTACAGGAGCCTCAGGACCCACACCACGAGGTTCAGGAACAGTAATTACCCCTCAACCATCAGGAAGGAGGTACAGGAGCCTCAGGACCCACACTACCAGGTTCGGGGACAGTTATTACCCCTCAACCATCAGGAAGGAGGTACAGAAGCCTCAGGACCCACACCACCAGGTTCAGGGACAGTTATTACCCCTCAACCATCAGGAAGGAGGTACAGGAGCCTCAAGACCCACACCGCCAGGTTCAGGGACAGTTATTACCCTTCAACCATCAGGAAGGAGGTACAGGAGCCTCAGGACCCACACCACCAGGTTCGGGGACAGTTATTACCCCTCAGTCATCAGGAAGGAGGTACAGGAGCCTCAGGACCCACACCACCAGTTTCAGGAACAGTTATCACCCCTCAACCATCAGGAAGGTGGTACAGGAGCCTCAGGACCCACACCACCAGGTTCAGGAACAGTTATCACCCCTCAACTATCAGGAAGGAGGTACAGGAGCCTCAGGACCCACACCACCAGGTTCAGGGACAGGTATCACCCCCTAACCATCAGGAAGGAGGTACAGGAGCCTCAGGACCCACACCACCAGGTTCGGGGACAGTTACTACCCCTCAGTCATCAGGAAGGAGGTACAGGAGCCTCAGGACCCACACCACCAGGTTCGGGGACAGTTATTACCCCTCAGTCATCAGGAAGGAGGTACAGGAGCCTCAGGACCCACACCACCAGGTTCGGGGACAGTTATTACCCCTCAACCATCAGGAAGGAGGTACAGGAGCCTCAGGACCCACACCGCCAGGTTCGGGGACAGTTATTACCCCTCAACCATCAGGAAGGAGGTACAGCAGCCTCAGGACCCACACCACCAGGTTCAGGGACAGTTATTACCCCTCAACCATCAGGAAGGAGGTACAGGAGCCTCAGGACCCACACCACCAGGTTCTGGAACAGTAATTACCCCTCAACCATCAGGAAGGAGGTACAGGAGCCTCAGGACCCACACCACCAGGTTCGGGGACAGTTATTACCCCTCAACCATCAGGAAGGAGGTACAGAAGCCTCAGGACCCACACCACCAGGTTCAGGGACAGTTATTACCCCTCAACCATCAGGAAGGAGGTACAGGAGCCTCAAGACCCACACCGCCAGGTTCAGGGACAGTTATTACCCTTCAACCATCAGGAAGGAGGTACAGGAGCCTCAGGACCCACACCACCAGGTTCAGGAACAGTTATCACCCCTGAACCATCAGGAAGGAGGTACAGGAGCCTCAGGACCCACACCACCAGGTTCAGGAACAGTTATCACCCCTCAACTATCAGGAAGGAGGTACAGGAGCCTCAGGACCCACACCACCAGGTTCAGGGACAGTTATCACCCCATAACCATCAGGAAGGAGGTACAGGAGCCTCAGGACCCACACCACCAGGTTCGGGGACAGTTACTACCCCTCAGTCATCAGGAAGGAGGTACAGGAGCCTCAGGACCCACACCACCAGGTTCGGGGACAGTTATTACCCCTCAGTCATCAGGAAGGAGGTACAGGAGCCTCAGGACCCACACCACCAGGTTCGGGGACAGTTATTACCCCTCAACCATCAGGAAGGAGGTACAGGAGCCTCAGGACCCACACCGCCAGGTTCAGGGACAGTTATTACCCCTCAACCATCAGGAAGGAGGTACAGGAGCCTCAGGACCCACACCACCAGGTTCGGGGACAGTTATCACACATCAACCATCAGGAAGGAGGTACAGGAGCCTCAGGACCCACACCACCAGGTTCAGGAACAGTTATCACCCCTGAACCATCAGGAAGGAGGTACAGGAGCCTCAGGACCCACACCACCAGGTTCAGGAACAGTTATCACCCCTCAACTATCAGGAAGGAGGTACAGGAGCCTCAGGACCCACACCACCAGGTTCAGGGACAGTTATTACCCCTCAACCATCAGGAAGGAGGTACAGGAGTCTCAGGACCCACAACACCAGGTTCGGGAACAGTTATTACCCCTCAGTCATCAGGAAGGAGGTACAGGAGTCTCAGGACCCACACCACCAGGTTTGGGGACAGTTATTAACCCTCAACCATCAGGAAGGAGGTACAGGAGCCTCAGGACCCACACCACCAGGTTTGGGGACAGTTATTACCCCTCAGTCATCAGGAAGGAGGTGCAGGAGCCTCAGGACCCACACCACCAGGTTCGGGGACAGTTAATACCCCTCAGTCATCAGGAAGGAGGTACAGGAGCCTCAGGACCCACACCACCAGGTTCGGGGACAGTTATTACCCCTCAACCATCAGGAAGGAGGTACAGGAGCCTCAGGACCCACACCACCAGGTTCGGGGACAGTTATTACCCCTCAATCATCAGGAAGGAGGTACAGGAGCCTCAGGACCCACACCACCAGGTTCGGGGACAGTTATTACCCCTCAGTCATCAGGAAGGAGGTACAGGAGCCTCAGAACCCACACCACCAGGTTCGGGGACATTTATTACCCCTCAACCATCAGGAAGGAGGTACAGGAGCCTCAGGACCCACACCACCAGGTTCGGGGACAGTTATTACCCCTCAGTCATCAGGAAGGAGGTACAGGAGCCTCAGGACCCACACCACCAGGTTCGGGGACAGTTACTACCCCTCAGTCATCAGGAAGGAGGTACAGGAGCCTCAGGACCCACACCACCAGGTTCGGGGACAGTTATTGCCCCTCATCCATCAGGAAGGAGGTACAGGAGCCTCAGGACCCACACCACCAGGTTCGGGGACAGTTATTACCCCCTCAACCATCAGGAAGGAGGTACAGGAGCCTCAGGAAACACACCACCAGGTTCCGGGACAGTTATTACCCCTCAACCTCAGGAAGGAGGTACAGGAGCCTCAGGACCCACACCACCAGGTTCGGGGACAGTTAATACCCCTCAGTCATCAGGAAGGAGGTACAGGAGCCTCAGGACCCACACCACCAGGTTCGGGGACAGTTATTACCCCTCAACCATCAGGAAGGAGGTACAGGAGCCTCAGGACCCACACCACCAGGTTCGGGGACAGTTATTACCCCTCAACCATCAGGAAGGAGGTACAGGAGCCTCAGGACCCACACCACCAGGTTCGGGGACAGTTATTACCCCTCAGTCATCAGGAAGGAGGTACAGGAGCCTCAGGACCCACACCACCAGGTTCGGGGACATTTATTACCCCTCAACCATCAGGAAGGAGGTACAGGAGCCTCAGGACCCACACCACCAGGTTCGGGGACAGTTATTACCCCTCAGTCATCAGGAAGGAGGTACAGGAGCCTCAGGACCCACACCACCAGGTTCGGGGACAGTTACTACCCCTCAGTCATCAGGAAGGAGGTACAGGAGCCTCAGGACCCACACCACCAGGTTCGGGGACAGTTATTGCCCCTCAACCATCAGGAAGGAGGTACAGGAGCCTCAGGACCCACACCACCAGGTTCGGGGACAGTTATTACCCCCTCAACCATCAGGAAGGAGGTACAGGAGCCTCAGGAAACACACCACGAGGTTCCGGGACAGTTATTACCCCTCAACCATCAGGAAGGAGGTCCAGGAGCCTCAGGACCCACACCACCAGGTTCAGGGACAGTTATTACCCCTCAACCATCAGGAAGGAGGTACAGGAGCCTCAGGACCCACACCACCTGGTTCAAGGACAGTTATTACCCCTCAACCATCAGGAAGGAGGTACAGGAGCCTCAGGACCCACACCACCATGTTCGGGGACAGTTATTACCCCTCAACCATCAGGAAGGAGGTACAGCAGCCTCAGGACCCACACCACCAGGTTCAGGGACAGTTATTACCCCTCAACCATCAGGAAGGAGGTACAGGAGCCTCAGGACCCACACCACTAGGTTCAGGAACAGTAATTACCCCTCAACCATCAGGAAGGAGGTACAGGAGCCTCAGGACCCACACTACCAGGTTCGGGGACAGTTATTACCCCTCAACCATCAGGAAGGAGGTACAGAAGCCTCAGGACCCACACCACCAGGTTCAGGGACAGTTATTACCCCTCAACCATCAGGAAGGAGGTACAGGAGCCTCAAGACCCACACCGCCAGGTTCAGGAACAGTTATCACCCCTCAACTATCAGGAAGGAGGTACAGGAGCCTCAGGACCCACACCACCAGGTTCAGGGACAGGTATCACCCCATAACCATCAGGAAGGAGGTACAGGAGCCTCAGGACCCACACCACCAGGTTCGGGGACAGTTACTACCCCTCAGTCATCAGGAAGGAGGTACAGGAGCCTCAGGACCCACACCACCAGGTTCGGGGACAGTTATTACCCCTCAGTCATCAGGAAGGAGGTACAGGAGCCTCAGGACCCACACCACCAGGTTCGGGGACAGTAATTACCCCTCAACCATCAGGAAGGAGGTACAGGAGCCTCAGGACCCACACCGCCAGGTTCGGGGACAGTTATTACCCCTCAACCATCAGGAAGGAGGTACAGCAGCCTCAGGACCCACACCACCAGGTTCAGGGACAGTTATTACCCCTCAACCATCAGGAAGGAGGTACAGGAGCCTCAGGACCCACACCGCCAGGTTCAGGGACAGTTATTACCCTTCAACCATCAGGAAGGAGGTACAGGAGCCTCAGGACCCACACCACCAGGTTCAGGAACAGTTATCACCCCTGAACCATCAGGAAGGAGGTACAGGAGCCTCAGGACCCACACCACCAGGTTCAGGAACAGTTATCACCCCTCAACTATCAGGAAGGAGGTACAGGAGCCTCAGGACCCACACCACCAGGTTCAGGGACAGTTATCACCCCATAACCATCAGGAAGGAGGTACAGGAGCCTCAGGACCCACACCACCAGGTTCGGGGACAGTTACTACCCCTCAGTCATCAGGAAGGAGGTACAGGAGCCTCAGGACCCACACCACCAGGTTCGGGGACAGTTATTACCCCTCAGTCATCAGGAAGGAGGTACAGGAGCCTCAGGACCCACACCACCAGGTTCGGGGACATTTATTACCCCTCAACCATCAGGAAGGAGGTACAGGAGCCTCAGGACCCACACCACCAGGTTCGGGGACAGTTATTACCCCTCAGTCATCAGGAAGGAGGTACAGGAGCCTCAGGACCCACACCACCAGGTTCGGGGACAGTTACTACCCCTCAGTCATCAGGAAGGAGGTACAGGAGCCTCAGGACCCACACCACCAGGTTCGGGGACAGTTATTGCCCCTCAACCATCAGGAAGGAGGTACAGGAGCCTCAGGACCCACACCACCAGGTTCGGGGACAGTTATTACCCCCTCAACCATCAGGAAGGAGGTACAGGAGCCTCAGGAAACACACCACCAGGTTCCGGGACAGTTATTACCCCTCAACCATCAGGAAGGAGGTCCAGGAGCCTCAGGACCCACACCACCAGGTTCAGGGACAGTTATTACCCCTCAACCATCAGGAAGGAGGTACAGGAGCCTCAGGACCCACACCACCTGGTTCAAGGACAGTTATTACCCCTCAACCATCAGGAAGGAGGTACAGGAGCCTCAGGACCCACACCACCATGTTCGGGGACAGTTATTACCCCTCAACCATCAGGAAGGAGGTACAGCAGCCTCAGGACCCACACCACCAGGTTCAGGGACAGTTATTACCCCTCAACCATCAGGAAGGAGGTACAGGAGCCTCAGGACCCACACCACTAGGTTCAGGAACAGTAATTACCCCTCAACCATCAGGAAGGAGGTACAGGAGCCTCAGGACCCACACTACCAGGTTCGGGGACAGTTATTACCCCTCAACCATCAGGAAGGAGGTACAGAAGCCTCAGGACCCACACCACCAGGTTCAGGGACAGTTATTACCCCTCAACCATCAGGAAGGAGGTACAGGAGCCTCAAGACCCACACCGCCAGGTTCAGGGACAGTTATTACCCTTCAACCATCAGGAAGGAGGTACAGGAGCCTCAGGACCCACACCACCAGGTTCGGGGACAGTTATTACCCCTCAGTCATCAGGAAGGAGGTACAGGAGCCTCAGGACCCACACCACCAGGTTCAGGAACAGTTATCACCCCTCAACCATCAGGAAGGTGGTACAGGAGCCTCAGGACCCACACCACCAGGTTCAGGAACAGTTATCACCCCTCAACTATCAGGAAGGAGGTACAGGAGCCTCAGGACCCACACCACCAGGTTCAGGGACAGGTATCACCCCATAACCATCAGGAAGGAGGTACAGGAGCCTCAGGACCCACACCACCAGGTTCGGGGACAGTTATTACCCCTCAACCATCAGGAAGGAGGTACAGGAGCCTCAGGACCCACACCGCCAGGTTCGGGGACAGTTATTACCCCTCAACCATCAGGAAGGAGGTACAGCAGCCTCAGGACCCACACCACCAGGTTCAGGGACAGTTATTACCCCTCAACCATCAGGAAGGAGGTACAGGAGCCTCAGGACCCACACCACCAGGTTCTGGAACAGTAATTACCCCTCAACCATCAGGAAGGAGGTACAGGAGCCTCAGGACCCACACCACCAGGTTCGGGGACAGTTACTACCCCTCAACCATCAGGAAGGAGGTACAGAAGCCTCAGGACCCACACCACCAGGTTCAGGGACAGTTATTACCCCTCAACCATCAGGAAGGAGGTACAGGAGCCTCAAGACCCACACCGCCAGGTTCAGGGACAGTTATTACCCTTCAACCATCAGGAAGGAGGTACAGGAGCCTCAGGACCCACACCACCAGGTTCAGGAACAGTTATCACCCCTGAACCATCAGGAAGGAGGTACAGGAGCCTCAGGACCCACACCACCAGGTTCAGGAACAGTTATCACCCCTCAACTATCAGGAAGGAGGTACAGGAGCCTCAGGACCCACACCACCAGGTTCAGGGACAGTTATCACCCCATAACCATCAGGAAGGAGGTACAGGAGCCTCAGGACCCACACCACCAGGTTCGGGGACAGTTACTACCCCTCAGTCATCAGGAAGGAGGTACAGGAGCCTCAGGACCCACACCACCAGGTTCGGGGACAGTTATTACCCCTCAGTCATCAGGAAGGAGGTACAGGAGCCTCAGGACCCACACCACCAGGTTCGGGGACAGTTATTACCCCTCAACCATCAGGAAGGAGGTACAGGAGCCTCAGGACCCACACCGCCAGGTTCAGGGACAGTTATTACCCCTCAACCATCAGGAAGGAGGTACAGGAGCCTCAGGACCCACACCACCAGGTTCGGGGACAGTTATCACACATCAACCATCAGGAAGGAGGTACAGGAGCCTCAGGACCCACACCACCAGGTTCAGGAACAGTTATCACCCCTGAACCATCAGGAAGGAGGTACAGGAGCCTCAGGACCCACACCACCAGGTTCAGGAACAGTTATCACCCCTCAACTATCAGGAAGGAGGTACAGGAGCCTCAGGACCCACACCACCAGGTTCAGGGACAGTTATCACCCCATAACCATCAGGAAGGAGGTACAGGAGCCTCAGGACCCACACCACCAGTTTCGGGGACAGTTACTACCCCTCAGTCATCAGGAAGGAGGTACAGGAGCCTCAGGACCCACACCACCAGGTTCGGGGACAGTTATTACCCCTCAGTCATCAGGAAGGAGGTACAGGAGCCTCAGGACCCACACCACCAGGTTCGGGGACAGTTATTACCCCTCAACCATCAGGAAGGAGGTACAGGAGCCTCAGGACCCACACCACCAGGTTTGGGGACAGTTATTACCCCTCAACCATCAGAAAGGAGGTACAGGAGCCTCAGGACCCACACTACCAGGTTCGGGGACAGTTATTACCCCTCAGTCATCAGGAAGGAGGTACAGGAGCCTCAGGATCCACACCACCAGGTTCGGGGACAGTTATTACCCCCTCAACCATCAGGAAGGAGGTACAGGAGCCTCAGGACCCACACCACCAGGTTCAGGAACAGTTATCACACATCAACCATCAGGAAGGAGGTACAGGAGCCTCAGGACCCACACCACCAGGTTCAGGGACAGTTATTACCCCTCAACCATCAGGAAGGAGGTACAGGAGCCTCAGAACCCACACCACCAGGTTCGGGGACAGTTATTACCCCTCAACCATCAGGAAGGAGGTACAGGAGCCTCAGGACCCACACCACCAGGTTCAGGGACAGTTATTACCCCTCAACCATCAGGAAGGAGGTACAGGAGCCTCAGGACCCACACCACCAGGTTCAGGGACAGTTATTACCCCTCAACCATCAGGAAGGAGGTACAGGAGCCTCAGGACCCACACCACCAGGTTCGGGGACAGTTATTACCCCTCAACCATCAGGAAGGAGGTACAGAAGCCTCAGGACCCACACCACCAGGTTCAGGGACAGTTATTACCCCTCAACCATCCGGAAGGAGGTACAGGAGCCTCAGGACCCACACCGCCAGGTTCAGGGACAGTTATTACCCTTCAACCATCAGGAAGGAGGTACAGGAGCCTCAGGACCCACACCACCAGGTTCAGGAACAGTTATCACCCCTGAACCATCAGGAAGGAGGTACAGGAGCCTCAGGACCCACACCACCAGGTTCAGGAACAGTTATCACCCCTCAACTATCAGGAAGGAGGTACAGGAGCCTCAGGACCCACACCACCAGGTTCAGGGACAGTTATCACCCCATAACCATCAGGAAGGAGGTACAGGAGCCTCAGGACCCACACCACCAGGTTCGGGGACAGTTACTACCCCTCAGTCATCAGGAAGGAGGTACAGGAGCCTCAGGACCCACACCACCAGGTTCGGGACAGTTATTACCCCTCAGTCATCAGGAAGGAGGTACAGGAGCCTCAGGACCCACACGACCAGGTTCGGGGACAGTTATTACCCCTCAACCATCAGGAAGGAGGTACAGGAGCCTCAGGACCCACACCGCCAGGTTCAGGGACAGTTATTACCCCTCAACCATCAGGAAGGAGGTACAGGAGCCTCAGGACCCACACCACCAGGTTCGGGGACAGTTATCACACATCAACCATCAGGAAGGAGGTACAGGAGCCTCAGGACCCACACCACCAGGTTCAGGAACAGTTATCACCCCTGAACCATCAGGAAGGAGGTACAGGAGCCTCAGGACCCACACCACCAGGTTCAGGAACAGTTATCACCCCTCAACTATCAGGAAGGAGGTACAGGAGCCTCAGGACCCACACCACCAGGTTCAGGGACAGTTATCACCCCATAACCATCAGGAAGGAGGTACAGGAGCCTCAGGACCCACACCACCAGTTTCGGGGACAGTTACTACCCCTCAGTCATCAGGAAGGAGGTACAGGAGCCTCAGGACCCACACCACCAGGTTCGGGGACAGTTATTACCCCTCAGTCATCAGGAAGGAGGTACAGGAGCCTCAGGACCCACACCACCAGGTTCGGGGACAGTTATTACCCCTCAACCATCAGGAAGGAGGTACAGGAGCCTCAGGACCCACGCCACCAGGTTTGGGGACAGTTATTACCCCTCAACCATCAGAAAGGAGGTACAGGAGCCTCAGGACCCACACTACCAGGTTCGGGGACAGTTATTACCCCTCAGTCATCAGGAAGGAGGTACAGGAGCCTCAGGATCCACACCACCAGGTTCGGGGACAGTTATTACCCCCTCAACCATCAGGAAGGAGGTACAGGAGCCTCAGGACCCACACCACCAGGTTCAGGAACAGTTATCACACATCAACCATCAGGAAGGAGGTACAGGAGCCTCAGGACCCACACCACCAGGTTCAGGGACAGTTATTACCCCTCAACCATCAGGAAGGAGGTACAGGAGCCTCAGAACCCACACCACCAGGTTCGGGGACAGTTATTACCCCTCAACCATCAGGAAGGAGGTACAGGAGCCTCAGGACCCACACCACCAGGTTCAGGGACAGTTATTACCCCTCAACCATCAGGAAGGATGTACAGGAGCCTCAGGACCCACACCACCAGGTTCAGGGACAGTTATTACCCCTCAACCATCAGGAACGAGGTACAGGAGCCTCAGGACCCACACCACCAGGTTCGGGGACAGTTATTACCCCTCAACCATCAGGAAGGAGGTACAGAAGCCTCAGGACCCACACCACCAGGTTCAGGGACAGTTATTACCCCTCAACCATCAGGAAGGAGGTACAGGAGCCTCAGGACCCACACCGCCAGGTTCAGGGACAGTTATTACCCCTCAACCATCAGGAAGGAGGTACAGGAGCCTCAGGACCCACACAACCAGGTTCGGGGACAGTTATTACCCCTCAGTCATCAGGAAGGAGGTACAGGAGCCTCAGGACCCACACCACCAGGTTCAGGAACAGTTATCACCCCTCAACCATCAGGAAGGAGGTACAGGAGCCTCAGGACCCACACCACCAGTTTCAGGAACAGTTATCACCCCTCAACTATCAGGAAGGAGGTACAGGAGCCTCAGGACCCACACCACCAGGTTCAGGGACAGTTATCACCCCATAACCATCAGGAAGGAGGTACAGGAGCCTCAGGACCCACACCACTAGGTTCGGGGACAGTTACTACCCCTCAGTCATCAGGAAGGAGGTACAGGAGCCTCAGGACCCACACCACCAGGTTCGGGGACAGTTATTACCCCTCAGTCATCAGGAAGGAGGTACAGGAGCCTCAGGACCCACACCACCAGGTTCGGGGACAGTTATTACCCCTCAACCATCAGGAAGGAGGTACAGGAGCCTCAGGACACACACCACCAGGTTCGGGGACAGTTATTACCCCTCAACCATCAGAAAGGAGGTACAGGAGCCTCAGGATCCACACCACCAGGTTCAGGGACAGTTATTACCCCTCAACCATCAGGAAGGAGGTACAGGAGCCTCAGGAACAACGCCACCAGGTTCGGGGACAGTTATCACCCCTCAACCATCAGGAAGGAGGTACAGTAGCCTCAGGACCCACACCACCAGGTTCAGGGACAGTTATTACCCCTCAACCATCAGGAAGGAGGTACAGGAGCCTCAGGACCCACACCACCAGGTTCGGGGACAGTTATTACCCCTCAACCATCAGGAAGGAGGTACAGGAGCCTCAGGACCCACACCACCAGGTTCGGGGACAGTTATTACCCCTCAGTCATCAGGAAGGAGGTACAGGAGCCTCAGGACCCACACCACCAGGTTCGGGGACAGTTATTACCCCTCAACCATCAGGAAGGAGGTACAGGAGTCTCAGGACCCACACCAACAGGTTCGGGAACAGTTATTACCCCTCAGTCATCAGGAAGGAGGTACAGGAGTCTCAGGACCCACACCACCAGGTTTGGGGACAGTTATTAACCCTCAACCATCAGGAAGGAGGTACAGGAGCCTCAGGACCCACACCACCAGGTTTGGGGACAGTTATTACCCCTCAGTCATCAGGAAGGAGGTACAGGAGCCTCAGGACCCACACCACCAGGTTCGGGGACAGTTAATACCCCTCAGTCATCAGGAAGGAGGTACAGGAGCCTCAGGACCCACACCACCAGGTTCGGGGACAGTTATTACCCCTCAACCATCAGGAAGGAGGTACAGGAGCCTCAGGACCCACACCACCAGGTTCGGGGACAGTTATTACCCCTCAGTCATCAGGAAGGAGGTACAGGAGCCTCAGGACCCACACCACCAGGTTCGGGGACATTTATTACCCCTCAACCATCAGGAAGGAGGTACAGGAGCCTCAGGACCCACACCACCAGGTTCGGGGACAGTTATTACCCCTCAGTCATCAGGAAGGAGGTACAGGAGCCTCAGGACCCACACCACCAGGTTCGGGGACAGTTATTACCCCTCAGTCATCAGGAAGGAGGTACAGGAGCCTCAGGACCCACACCACCAGGTTCGGGGACAGTTATTGCCCCTCAACCATCAGGAAGGAGGTACAGGAGCCTCAGGACCCACACCACCAGGTTCGGGGACAGTTATTACCCCCTCAACCATCAGGAAGGAGGTACAGGAGCCTCAGGACCCACACCACCAGGTTCCGGGACAGTTATTACCCCTCAACCATCAGGAAGGAGGTCCAGGAGCCTCAGGACCCACACCACCAGGTTCAGGGACAGTTATTACCCCTCAACCATCAGGAAGGAGGTACAGGAGCCTCAGGACCCACACCACCTGGTTCAAGGACAGTTATTACCCCTCAACCATCAGGAAGGAGGTACAGGAGCCTCAGGACCCACACCACCAGGTTCGGGGTCAGTTATTACCCCTCAACCATCAGGAAGGAGGTACAGCAGCCTCAGGACCCACACCACCAGGTTCAGGGACAGTTATTACCCCTCAACCATCAGGAAGGAGGTACAGGAGCCTCAGGACCCACACCACTAGGTTCAGGAACAGTAATTACCCCTCAACCATCAGGAAGGAGGTACAGAAGCCTCAGGACCCACACTACCAGGTTCGGGGACAGTTATTACGCCTCAACCATCAGGAAGGAGGTACAGAAGCCTCAGGACCCACACCACCAGGTTCAGGGACAGTTATTACCCCTCAACCATCAGGAAGGAGGTACAGGAGCCTCAAGACCCACACCGCCAGGTTCAGGGACAGTTATTACCCTTCAACCATCAGGAAGGAGGTACAGGAGCCTCAGGACCCACACCACCAGGTTCGGGGACAGTTATTACCCCTCAGTCATCAGGAAGGAGGTACAGGAGCCTCAGGACCCACACCACCAGGTTCAGGAACAGTTATCACCCCTCAACCATCAGGAAGGTGGTACAGGAGCCTCAGGACCCACACCACCAGGTTCAGGAACAGTTATCACCCCTCAACTATCAGGAAGGAGGTACAGGAGCCTCAGGACCCACACCACCAGGTTCAGGGACAGGTATCACCCCATAACCATCAGGAAGGAGGTACAGGAGCCTCAGGACCCACACCACCAGGTTCGGGGACAGTTACTACCCCTCAGTCATCAGGAAGGAGGTACAGGAGCCTCAGGACCCACACCACCAGGTTCGGGGACAGTTATTACCCCTCAGTCATCAGGAAGGAGGTACAGGTGCCTCAGGACCCACACCACCAGGTTCGGGGACAGTTATTACCCCTCAACCATCAGGAAGGAGGTACAGGAGCCTCAGGACCCACACCGCCAGGTTCGGGGACAGTTATTACCCCTCAACCATCAGGAAGGAGGTACAGCAGCCTCAGGACCCACACCACCAGGTTCAGGGACAGTTATTACCCCTCAACCATCAGGAAGGAGGTACAGGAGCCTCAGGACCCACACCACCAGGTTCTGGAACAGTAATTACCCCTCAACCATCAGGAAGGAGGTACAGGAGCCTCAGGACCCACACCACCAGGTTCGGGGACAGTTATTACCCCTCAACCATCGGGAAGGAGGTACAGAAGCCTCAGGACCCACACCACCAGGTTCAGGGACAGTTATTACCCCTCAACCATCAGGAAGGAGGTACAGGAGCCTCAAGACCCACACCGCCAGGTTCAGGGACAGTTATTACCCTTCAACCATCAGGAAGGAGGTACAGGAGCCTCAGGACCCACACCACCAGGTTCGGGGACAGTTATTACCCCTCAACCATCGGGAAGGAGGTACAGGAGCCTCAGGACCCACACCACCAGGTTCAGGAACAGTTATCACCCCTGAACCATCAGGAAGGAGGTACAGGAGCCTCAGGACCCACACCACCAGGTTCAGGAACAGTTATCACCCCTCAACTATCAGGAAGGAGGTACAGGAGCCTCAGGACCCACACCACCAGGTTCAGGGACAGTTATCACCCCATAACCATCAGGAAGGAGGTACAGGAGCCTCAGGACCCACACCACCAGGTTCGGGGACAGTTACTACCCCTCAGTCATCAGGAAGGAGGTACAGGAGCCTCAGGACCCACACCACCAGGTTCGGGGACAGTTATTACCCCTCAGTCATCAGGAAGGAGGTACAGGAGCCTCAGGACCCACACCACCAGGTTCGGGGACAGTTATTACCCCTCAACCATCAGGAAGGAGGTACAGGAGCCTCAGGACCCACACCACCAGGTTCGGGGACAGTTATTACCCCTCAACCATCAGAAAGGAGGTACAGGAGCCTCAGGATCCACACCACCAGGTTCAGGGACAGTTATTACCCCTCAACCATCAGGAAGGAGGTACAGGAGCCTCAGGACCCACGCCACCAGGTTCGGGGACAGTTATCACCCCTCAACCATCTGGGAGGAGGTACAGGAGCCTCAGGACCCACACCACCAGGTTCGGGGACAGTTATCACCCCTCAACCATCAGGAAGGAGGTACAGGAGCCTCAGGACCCACACCACCAGGTTCGGGGACAGTTATCACCCCTCAACCATCAGGAAGGAGGTACAGGAGCCTCAGGACCCACACCACCAGGTTCGGGGACAGTTATTACCCCTCAACCATCAGGAAGGAGGTACAGGAGCTTCAGGACCCACACCACCAGGTTCGGGGACAGTTATTACCCCTCAACCATCAGGAAGGAGGTACAGAAGCCTCAGGACCCACACCACCAGGTTCAGGGACAGTTATTACCCCTCAACCATCAGGAAGGAGGTACAGGAGCCTCAGGTCCCACACCGCCAGGTTCAGGGACAGTTATTACCCCTCAACCATCAGGAAGGAGTTACAGGAGCCTCAGGACCCACACCACCAGGTTCAGGGACAGTTATCACCCCATAACCATCAGGAACGAGGTACAGGAGCCTCAGGACCCACACCACCAGGTTCGGGGACAGTTATTACCTCTCAGTCATCAGGAAGGAGGTACAGGAGCCTCAGGACCCACACCACCAGGTTCGGGGACAGTTATTACCCCTCAACCATCAGGAAGGAGGTACAGGAGCCTCAGGACCCACACCACCAGGTTCGGGGACAGTTATTACCCCTCAACCATCAGGAAGGAGGTACAGGAGCCTCAGGATCCACACGACCAGGTTCAGGGACAGTTATTACCCCTCAGCCATCAGGAAGGAGGTACAGGAGCCTCAGGACCCACGCCACCAGGTTCGGGGACAGTTATCACCCCTCAACCATCAGGAAGGAGGTACAGGAGCCTCAGGACCCACACCACCAGGTTCGGGGACAGTTACCACCCCCTCAACCATCAGGAAGGAGGTACAGGAGCCTCAGAACCCACACCACCAGGTTCGGGGACAGTTATTACCCCTCAACCATCAGGAAGGAGGTACAGGAGCCTCAGGACCCACACCACCAGGTTCGGGGACAGTTATTACCCCTCAACCATCAGGAAGGAGTTACAGGAGCCTCAGGACCCACACCACCAGGTTCGGGGACAGTTATTACCCCTCAACCATCAGGAAGGAGGTACAGGAGCCTCAGGACCCACACCACCAGGTTCGGGGACAGTTATTACACCTCAACCATCAGGAAGGAGGTACAGGAGCCTCAGGACCCACACCACCAGTTTCGGGGACAGTTATTACCCCTCAACCATCGGGAAGGAGGTACAGGAGTCTCAGGACCCACACCACCAGGTTCGGGGACTGTTATTACCCCTCAACCATCAGGAAGGAGGTACAGGAGCCTCAGGACCCACACCACCAGGTTCGGGGACAGTTATTACCCCTCAACCATCAGGAAGGAGGTACAGGAGCCTCAGGACCCACACCACCAGGTTCAGGAACAGTTATTACCCCTCAACCATCAGGAAGGAGGTACAGGAGCCTCAGGACCCACACCACCAGGTTCAGGAACAGTTATTACCCCTCAACCATCAGGAAGGAGGTACAGGAGCCTCAGGACCCACACCACCAGGTTCAGGAACAGTTATTACCCCTCAACCATCAGGAAGGAGGTACAGGAGCCTCAGGACCCACACCACCAGGTTCAGGAACAGTTATTACCCCTCAACCATCAGGAAGGAGGTACAGGAGCCTCAGGACCCACACCACCAGGTTCAGGAACAGTTATTACCCCTCAACCATCAGGAAGGAGGTACAGGAGCCTCAGGACCCACACCACCAGGTTCAGGGACAGTTATCACCCCTCAACCATCAGGAAGGAGGTACAGGAGCCTCAGGACCCACACCACCAGGTTCAGGAACAGTTATTACCCCTCAACCATCAGGAAGGAGGTACAGGAGCCTCAGGACCCACACCACCAGTTTCGGGGACAGTTATTACCCCTCAACCATCGGGAAGGAGGTACAGGAGTCTCAGGACCCACACCACCAGGTTCGGGGACAGTTATTACCCCTCAACCATCAGAAAGGAGGTACAGGAGCCTCAGGACCCACACCACCAGGTTCAGGGACAGTTATTACCCCTCAACCATCAGGAAGGAGGTACAGGAGCCTCAGGACCCACACCACCAGGTTCGGGGACAGTTATCACCCCTCAACCATCAGGAAGGAGGTACAGGAGCCTCAGGTCCCACACCACCAGGTTCGGGGACAGTTATTACCCCTCAGTCATCAAGGCTTTTTAACCAGACGGAATAGTGTCACCCAACTTGACTTGCCCCATCGCTGAATTGTTCCCACACGATGGACACACTTCCAACCTCTCTTAATCTTATGATCTCGATATTTATTATTATTTATTTTTTCTTTCAGATTTGCACAGTTTGTTGTCTTTTGCACCCTGGCTGTTTGTCCGCCCTGTTGGGTGTTTCCTTTCATCGGCTTTATCATGAATCTCAGGGCTGTTTGCGGTGGTGTGTGTGTGTAATAGACAATAGACAGTAGGTGAAGGAGTAGGCCATTCGGCCCTTCTAGCCAGCACCGCCATTGACTGTGATCATGGCTGATCATCCACAATCAGTAACCCCGTTCCTGCCCTCTCCCCATATCCCCTGACCCCGCTATCTGTAAGAGCTCTATCTAACTCTATCTTGAAAGCATCCAGAGAATTGGCCTCCACTGACTTCTGGGGCAGAGCATTCCACAGATCCACCACTCTCTGGGTGAAAAAGTTTTTCCTCAACTCCGTTCTAAATGGCCCCTACCCCTTATTCTTAAACTGTGGCCTCTGGTTCTGGACTCCCCCCAACATTGGGAACATGCTTCCTGCCTCCAGCGTGTCCAATCCCTTAATAATCTTATATGTTTCAATCAGATCCCCTCCCATCCTTCTAAATTCCAGTGTATACAAGCCCAGTTGCTCCAATCTTTCAACATATGACAGTACCGCCATTCCGGGAATTAACCTTGTGAACCTACGCTGCACTCCCTCAATAGCAAGAATGTCCTTCCTCAAACTTGGAGACCAAAACTGCACACAGTACTCCGGGTGTGGTCTCACCAGGGCCCTGTACAGCTGCAGAAGGACCTCTTTACTCCTATACTCAATTCCTCTTGTTATAAAAGCCAGCATGCCATTAGCTTTCTTCACTGCCTGTACTCCGACAATAAATTTATTTTAGACTTTGATAAAGTAAGACAGGGGATTGTCAGTACATTGAGATGAGATGCAGTTTAAAAGAGGGACAAAATCAAAAAGGGTGAATACAGGTGTTAGATCTGAATGCACACAGTGTATGGAATAATGTGGGTGATCTTGTACCTCAATTACAGATTGGCACGTACGACAAATGTTCCTTCAGAAAGTTTAAGAGAGAGCAGGAGTAGATATCGGACTGCCGGAGAAGTCCTACTGGGGGACAGGGAAATGGCGGACGAACTGAACGATTGTTTTGCATCAGTCTTCACTGTGGAAGACACTAGCAGTGTGCTGGAAGTTTGAGAGTGTCAGGGGGCAAGAGTGAATGAAACTACCATTGCGAGGGAGAAGGCTCTTGGGAAAGGGGAGGGTAGATTAGCCACCTGGTGTAGACCTCAGGGTTCTGAAAGAGGAGGCTGACGAGATGGTGGAGGCATCAGTCGTGATCTTTCAAGAATCACTAGCTTCTGGAATGGTTCCAGAAAACTGGGAAGTTGCAGACGTCACTCCACTCTTCCAGAAGGGAGAGAGTCAGAAGAAAAGGAAATTATGGACCGGTTAGTCTGATCTCAGTGGTTGGGAAGATGTTGGAGTCGATTACTAAGGATGAGGTTTCGGGGTACTTGGTAAAATAGGAGGAAATCTTGCCTGACAAACCTGTTGAAATTATTTTAAGAAGGAACAAGCAGGATAGACCAAGGAGAATTGGCTGTTGTTGTGTACACTTGGACTTTCAGAAGGCCTTTGACAAGGTGATACACTTGAGGTTGCCTAACAAGCTACAAGCCCATCATAGTATAAGATAGGTGGAGGGGAAGGTAGTTTTGAGGAAGCAGGGAGGCCACAGAAGGACTTAGACAGATTAGGAGTCAGGCCCGGAATAGAGGGACGTCCATTTAGAACGGAGACGAGGAGGAATTCCTTCAGCCAGAGAGTGGTGGATCTGTGGAATTTGTTGCCACAGGCAGATGTGGAGATCAGATGATCAGGTGTAGATGAAGAAATGATTGATAGATTCTTGATCAGTCGGGGCCTGAAGGGATACTGGGAGATGGGGGCTGAGAGTGAAATGGATCAGGCTCAGTGGGTCAAATGGCCCAATTGCATTCCTGTGTCTTTCAGAGTAACTGAAATGAAGTGGGGGGTTGGGGTGTGTGGAGGGGTGGGCCAGTGGGTGATTGGGGAGTGTGGAGGGGTGGGTCAGTGGGGGGTTGGGGTGTGTGGAGGATTGGGTCAGTGGGGGGTTGGGGTGTGTGGAGGGGTGGGTCAGTGGGGGGTTGAGGGTGTGGAGGGAAGGGTCAGTGGGGGGTTGGGGGTGTGGAGGGTTGGGTCAGTGGGTAGTTGGGGGTGTGGAGCGGTGGGTCAGTGGGTGGTTGGGGTGTGTGGAGGGGTGGGTCAGTGGGTGGTTGGGGGTGTGGAGGGGTGGGTCAGTGGGTGATTGGGGGTGTGGAGGGGTGGGTCGGTGGGTGGTTGAGGGTGTGGAGGGGAGGGTCTGGGGGTTGGGGTGTGTGGAGGGGAGGGTCAGTGGGGGGTTGAGGTGTGTGGAGGGGTGGGTCAGTGGGTGATTGAGGGGTGTGGAGGGATGGGTCAGTGGGTGATTGGGGGTGTGGAGGGGTGGGTCAGTGGGTGGTTGGGGGTGTGGAGGGGTGGGTCAGTGGGTGATTGGGGGTGTGGAGGGGTGGGTCAGTGGGTGATTGGGGAGTGTGGAGAGGAGGGTCAGTGGGTGGTTGGGGGTGTGGAGGGGTGGGTCAGTGGGTGATTGGGGAGTGTGGAGGGGAGGGTCAGTGGGTGGTTGGGGTGTGGAGGGGTGGGTCAGTAGGTGGTTGGGGGTGTGGAGGAGTGGGTCAGTGGTGGTTGGGGGTGTGGAGGGGTGGGTCAGTGGGTGATTGGGGGTGTGGAGGGGTGGGTCAGTGGGTGATTGGGGAGTGTGGAGGGGAGGGTCAGTGGGTGGTTGGGTATGTGGAGGGGTGGGTCAGTGGGTGGTTGGGGGTGTGGAGGGGAGGGTCAGTGGGTGATTGGGTGTGTGGAGGGGTGGGTCGTTGGGTGGTTGAGGGTGTGGAGGGGAGGGTCAGTGGGGGGTTGGGGTGTGTGGAGGGGAGGGTCAGTGGGGGGTTGAGGTGTGTGGAGGGGTGGGTCACTGGGTGGTTGGGAGTATGGAGGGGTGGGTCAGTGAGTGATTGGGGGTGTGGAGGGGTGGATCAGTGGGTGATTGGGGGTGTGGAGGGGTGGGTCGGTGGGTGATTGGGGGTGTGGAGTGGTGGGTCAGTGGGTGGTTGGGGGTGTGGAGGGGAGGGTCAGTGGGTGGTTGGGTGTGTGGAGGGGTGGGTCAGTGGGTGATTGGGGGTGTAGAGGGGTGGGTCAGTGGGTGGTTGGGTGTGTGGAGGGGTGGGTCAGTGGGTGGTTGGGGGTGTGGAGGGGTGGGTCAGTGGGTGGTTGGGGGTGTGGAGGGGTGGGTCAGTGGGTGATTGGGGCTGTGGAGGGGTGGGTCAGTGGGTGATTGGGGGTGTGGAGGGGTGAGTTAGTGGGTGATTGGGGGTGTGGAGGGGTGGGTCAGTGGGTGATTGGGGGTGTGGAGGGGTGAGTTAGTGGGTGATTGGGGGTGTGGAGGGGTGGGTCAGTGGGTGGTTGGGGGTGTGGAGGGGTGGGTCAGTGGGTGGTTGGGGGTGTGGCGTGTTGGGTCAGTGGGTGGTTGGGGGTGTGGAGGGGTGGGTCAGTGGGTGGAGGTGTCGATCAGACTCACTGCTTGGGGGAAAGTCACTGTTTTCGAGTCTGGTGGGTCCGATGGGAGTGGGACGGACAGTCCGTGAGCAGGGTGGGTGGGATCCCTCACGGTCCCGGTGTGGATGCTACGTAGCCCCCTCCCCGACGGGAGAGGGACGGACAGTCCGCGAGCAGGGTGGGTGGGATCCTTCACGGTCCCGGTGTGGATGCTACGTAGCCCCCTCCCCGACGGGAGTGGGACGGACAGTCCGTGAGCAGGGTGGGTGGGATCCTTCACGGTCCCGGTGTGGATGCTACGTAGCCCCCTCCCCGACGGGAGTGGGACGGACAGTCCGTGAGCAGGGTGGGTGGGATCCTTCATGATGTTCCTGTGGATGCTACGTAACCCCCTCCATTATGTTACTGGCCATTTTTCTGGGACTTTTCTTGAGAATCAGACTCAGGTTTATTATTATGAGACCATAAGATATAGGAGCAGAAGTAGGCCATTCAGCCCATCGAGTCTGATCCGCCATTCAGTCACAGGCAGATCCAATTCTTTCAGTCATCCCCACTCCCCTGCCTTCTCCCCAAACCATTTGATGCCCTGGCTAATCAAGAACTTAACTATCTCTGCCTTAAAGGCACCAAATGACTTGGCCTCCACAGCCACTTATGGGAGCAAATGCCGCAGATTTACCACCCTCTGACTAAAGTAATTTCTCCGCATCTCAGTTCTGAAAGGTCGTCCTTCAATCCTGAAGTCGTGCCCTCTTGTCCTAGACTCCCCTATCATGGGAAATAACTTTTCCATATCTAATCTGTTCAGGTCTTCTAACATTTAGAAACATAGAAATATAGAAAATAGGTGCAGCAGTAGGCCATTCGGCCCTTCGAGCCTGCACCGCCATTCGGTATAATCATGGCTGATCATCCAACTCAGAACCCTGTACCTGCTTTCTCTCCATACCCCCGGATCCCTTTAGCCACAAGGACCATATCTAACTTCCTCTTAAATATAGCCAATGAACCGGCCTCAACTGTTTCCTGTGGCAGAGAATTCCACAGATTCACCACTCTCTGTGTGAAGAAGTTTTTCCTCATCTTGGTCCTAAAAGGTTTCCCCTTTATCCTTAAACTGTGACCCCTCGCTCTGGACATCCCCAACATCCGGAACAATCTTCCTGCATCTAGCCTGTCCAATCCCTTTAGAATTTTATAGGTTTCAATAAGATCCCCCCTCAATCTTCTAAATTCCAGCGAGTATAAGCCTAGTCGATCCAGTCTTTCTTCATATGAATGTCCTGCCATCCCAGGAATCAATCTGGTGAACCTTCTCTGTACTCCCTCTATGGCAAGAATGTCTTTCCTCAGATTAGGGGACCAAAACTGCACACAATATTCTAAGTGCGGTCTCACCAAGGCCTTGTACAACTGCAGTAGAACCTCCCTGCTCCTATACACAAATCCTTTTGCTATGAATGTCAACACACCATTTGCCTTTTTCACCGCCTGCTGTACCTGCATGCCCGCCTTCAATGACTGGTGTACAATGACACCCAGGTCTCGTTGCACCTCCCCTTTTCCTAATCGGCTACCGTTCAGATAATAATCTGTTTTCCTGTTCTTGCAACCAAAGTGGATAACCTCACATTTATCCACATTAAATTGCATCTGCCATGAATTTGCTCACTCACCTAACCTATCCAAGTCACCCTGCATCCTCTTAGCATCCTCCTCACTGCTAACACCGCCGCCCAGCTTCGTGTCATCCGCAAACTTGGAGATGCTGCATTTAATTCCCTCATCTAAATCATTAATATATATTGTAAACAACTGGGGTCCCAGCACTGAGCTTTGCGGTACCCCACTAGTCACTGCCTGCCATTCTGAAAAGGTCCCGTTTACTCCCACTCTTTGCTTCCTGTCTGCCAATACCCCCAATACCGTCTGCTTTAAGTTTGCACACTAATCTCCTGTGTGGGACCTTGCCAACAGCCTTTTGAAAATTTGGAATGTTTCTATGAGATCCCCCCTCGTTCTCCTGAACTCCAGGGAATACAATCGCCTTTCCATTCCTACGCCGGTAAATGTTGTGAAATTCGTTAACATAGCAGCAAGAGTACAATGCAATACATGATAATAGAAAGAAAAAATTGTGAAAATGTGAATTATATGTATATATAATAGTTAGTGTAAAAAATAGGAAATAAAAAATAGTGAGGTCGTGTTCATGGGTTCAAAGTCCATTCAGGAATCGGATAGCAGAGGGGAAGAAGCTGTTCCTGAATCGCTGAGTGTGTGTCTTCAGGTTCCTGTACCTCCTCCCCGATGGCGGAGGGGAAGAAGCTGTTCCTGAATCGCTGAGTGTGTGTCTTCAGGTTCCTGTACCTCCTCCCCGATGGCGGAGGGGAAGAAGCTGTTCCTGAATCGCTGAGTGTGTGTCTTCAGGCTCCTGTACCTCCTCCCTGATGGTGGAGGGGAAGAAGCTGTTCCTGAATCGCTGAGTGTGTGTCTTCAGGCTCCTGTACCTCCTCCCTGATGGCGGAGGGGAAGAAGCTGTTCCTGAATCGCTGAGTGTGTGTCTTCAGGCTCCTGTACCTCCTCCCCGATGGCGGAGGGGAAGAAGCTGTTCCTGAATCGCTGAGTGTGTGTCTTCAGGCTCCTGTACCTCCTCCCTGATGGTGGAGGGGAAGAAGCTGTTCCTGAATCGCTGAGTGTGTGTCTTCAGGCTCCTGTACCTCCTCCCTGATGGCAGAGGGGAAGAAGCTGTTCCTGAATCGCTGAGTGTGTGTCTTCAGGCTCCTGTACCTCCTCCCTGATGGCAGAGGGGAAGAAGCTGTTCCTGAATCGCTGAGTGTGTGTCTTCAGGCTCCTGTACCTCCTCCCTGATGGCAGAGCGGAAGAAGCTGTTCCTGAATCGCTGAGTGTGTGTCTTCAGGCTCCTGTACCTCCTCCCTGATGGCAGAGGGGAAGAAGCTGTTCCTGAATCGCTGAGTGTGTGTCTTCAGGCTCCTGTACCTCCTCCCAGATGGCAGAGGGGAAGAAGCTGTTCCTGAATCGCTGAGTGTGTGTCTTCAGGCTCCTGTACCTCCTCCCTGATGGCAGAGGGGAAGAAGCTGTTCCTGAATTGCTGAGTGTGCGTCTTCAGGCTCCTGTACCTCCTCCCTGATGGCAGAGGGGAAGAAGCTGTTCCTGAATCACTGAGTGAGTGTCTTCAGGCTCCTGTACCTCCTCCCTGATGTCAGAGGGGAAGAAGCTGTTCCTGAATCGCTGAGTGTGTGTCTTCAGGCTCCTGTACCTCCTCCCTGATGGCAGAGGGGAAGAAGCTGTTCCTGAATCGCTGAGTGTGCGCCTTCAGGCTCCTGTACCTCCTCCCTGATGGCGGAGGGGAAGAAGCTATTCCTGAATCGCTGAGTGTGTGTCTTCAGGCTCCTGTACCTCCTCCCTGATGGCGGAGGGGAAGAAGCTGTTCCGGAATCGCTGAGTGTGCGTCTTCAGGCTCCTGTACCTCCTCCCTGATGGCAGAGGGGAAGAAGCTGTTCCGGAATCGCTGAGTGTGTGTCTTCAGGCTCCTGTACCTCCTCCCTGATGGCGGAGGGGAAGAAGCTGTTCCTGAATCGCTGAGCGTGTGTCTTCAGGCTCCTGTACCTCCTCCCTGATGGCGGAGGGGAAGTAGCTGTTCCTGAATCGCAGAGTGTGTGTCTTCAGGCTCCTGTACCTCCTCCCTGATGGTAGCAATGAGAAGAGGGCATGTCCTGGGTGATGGGGGTCCTTAATAATGGACGCTGATCTGCTGAGGCACCGCTCCTTGAAGTGTCCAGGATAGTGCTGATTAATTGTACAACCTTTTACAGTTTATTTCAGTCCTGTGCAGTAGGCCCCCACTCCACCCATTCCAGATGGTGATGCAGCCAGTCAGAATGTTCTCCACAGTATATCTGTAGAAATTTGTGAGTGTTTTTGACATACTTAATCTCTTCAAACTCCTGGTGAAATATATCCTCTGTCTTGTCTTCTTTGTAGCTGCATCAATATGTAGGGTCTAGCTTATGCTCTTAGGGACTTTTATATCCAGGAGCATAAAATTCTTACCCTTTCTAACGTTCGCAATCAATTATTTGGTCTTACTGTCATTGAGTGCTTGATTTATTTAATCAGTTGATCTATCTCACTTCTGTATGCCTCCTTGTCATCATCTGAGATTCTGCCAACCACAGTTGTGTCACTGGTGAATTTATTGACGATTAGGTGACTTGTCTGGCTTAAATTGACTGTCATTGTAACACAAAAGCACCAGGTTATCCGCAGGTGGAACCCGTAATTGCGGCAACGCACCACCAGGTGGGAGTGTTGTCCACAAGTTGGGGTGGGAGCCTGTCATTGCGGCAACGCACCACCAGGTGGGAGTGTTGTCCACAAGTTGGGGTGGGAGCCTGTCATTGCGGCAACGCACCACCAGGTGGGAGTGTTGTCCACAAGTTGGGGTTGGAGCCTGTCATTGCGGCAACGCACCAGCAGGTGGGAGTGTTGTCCACAAGTTGGGGAACGGGAACCTGTCATTTCAGTGGCCCACCAGCAGGTGGGAGTGTTGTCCACAAGTTGGGGAACGGGAACCTGTCATTTCAGTGGCCCACCAGCAGGTGGGAGTGTTGTCCACAAGTTGGGGAACGGGAACCTGTCATTTCAGTGGCCCACCAGCAGGTGGGAGTGTTGTCCACAAGTTGGGGAACGGGAACCTGTCATTTCAGTGGCCCACCAGCAGGTGGGAGTGTTGTCCACAAGTTGGGGAACGGGAACCTGTCATTTCAGTGGCCCACCAGCAGGTGGGAGTGTTGTCCACAGGAGGAACCTGTCACTGCGGCAGCACACGACAAAATGGGAGCCTGCAACACAGGGAGGGATCTGTCAACCCAACCTTTTTCTCGACTGGAGGAACTCCACGTTTGGGCCAGGGGGAGAACACAGAAATGTCTGGGTAACCCTGGGAGCTTTTCTGTGTATTATCCACTGATGTGCGTGATCGGGTCGGGAGAGACTCAACGCTCCACTCACCCTCACACGAGGAACAATTCCAACCCAGCTTCACCATGGACAGTCCCGAGCCAGTCGTGGAGGTTCAAAGCCAGGAGCCCTCATCCCTCGGAGTGACGTGCTCTTCACCTTGAGGACGGACGGAGTCGTGTGGTTGCAGCTCAAACCGCAGCGGCAGTCGACCGTCCCGGCCCAGGACAGAGAACCTGGCAAGTGTTGATCAGGACAGGCCGGTCTTGTTTTTGGCAGAGGTGGGAGGCTTTCAGAACTGAAAAACTGAGAGTACAGAGCCTGTCGGAATGAAAGGTGTGGGGGGGGGGGCTTTCAGGAGATATCTGGTAGACAGAAAAACAAGGAGGTGCCTAGGCCGGGAGGTACAAACGAGGTGCTTATGGAGTCAAAGAAACACAAGAGAAGACTGAAGAGAGAGCTGAGAGATGGCACGAGGTTGCTCTGGCAGACGAGGAGAAGGAGGATCCTCACAGTGAGAGCGAGGGAACGACAGGTCTGCTCCTCTGGGAGACCAGTTTGGTAAATCATGAGCGGAGCCAAAAGGGATGGGGGAGATCTTCCGTATCCGCTCTGGAGAGGGACACGGAGTCTCATAGAGGTGAGGCTTGGACTTCACGGACCCTGTACAGAGTGCAGAGGAGGAGGCGTTCGCTGTGTGTGAGGCGGACTAGGGTGGACAAATCTCCGGGGCCTGACGGAGATGTTTAAATCGTCCTCGGCCACGGGTGAGGTGCCCGAGCGGCGGAGGATGGTTAATGCTGTTTAAAACAGGCTCTCGGAGTGGACCGGGGGGGTTGGCGGCTGCCCAGCCGGACCACAGCAGGGGGGAGGTTGCTGGAAGGCGCTCTGCGGGCCTGGGTTTACGGGTATGTGGACAGACGGGGACTGACTGACGATAGTGAGCACGGCTTCCGGCGAGGTCGGTCGTGTCCAACCAGTCCTGCAGGGTCTTTCTGAGGGGGTGAGCAGGGGAAGGCAAAGCGGTGGACCTTCTCGACAAGGACCTCGGTGTGGCACCTGACGAGGAGGCTGGTCGAGGAGGTTCCGTCACTCGGTATTCGAGGTGAAGTGGTAAATTGGATTAGGCCCTCCGCTACAAGAGAAGCCGGAGAGGGTTGCCTCTCCGACTGGAGGCCCGTGACCGGTGGAGTGTCCGTCGTCTGTCATCTATGTCAACGGTCTGGATGATAAGGAGGTCCACTGGATCAGCAGATTGGGGGGTGTGGTGGACGGCGAGGAAGGCTGTCAGAGCTTGCAGAGGGATCTGGACTGTCCGGAAAAGTGGGCCGAGAAATGGCAGGTGGAGTTTAATGCAGGCAAGTGCGAGGTTTTGCTCTTCGGTAGGGCCAACCAGTGAACGTACACAGTGAACGGTCTGGGAGTACAGGTCCATAATTCATTGAAAGTGGCGTCACAGGTAGGTAGGGTCATAATGAGAGCTTCTGGCACACCGGCCTTCAGAAATCAAAGTACTGAGTGCAGGAGATGGGATGTGACGTTGAAGGTGTACGAGACGTTGGTGGGGCCTCGCTGGGAGTATCGTGTAGAGTTTTGGTCACCTACCCACAGGAAAGATGTCAACGAAGTTGAACGACTGCAGAGAAAATTTGCCAGCACGTTGCCGGGTCTGGGGGGACAGGGAAAGGCTGAACAGTTCAGGAGTTTATTCTCTGGAACGTAGAAGATTGAGGGGAGATTTGACAGAGGTATACAAAATTATGAGGGGTTTAGATAGAGTAAATGCAAGCAGGAGGGTGGGAGGGTCGTGGGTTAGGGGTGAGGGGGAGGTTCTTCACTCGGAGGGCGGTGGGAATGTGGAACGAGCAGCCAAGTGGTGCACGCCGGGCAGTTTGGGCAGGTACATGGATGGGGGGGAGTCTGGAGGTCTGTGGTCCTGGTGGGTCAGCATGGATGAGATGGGCCGAATGGCCTGTTTCCGTGCTGTACTTTCCGGCAGATCTCACACACACTCGGTCTGTACCTTTGGAACGTGTGCAGCCGGGAAGGTTGAAGACGGCTTCCTTGTCAACCCACAGGGGCATAGATTCCAATTCCGAGCAGAGTTTGTAGCTCCCTGAGCAGCCGATAGCAGGGGAAAGAATACTTGGCCCCGAGGCCACGGGACGTGGTGCAGAATGAGGCCATTTGGCCCATCGGGAATATTCCGTCATTCCATCAGGGCTGATCCATTAACCCATTCAGACCCGGTCTCCCGCCTTCAAACAGTGAGTTTGCCTTTCCAGAATCCTGAGCCAGGACTCCCTCTGCACCTCAGGGATTTTAATTCCCTAATTTTCTCCCCATAATAAGATGATGAGAGGCATGGATCGTGTGGATAGTCACGGGCTTTTCCCCAGGGCTGAAATGGTTGCCACGAGAGGACACAGGTTTAAGGTGCTTGGAGGTAGGTACAGAGGAGATGTCAGGGGTAAGTTTTTTACTCAGAGAGTGGTGAGTGTGTGGAATGGGCTGCCAGCAATGGTGGTGGAGGCAGAAACGATAGGGTCTTTTAAGAGACTCCTGGACGGGTACATGGAGCTCAGAAAAATAGAGGGGCTACGCGGTGGGGAAACTCTAGGCAGCTTCTAGAGTAGGTTACATGGTCAGCACAACATTGTGGGCCGAAGGGCCTGTAATCTCTGCAGATTTTTAAAAAAGAAAGTGGTCTATACCCATATTCCTCCTGCCAAAGTGAAAGACCACACACTTCCAACACGCTGTAGTCCATCGGCGAACACTCCTTCGCCCAGTACCCAAACCTGAGAGCAGGCACCCCACTTCCTCAACACCACCTACCCCTCCAACAATACCCGTCTCGTCCAGATGTGCCGGTGTTGAGCAGGAGCCAGAGGAAGTTCCTCAGAAAGATTCCAGAGCAGGAAGGGGTTAATGTACGAGGAACGTTTGACGGCTCTGGGCCTGTACTCAGTGGAGTTTAGGGGAACCTCATTGAAATCTTTCGAATGCAGATAGGTCTTGATAGAGTGGGTGTGGAGAGGATATTTCCTATAGTGGGGGAGTCTAGGAACAGAGGACACAGATAGAGTGGGTGTGGAGAGGATGTTTCCTATAGTGGGGGAGTCTGGGACCAGAGGACACAGATAGAGTGGATGTGGAGAGGATGTTTCCTATAGTGGGGGAGTCTAGGACCAGAGGGCACAGATAGAGTGGATGTGGAGAGGATGTTTCCTATAGTGGGGGAGTCTAGGACCAGAGGGCACAGATAGAGTGGGTGTGGAGAGGATGTTTCCTATAGTGGGGAGTCTAGGACCAGAGGACACAGATAGAGTGGATGTGGAGAGGATGTTTCCTATGGTGGGGGAGTCTAGGACCAGAGGACACAGATAGAGTGGGTGTGGAGAGGATGTTTCCTATAGTGGGGGAGTCTAGGACCAGAGGGCACAGATAGAGTGGATGTGGAGAGGATGTTTCCTATAGTGGGGGAGTCTAGGACCAGAGGACACAGATAGAGTGGATGTGGAGAGGATGTTTCCTATAGTGGGGGAGTCCAGGACCAGAGGGCACAGATAGAGTGGGTGTGGAGAGGATGTTTCCAATAGTGGGGGAGTCTAGGACCAGAGGACACAGATAGAGTGGGTGTGGAGAGGATGTTTCCTATAGTGGGGGAGTCTAGGACCAGAGGGCACAGATAGAGTGGATGTGGAGAGGATGTTTCCTATAGTGGGGGAGTCTAGGACCAGAGGACACAGATAGAGTGGATGTGGAGAGGATGTTTCCTATAGTGGGGGAGTCTGGGACCAGAGGACACAGATAGAATGGGTGTGGAGAGGATGTTTCCTATAGTGGGGGAGTCTAGGACCAGAGGGCACAGATAGAGTGCATGTGGAGAGGATGTTTCCTATAGAGGGGGAGTCTAGGACCAGAGGGCACAGATAGAGTGGATGTGGAGAGGATGTTTCCTATAGTGGAGGAGTCTAGGACCAGAGGACACAGATAGAGTGGATGTGGAGAGGATGTTTCTAATAGTGGGGGAGTCTGGGACCAGAGAGCACAGATAGAGTGGGTGTGGAGAGGATGTTTCCTATAGTGGGGGAGTCTAGGACCAGAGGACACAGATAGAGTGGATGTGGAGAGGATGTTTCCTATAGTGGGGGAGTCTAGGACCAGAGGAAACAGATAGAGTGGATGTGGAGAGGATGTTTCCTATAGTGGGGGAGTCTAGGACCAGAGGACACAGATAGAGTGGATGTGGAGAGGATGTTTCCTATAGTGGGGGAGTCTAGGACCAGAGGACACAGATAGAGTGGATGTGGAGAGGATGTTTCCTATAGTGGGGGAGTCTGGGACCAGAGAGCACAGATAGAGTGGGTGTGGAGAGGATGTTTCCTATAGTGGGGGAGTCTAGGACCAGAGGACACAGATAGAGTGGATGTGGAGAGGATGTTTCCTATAGTGGGGGAGTCTAGGACCAGAGGACACAGATAGAGTGGATGTGGAGAGGATGTTTCCTATAGTGGGGGAGTCTAGGACCAGAGGACACAGATAGAGTGGGTGTGGAGTGGATGTTTCCTATAGTGGGGGAGTCTAGGACCAGAGGACACAGATAGAGTGGATGTGGAGAGGATGTTTCCTATAGTGGGGGAGTCTGGGACCAGAGGACACAGATAGAGTGGGTGTGGAGTGGATGTTTCCTATAGTGGGGGAGTCTAGGACCAGAGGACACAGATAGAGTGGACGTGGAGAGGATGTTTCCTATAGTGGGGGAGTCTGGGACCAGAGGACACAGATAGAGTGGGTGTGGAGAGGATGTTTCCTATAGTGGGGGAGTCTAGGACCAGAGGACACAGATAGAGTGGGTGTGGAGAGGATGTTTCCTATAGTGGGGGAGTCTGGGACCAGAGAGCACAGATAGAGTGGGTGTGGAGAGGATGTTTCCTATAGTGGGGGAGTCTGGGACCAGAGGACACAGATAGAGTGGGTGTGGAGAGGATGTTTCCTATAGTGGGGGAGTCTAGGACCAGAGGACTCATATAGAGTGGGTGTGGAGAGGATGTTTCCTATAGTGGGGGAGTGTAGGACCAGAGGACACAGATAGAGTGGCTGTGGAGAGGATGTTTCCTATAGTGGGGGAGTGTAGGACCAGAGGACACAGATAGAGTGGATGTGGAGAGGATATTTCCTATAGTGGGGGAGTCTAGGACCAGAGGACACAAATAGAGTGGATGTGGAGAGGATGTTTCCTATAGTGGGGGAGTCTAGGACCGGAGGGCACAGATAGAGTGGATGTGGAGAGGATGTTTCCTATAGTGGGGGAGTCTAGGACCAGAGGACACAGATAGAGTGGATGTGGAGAGGATGTTTCCTATAGTGGGGGAGTCTAGGACCAGAGGACACAGATAGAGTGGATGTGGATAGGATGTTTCCTATAGTGGGGGAGTCTAGGACCGGAGGGCACAGATAGAGTGGATGTGGAGAGGATGTTTCCTATAGTGGGGGAGTCTAGGACCAGAGGACACATATAGAGTGGATGTGGAGAGGATGTTTCCTATAGTGGGGGAGTCTAGGACCAGAGGACACAGATAGAGTGGCTGTGGAGAGGATGTTTCCTATAGTGGGGGAGTGTAGGACCAGAGGACACAGATAGAGTGGATGTGGAGAGGATATTTCCTATAGTGGGGGAGTCTAGGACCAGAGGACACAAATAGAGTGGATGTGGAGAGGATGTTTCCTATAGTGGGGGAGTCTAGGACCGGAGGGCACAGATAGAGTGGATGTGGAGAGGATGTTTCCTATAGTGGGGGAGTCTAGGACCAGAGGACACAGATAGAGTGGATGTGGAGAGGATGTTTCCTATAGTGGGGGAGTCTAGGACCAGAGGACACAGATAGAGTGGATGTGGAGAGGATGTTTCCTATAGTGGGGGAGTCTAGGACCAGAGGACACAAATAGAGTGGGTGTGGAGAGGATGTTTCCTATAGTGGGGGAGTCTAGGACCAGACGGCACAGATAGAGTGGATGTGGAGAGGATGTTTCCTATAGTGGGGTGGTCTAGGACCAGAGGGCACAGATAGAGTGGGTGTGGAGAGGATGTTTCCTATAGTGGGGTGGTCTAGGACCAGAGGGCACAGATAGAGTGGGTGTGGAGAGGATGTTTCCTGTAGTGGGGGAGTCTAGGACCAGAGGACACAGATAGAGTGGATGTGGAGAGGATGTTCCCTATAGTGGGGGAGTCTAGGACCAGACCGCACAGATAGAGTGGATGTGGAGAGGATGTTTCCTATAGTGGGGGAGTCTAGGACCAGAGGACACAGATAGAGTGGATGTGGAGAGGATGTTTCCTATAGTGGGGTGGTCTAGGACCAGAGGGCACAGATAGAGTGGATGTGGAGAGGATGTTTCCTGTAGTGGGGGAGTCTAGGACCAGATGGCACAGATAGAGTAGGTGTGGAGAGGATGTTTCCTATAGTGGGGGAGTGTAGGACCAGAGGACACAGATAGAGTGGATGTGGAGAGGATATTTCCTATAGTGGGGGAGTCTAGGACCAGAGGACACAGATAGTGTGGATGTGGAGAGGATGTTTCCTATAGTGGGGGAGTCTAGGACCAGAGGACACAGATAGAGTGGATGTGGAGAGGATGTTTCCTATAGTGGGGGAGTCTGGGACCAGAGGACACAGATAGAGTGGGTGTGGAAAGGATGTTTCCTATAGTGGGGGAGTCTAGGACCAGAGGACACAGATAGAGTGGGTGTGGAGAGGATGTTTCCTATAGTGGGGGAGTCTGGGACCAGAGAGCACAGATAGAGTGGGTGTGGAGAGGATGTTTCCTATAGTGGGGGAGTCTGGGACCAGAGGACACAGATAGAGTGGATGTGGAGAGGATGTTTCCTATAGTGGGGGAGTCTAGGACCAGAGGACTCATATAGAGTGGGTGTGGAGAGGATGTTTCCTATAGTGGGGGAGTGTAGGACCAGAGGACACAGATAGAGTGGATGTGGAGAGGATGTTTCCTATAGTGGGGGAGTGTAGGACCAGAGGACACAGATAGAGTGGATGTGGAGAGGATGTTTCCTATAGTGGGGGAGTCTAGGACCAGAGGACTCAGATAGAGTGGATGTGGAGAGGATGTTTCCTATAGTGGGGGAGTCTAGGACCAGAGGACACAGATAGAGTGGATGTGGATAGGATGTTTCCTATAGTGGGGGAGTCTAGGACTGGAGGGCACAGATAGAGTGGATGTGGAGAGGATGTTTCCTATAGTGGGGGAGTCTAGGACCAGAGGACACAGATAGAGTGGATGTGGAGAGGATGTTTCCTATAGTGGGGGAGTCTAGGACCAGAGGACACAGATAGAGTGGATGTGGAGAGGATGTTTCCTATAGTGGGGGAGTCTAGGACCAGAGGACACCGATAGAGTGGATGTGGAGAGGATGTTTCCTATAATGGGGGAGTCTAGGACCAGAGGACACAGATAGAGTGGGTGTGGAGAGGATGTTTCCCATAGTGGGGGAGTCTAGGACCAGAGGACACAGATAGAGTGGATGTGGAGAGGATGTTTCATATAGTGGGGGAGTCTAGGACCAGAGGACACAGATAGAGTGGGTGTGGAGAGGATGTTTCCTATACTGGGGGAGTCTAGGACCAGAGGACACAGATCGACTGGATGTGGAGAGGATGTTTCCTATAGTGGGGGAGTCTAGGACCAGAGGACACAGATAGAGTGGGTGTGGAGAGGATGTTTCCTATAGTGGGGTGGTCTAGGACCAGAGGGCACAGATAGAGTGGGTGTGGAGAGGATGTTTCCTGTAGTGGGGGAGTCTAGGACCAGAGGACACAGATAGAGTGGATGTGGAGAGGATGTTCCCTATAGTGGGGGAGTCTAGGACCAGACCGCACAGATAGAGTGGATGTGGAGAGGATGTTTCCTATAGTGGGGTGGTCTAGGACCAGAGGGCACAGATAGAGTGGATGTGGAGAGGATGTTTCCTGTAGTGGGGGAGTCTAGGACCAGAGGACACAGATAGAGTGGAAGTGGTGAGGATGTTTCCTATAGTGGGGGAGTCTAGGACCAGATGGCACAGATAGAGTGGATGTGGAGAGGATGTTTCCTATAGTGGGGTGGTCTACGACCAGAGGGCACAGATAGAGTGGATGTGGAGAGGATGTTTCCTGTAGTGGGGGAGTCTAGGACCAGACGGCACAGATAGAGTGGATGTGGAGAGGATGTTTCCTATAGTGGGGTGGTCTAGGACCAGAGGACACAGATAGAGTGGGTGTGGAGAGGATGTTTCCTGTAGTGGGGGAGTCTAGGACCAGAGGACACAGATAGAGTGGGTGTGGAGAGGATGTTTCCTATAGTGGGGGAGTCTGGGACCAGAGGACACAGATAGTGTGTATGTGGAGAGGATGTTTCCTATAGTGGGGGAGTCTAGGACCAGAGGACACAGATAGAGTGGATGTGGAGAGGATGTTTCCTATAGTGGGGTGGTCTAGGACCAGAGGACACAGATAGAGTGGGTGTGGAGAGGATGTTTCCTGTAGTGGGGGAGTCTAGGACCAGAGGACACAGATAGAGTGGGTGTGGAGAGGATGTTTCCTATAGTGGGGGAGTCTGGGACCAGAGGACACAGATAGTGTGTATGTGGAGAGGATGTTTCCTATAGTGGGGGAGTCTAGGACCAGAGGACACAGATAGAGTGGATGTGGAGAGGATGTTTCCTATAGTGGGGGAGTCTAGGACCAGAGGACACAGATAGAGTGGGTGTGGAGAGGATGTTTCCTATAGTGTGGGAGTCTGGGACCAGAGGACACAGATAGTGTGTATGTGGAGAGGATGTTTCCTATAGTGGGGGAGTCTAGGACCAGAGGACACAGATAGAGTGGATGTGGAGAGGATGTTTCCTATAGTGGGGGAGTCTAGGACCAGAGGACACAGATAGAGTGGGTGTGGAGTGGATGTTTCCTATAGTGGGGGAGTCTAGGACCAGAGGACACAGATAGAGTGGGTGTGGAGTGGATGTTTCCTATAGTGGGGGAGTCTAGGACCAGAGGACACAGATAGAGTGGATGTGGAGAGGATGTTTCCTATAGTGGGGGAGTCTAGGACCAGAGGACTCATACAGAGTGGATGTGGAGAGGATGTTTCCTATAGTGGGGTGGTCTAGGACCAGAGGACACAGATAGAGTGGGTGTGGAGAGGATGTTTCCTGTAGTGGGGGAGACTAGGACCAGAGGACACAGATAGAGTGGGTGTGGAGAGGATGTTTCCTATAGTGGGGGAGTCTGGGACCAGAGGACACAGATAGAGTGGATGTGGAGAGGATGTTTCCTATAGTGGGGGAGTCTAGGACCAGAGGACACAGATAGAGTGGATGTGGAGAGGATGTTTCCTATAGTGGGGGAGTCTAGGACCAGAGGACACAGATAGAGTGGGTGTGGAGAGGATGTTTCCTATAGTGGGGGAGTCTAGGACCAGAGGACACAGATAGAGTGGATGTGGAGAGGATGTTTCCTATAGTGGGGGAGTCTAGGACCAGACGGCACAGATAGAGTGGATGTGGAGAGGATGTTTCCTATAGTGGGGTGGTCTAGGACCAGAGGGCACAGATAGAGTGGGTGTGGAGAGGATGTTTCCTATAGTGGGGTGGTCTAGGACCAGAGGGCACAGATAGAGTGGGTGTGGAGAGGATGTTTCCTGTAGTGGGGGAGTCTAGGACCAGAGGACACAGATAGAGTGGATGTGGAGAGGATGTTTCCTATAGTGGGGGAGTCTAGGACCAGACCGCACAGATAGAGTGGATGTGGAGAGGATGTTTCCTATAGTGGGGTGGTCTAGGACCAGAGGGCACAGATAGAGTGGATGTGGAGAGGATGTTTCCTGTAGTGGGGGAGTCTAGGACCAGATGGCACAGATAGAGTGGATGTGGAGAGGATGTTTCCTATAGTGGGGTGGTCTAGGACCAGAGGGCACAGATAGAGTGGGTGTGGAGAGGATGTTTCCTGTAGTGGGGGAGTCTAGGACCAGAGGACACAGATAGAGTGGAAGTGGTGAGGATGTTTCCTATAGTGGGGGAGTCTAGGACCAGATGGCACAGATAGAGTGGATGTGGAGAGGATGTTTCCTATAGTGGGGTGGTCTACGACCAGAGGGCACAGATAGAGTGGATGTGGAGAGGATGTTTCCTGTAGTGGGGGAGTCTAGGACCAGACGGCACAGATAGAGTGGATGTGGAGAGGATGTTTCCTATAGTGGGGTGGTCTAGGACCAGAGGACACAGATAGAGTGGGTGTGGAGAGGATGTTTCCTGTAGTGGGGGAGTCTAGGACCAGAGGACACAGATAGAGTGGGTTTGGAGAGGATGTTTCCTATAGTGGGGGAGTCTGGGACCAGAGGACACAGATAGTGTGTATGTGGAGAGGATGTTTCCTATAGTGGGGGAGTCTAGGACCAGAGGACACAGATAGAGTGGATGTGGAGAGGATGTTTCCTATAGTGGGGTGGTCTAGGACCAGAGGACACAGATAGAGTGGGTGTGGAGAGGATGTTTCCTGTAGTGGGGGAGTCTAGGACCAGAGGACACAGATAGAGTGGGTGTGGAGAGGATGTTTCCTATAGTGGGGGAGTCTGGGACCAGAGGACACAGATAGTGTGTATGTGGAGAGGATGTTTCCTATAGTGGGGGAGTCTAGGACCAGAGGACACAGATAGAGTGGATGTGGAGAGGATGTTTCCTATAGTGGGGGAGTCTAGGACCAGAGGACACAGATAGAGTGGGTGTGGAGAGGATGTTTCCTATAGTGTGGGAGTCTGGGACCAGAGGACACAGATAGTGTGTATGTGGAGAGGATGTTTCCTATAGTGGGGGAGTCTAGGACCAGAGGACACAGATAGAGTGGATGTGGAGAGGATGTTTCCTATAGTGGGGGAGTCTAGGACCAGAGGACACAGATAGAGTGGGTGTGGAGTGGATGTTTCCTATAGTGGGGGAGTCTAGGACCAGAGGACACAGATAGAGTGGATGTGGAGAGGATGTTTCCTATAGTGGGGGAGTCTGGGACCAGAGGACACAGATAGAGTGGGTGTGGAGTGGATGTTTCCTATAGTGGGGGAGTCTGGGACCAGAGGACACAGATAGAGTGGATGTGGAGAGGATGTTTCCTATAGTGGGGGAGTCTAGGACCAGAGGACTCATACAGAGTGGATGTGGAGAGGATGTTTCCTATAGTGGGGTGGTCTAGGACCAGAGGACACAGATAGAGTGGGTGTGGAGAGGATGTTTCCTGTAGTGGGGGAGACTAGGACCAGAGGACACAGATAGAGTGGGTGTGGAGAGGATGTTTCCTATAGTGGGGGAGTCTGGGACCAGAGGACACAGATAGAGTGGATGTGGAGAGGATGTTTCCTATAGTGGGGGAGTCTAGGACCAGAGGACACAGATAGAGTGGATGTGGAGAGGATGTTTCCTATAGTGGGGGAGTCTAGGACCAGAGGACACAGATAGAGTGGGTGTGGAGAGGATGTTTCCTATAGTGGGGGAGTCTAGGACCAGAGGACACAGATAGAGTGGATGTGGAGAGGATGTTTCCTATAGTGGGGGAGTCTAGGACCAGACGGCACAGATAGAGTGGATGTGGAGAGGATGTTTCCTATAGTGGGGTGGTCTAGGACCAGAGGGCACAGATAGAGTGGGTGTGGAGAGGATGTTTCCTATAGTGGGGTGGTCTAGGACCAGAGGGCACAGATAGAGTGGGTGTGGAGAGGATGTTTCCTGTAGTGGGGGAGTCTAGGACCAGAGGACACAGATAGAGTGGATGTGGAGAGGATGTTTCCTATAGTGGGGGAGTCTAGGACCAGACCGCACAGATAGAGTGGATGTGGAGAGGATGTTTCCTATAGTGGGGTGGTCTAGGACCAGAGGGCACAGATAGAGTGGATGTGGAGAGGATGTTTCCTATAGTGGGGTGGTCTAGGACCAGAGGGCACAGATAGAGTGGATGTGGAGAGGATGTTTCCTGTAGTGGGGGAGTCTAGGACCAGACGGCACAGATAGAGTGGATGTGGAGAGGATGTTTCCTATAGTGGGGTGGTCTAGGACCAGAGGACACAGATAGAGTGGGTGTGGAGAGGATGTTTCCTGTAGTGGGGGAGTCTAGGACCAGAGGACACAGATAGAGTGGATGTAGAGAGGATGTTCCCTATAGTGGGGGAGACTAGGACCAGAGGACACAGATAGAGTGGATGTGGAGAGGATGTTTCCTATAGTGGGGGAGTCTAGGACCAGACCGCACAGATAGAGTGGATGTGGAGAGGATGTTTCCTATAGTGGGGGAGTCTAGGACCAGACGGCACAGATAGAGTGGATGTGGAGAGGATGTTTCCTATAGTGGGGTGGTCTAGGACCAGAGGGCACAGATAGAGTGGGTGTGGAGAGGATGTTTCCTATAGTGGGGTGGTCTAGGACCAGAGGGCACAGATAGAGTGGGTGTGGAGAGGATGTTTCCTGTAGTGGGGGAGTCTAGGACCAGAGGACACAGATAGAGTGGATGTGGAGAGGATGTTCCCTATAGTGGGGGAGTCTAGGACCAGACCGCACAGATAGAGTGGATGTGGAGAGGATGTTTCCTATAGTGGGGGAGTCTAGGACCAGAGGACACAGATAGAGTGGATGTGGAGAGGATGTTTCCTATAGTGGGGTGGTCTAGGACCAGAGGGCACAGATAGAGTGGATGTGGAGAGGATGTTTCCTGTAGTGGGGGAGTCTAGGACCAGATGGCACAGATAGAGTAGGTGTGGAGAGGATGTTTCCTATAGTGGGGGAGTGTAGGACCAGAGGACACAGATAGAGTGGATGTGGAGAGGATATTTTCTATAGTGGGGGAGTCTAGGACCAGAGGACACAGATAGTGTGGATGTGGAGAGGATGTTTCCTATAGTGGGGGAGTCTAGGACCAGAGGACACAGATAGAGTGGATGTGGAGAGGATGTTTCCTATAGTGGGGGAGTCTGGGACCAGAGGACACAGATAGAGTGGGTGTGGAAAGGATGTTTCCTATAGTGGGGGAGTCTAGGACCAGAGGACACAGATAGAGTGGGTGTGGAGAGGATGTTTCCTATAGTGGGGGAGTCTGGGACCAGAGAGCACAGATAGAGTGGGTGTGGAGAGGATGTTTCCTATAGTGGGGGAGTCTGGGACCAGAGGACACAGATAGAGTGGATGTGGAGAGGATGTTTCCTATAGTGGGGGAGTCTAGGACCAGAGGACTCATATAGAGTGGGTGTGGAGAGGATGTTTCCTATAGTGGGGGAGTGTAGGACCAGAGGACACAGATAGAGTGGATGTGGAGAGGATGTTTCCTATAGTGGGGGAGTGTAGGACCAGAGGACACAGATAGAGTGGATGTGGAGAGGATATTTCCTATAGTGGGGGAGTCTAGGACCAGAGGACACAGATAGAGTGGATGTGGAGAGGATGTTTCCTATAGTGGGGGAGTCTAGGACCAGAGGACTCAGATAGAGTGGATGTGGAGAGGATGTTTCCTATAGTGGGGGAGTCTAGGACCAGAGGGCACAGATAGAGTGGATGTGGATAGGATGTTTCCTATAGTGGGGGAGTCTAGGACTGGAGGGCACAGATAGAGTGGATGTGGAGAGGATGTTTCCTATAGTGGGGGAGTCTAGGACCAGAGGACACAGATAGAGTGGATGTGGAGAGGATGTTTCCTATAGTGGGGGAGTCTAGGACCAGAGGACACAGATAGAGTGGATGTGGAGAGGATGTTTCCTATAGTGGGGGAGTCTAGGACCAGAGGACACCGATAGAGTGGATGTGGAGAGGATGTTTCCTATAATGGGGGAGTCTGGGACCAGAGGACACAGATAGAGTGGGTGTGGAGAGGATGTTTCCCATAGTGGGGGAGTCTAGGACCAGAGGACACAGATAGAGTGGATGTGGAGAGGATGTTTCATATAGTGGGGGAGTCTAGGACCAGAGGACACAGATAGAGTGGGTGTGGAGAGGATGTTTCCTATACTGGGGGAGTCTAGGACCAGAGGACACAGATCGACTGGATGTGGAGAGGATGTTTCCTATAGTGGGGGAGTCTAGGACCAGAGGACACAGATAGAGTGGGTGTGGAGAGGATGTTTCCTATAGTGGGGTGGTCTAGGACCAGAGGGCACAGATAGAGTGGGTGTGGAGAGGATGTTTCCTGTAGTGGGGGAGTCTAGGACCAGAGGACACAGATAGAGTGGATGTGGAGAGGATGTTCCCTATAGTGGGGGAGTCTAGGACCAGACCGCACAGATAGAGTGGATGTGGAGAGGATGTTTCCTATAGTGGGGTGGTCTAGGACCAGAGGGCACAGATAGAGTGGATGTGGAGAGGATGTTTCCTGTAGTGGGGGAGTCTAGGACCAGAGGACACAGATAGAGTGGAAGTGGTGAGGATGTTTCCTATAGTGGGGGAGTCTAGGACCAGATGGCACAGATAGAGTGGATGTGGAGAGGATGTTTCCTATAGTGGGGTGGTCTACGACCAGAGGGCACAGATAGAGTGGATGTGGAGAGGATGTTTCCTGTAGTGGGGGAGTCTAGGACCAGACGGCACAGATAGAGTGGATGTGGAGAGGATGTTTCCTATAGTGGGGTGGTCTAGGACCAGAGGACACAGATAGAGTGGGTGTGGAGAGGATGTTTCCTGTAGTGGGGGAGTCTAGGACCAGAGGACACAGATAGAGTGGGTGTGGAGAGGATGTTTCCTATAGTGGGGGAGTCTGGGACCAGAGGACACAGATAGTGTGTATGTGGAGAGGATGTTTCCTATAGTGGGGGAGTCTAGGACCAGAGGACACAGATAGAGTGGATGTGGAGAGGATGTTTCCTATAGTGGGGTGGTCTAGGACCAGAGGACACAGATAGAGTGGGTGTGGAGAGGATGTTTCCTGTAGTGGGGGAGTCTAGGACCAGAGGACACAGATAGAGTGGGTGTGGAGAGGATGTTTCCTATAGTGGGGGAGTCTGGGACCAGAGGACACAGATAGTGTGTATGTGGAGAGGATGTTTCCTATAGTGGGGGAGTCTAGGACCAGAGGACACAGATAGAGTGGATGTGGAGAGGATGTTTCCTATAGTGGGGGAGTCTAGGACCAGAGGACACAGATAGAGTGGGTGTGGAGAGGATGTTTCCTATAGTGTGGGAGTCTGGGACCAGAGGACACAGATAGTGTGTATGTGGAGAGGATGTTTCCTATAGTGGGGGAGTCTAGGACCAGAGGACACAGATAGAGTGGATGTGGAGAGGATGTTTCCTATAGTGGGGGAGTCTAGGACCAGAGGACACAGATAGAGTGGGTGTGGAGTGGATGTTTCCTATAGTGGGGGAGTCTAGGACCAGAGGACACAGATAGAGTGGGTGTGGAGTGGATGTTTCCTATAGTGGGGGAGTCTAGGACCAGAGGACACAGATAGAGTGGATGTGGAGAGGATGTTTCCTATAGTGGGGGAGTCTAGGACCAGAGGACTCATACAGAGTGGATGTGGAGAGGATGTTTCCTATAGTGGGGTGGTCTAGGACCAGAGGACACAGATAGAGTGGGTGTGGAGAGGATGTTTCCTGTAGTGGGGGAGACTAGGACCAGAGGACACAGATAGAGTGGGTGTGGAGAGGATGTTTCCTATAGTGGGGGAGTCTGGGACCAGAGGACACAGATAGAGTGGATGTGGAGAGGATGTTTCCTATAGTGGGGGAGTCTAGGACCAGAGGACACAGATAGAGTGGATGTGGAGAGGATGTTTCCTATAGTGGGGGAGTCTAGGACCAGAGGACACAGATAGAGTGGGTGTGGAGAGGATGTTTCCTATAGTGGGGGAGTCTAGGACCAGAGGACACAGATAGAGTGGATGTGGAGAGGATGTTTCCTATAGTGGGGGAGTCTAGGACCAGACGGCACAGATAGAGTGGATGTGGAGAGGATGTTTCCTATAGTGGGGTGGTCTAGGACCAGAGGGCACAGATAGAGTGGGTGTGGAGAGGATGTTTCCTATAGTGGGGTGGTCTAGGACCAGAGGGCACAGATAGAGTGGGTGTGGAGAGGATGTTTCCTGTAGTGGGGGAGTCTAGGACCAGAGGACACAGATAGAGTGGATGTGGAGAGGATGTTTCCTATAGTGGGGGAGTCTAGGACCAGACCGCACAGATAGAGTGGATGTGGAGAGGATGTTTCCTATAGTGGGGTGGTCTAGGACCAGAGGGCACAGATAGAGTGGATGTGGAGAGGATGTTTCCTGTAGTGGGGGAGTCTAGGACCAGATGGCACAGATAGAGTGGATGTGGAGAGGATGTTTCCTATAGTGGGGTGGTCTAGGACCAGAGGGCACAGATAGAGTGGATGTGGAGAGGATGTTTCCTGTAGTGGGGGAGTCTAGGACCAGACGGCACAGATAGAGTGGATGTGGAGAGGATGTTTCCTATAGTGGGGTGGTCTAGGACCAGAGGACACAGATAGAGTGGGTGTGGAGAGGATGTTTCCTGTAGTGGGGGAGTCTAGGACCAGAGGACACAGATAGAGTGGATGTAGAGAGGATGTTCCCTATAGTGGGGGAGACTAGGACCAGAGGACACAGATAGAGTGGATGTGGAGAGGATGTTTCCTATAGTGGGGGAGTCTAGGACCAGACCGCACAGATAGAGTGGATGTGGAGAGGATGTTTCCTATAGTGGGGTGGTCTAGGACCAGAGGGCACAGATAGAGTGGATGTGGAGAGGATGTTTCCTGTAGTGGGGGAGTCTAGGACCAGATGGCACAGATAGAGTGGATGTGGAGAGGATGTTTCCTATAGTGGGGTGGTCTAGGACCAGAGGACACAGATAGAGTGGATGTGGAGAGGATGTTTCCTATAGTGGGGGAGTCTGTTACCAGAGGACACAGATAGAGTGGGTGTGTAGTGGATGTTTCCTATAGTGGGGGAGTCTAGGACCAGAGGACACAGATAGAGTGGATGTGGAGCGGATGTTTCCTATAGTGGGGGAGTCTAGGACCAGAGGACTCATATAGAGTGGGTGTGGAGAGGATGTTTCCTGTAGTGGGGGAGTGTAGGACCAGAGGACACAGATAGAGTGGGTGTGGAGAGGATGTTTCCTATAGTGGGGGAGTGTAGGACCAGAGGACACAGATAGAGTGGATGTGGAGAGGATGTTTCCTATAGTGGGGGAGTGTAGGACCAGAGGACACTGATAGAGTGGATGTGGAGAGGATATTTCCTATAGTGGGGGAGCCTAGGACCAGAGGACACAGATAGAGTGGATGTGGAGAGGATGTTTCCTATAGTGGGGGAGTCTAGGACCAGAGGACACAAATAGAGTGGATGTGGAGAGGATGTTTCCTATAGTGGGGGAGTCTAGGACCGGAGGGCACAGATAGAGTGGATGTGGAGAGGATGTTTCCTATAGTGGGGGAGTCTAGGACCAGAGGACACAGATAGAGTGGATGTGGAGAGGATGTTTCCTATAGTGGGGGAGTCTAGGACCAGAGGACACAGATAGAGTGGATGTGGAGAGGATGTTTCCTATAGTGGGGGAGTCTAGGACCGGAGGACACAGATAGAGTGGATGTGGAGAGGATGTTTCCTATAGTGGGGGAGTCTAGGACCGGAGGGCACAGATAGAGTGGATGTGGAGAGGATGTTTCCTATAGTGGTGGAGTCTAGGACCAGAGGACACAGATAGAGTGGATGTGGAGAGGATGTTTCCTATAGTGGGGGAGTCTAGGACCAGAGGACACAGATAGAGTGGATGTGGAGAGGATGTTTCCTATAGTGGGGGAGTCTAGGACCAGAGGACACAGATAGAGTGGGTGTGGAGAGGATGTTTCCTATAGTGGGGGAGTCTAGGACCAGAGGACACAGATAGAGTGGATGTGGAGAGGATGTTTCCTATAGTGGGGGAGTCTAGGACCAGACGGCACAGATAGAGTGGATGTGGAGAGGATGTTTCCTATAGTGGGGTGGTCTAGGACCAGAGGGCACAGATAGAGTGGGTGTGGAGAGGATGTTTCCTATAGTGGGGTGGTCTAGGACCAGAGGGCACAGATAGAGTGGGTGTGGAGAGGATGTTTCCTGTAGTGGGGGAGTCTAGGACCAGAGGACACAGATAGAGTGGATGTGGAGAGGATGTTTCCTATAGTGGGGGAGTCTAGGACCAGACCGCACAGATAGAGTGGATGTGGAGAGGATGTTTCCTATAGTGGGGTGGTCTAGGACCAGAGGGCACAGATAGAGTGGATGTGGAGAGGATGTTTCCTATAGTGGGGGAGTCTAGGACCAGAGGACTCATATAGAGTGGGTGTGGAGAGGATGTTTCCTATAGTGGGGGAGTGTAGGACCAGAGGACACAGATAGAGTGGATGTGGAGAGGATATTTCCTATAGTGGGGGAGTCTAGGACCAGAGGACACAGATAGTGTGGATGTGGAGAGGATGTTTCCTATAGTGGGGGAGTCTAGGACCAGAGGACACAGATAGAGTGGATGTGGAGAGGATGTTTCCTATAGTGGGGGAGTCTGGGACCAGAGGACACAGATAGAGTGGGTGTGGAGAGGATGTTTCCTATAGTGGGGGAGTCTAGGACCAGAGGACACAGATAGAGTGGGTGTGGAGAGGATGTTTCCTATAGTGGGGGAGTCTGGGACCAGAGAGCACAGATAGAGTGGATGTGGAGAGGATGTTTCCTATAGTGGGGGAGTCTGGGACCAGAGGACACAGATAGAGTGGATGTGGAGAGGATGTTTCCTATAGTGGGGGAGTCTAGGACCAGAGGACTCATATAGAGTGGGTGTGGAGAGGATGTTTCCTATAGTGGGGGAGTGTAGGACCAGAGGACACAGATAGAGTGGATGTGGAGAGGATGTTTCCTATAGTGGGGGAGTCTAGGACCAGAGGGCACAGATAGATTGGATGTGGAGAGGATGTTTCCTGTAGTGGGGGAGTCTAGGACCAGATGGCACAGATAGAGTGGATGTGGAGAGGATGTTTCCTATAGTGGGGTGGTCTAGGACCAGAGGGCACAGATAGAGTGGATGTGGAGAGGATGTTTCCTGTAGTGGGGGAGTCTAGGACCAGACGGCACAGATAGAGTGGATGTGGAGAGGATGTTTCCTATAGTGGGGTGGTCTAGGACCAGAGGACACAGATAGAGTGGGTGTGGAGAGGATGTTTCCTGTAGTGGGGGAGTCTAGGACCAGAGGACACAGATAGAGTGGATGTAGAGAGGATGTTCCCTATAGTGGGGGAGACTAGGACCAGACCGCACAGATAGAGTGGATGTGGAGAGGATGTTTCCTATAGTGGGGTGGTCTAGGACCAGAGGGCACAGATAGAGTGGATGTGGAGAGGATGTTTCCTGTAGTGGGGGAGTCTAGGACCAGATGGCACAGATAGAGTGGATGTGGAGAGGATGTTTCCTATAGTGGGGTGGTCTAGGACCAGAGGACACAGATAGAGTGGATGTGGAGAGGATGTTTCCTATAGTGGGGGAGTCTGTTACCAGAGGACACAGATAGAGTGGGTGTGTAGTGGATGTTTCCTATAGTGGGGGAGTCTAGGACCAGAGGACACAGATAGAGTGGATGTGGAGCGGATGTTTCCTATAGTGGGGGAGTCTAGGACCAGAGGACTCATATAGAGTGGGTGTGGAGAGGATGTTTCCTATAGTGGGGGAGTGTAGGACCAGAGGACACAGATAGAGTGGGTGTGGAGAGGATGTTTCCTATAGTGGGGGAGTGTAGGACCAGAGGACACAGATAGAGTGGATGTGGAGAGGATGTTTCCTATAGTGGGGGAGTGTAGGACCAGAGGACACAGATAGAGTGGATGTGGAGAGGATGTTTCCTATAGTGGGGGAGTCTAGGACCAGAGGACACAAATAGAGTGGATGTGGAGAGGATGTTTCCTATAGTGGGGGAGTCTAGGACCGGAGGGCACAGATAGAGTGGATGTGGAGAGGATGTTTCCTATAGTGGGGGAGTCTAGGACCAGAGGACACAGATAGAGTGGATGTGGAGAGGATGTTTCCTATAGTGGGGGAGTCTAGGACCAGAGGACACAGATAGAGTGGATGTGGAGAGGATGTTTCCTATAGTGGGGGAGTCTAGGACCGGAGGACACAGATAGAGTGGATGTGGAGAGGATTTTTCTTATAGTGGGGGAGTCTAGGACCGGAGGGCACAGATAGAGTGGATGTGGAGAGGATGTTTCCTATAGTGGTGGAGTCTAGGACCAGAGGACACAGATAGAGTGGATGTGGAGAGGATGTTTCCTATAGTGGGGGAGTCTAGGACCAGAGGACACAGATAGAGTGGATGTGGAGAGGATGTTTCCTATAGTGGGGGAGTCTAGGACCAGAGGACACAGATAGAGTGGGTGTGGAGAGGATGTTTCCTATAGTGGGTGAGTCTAGGACCAGAGGACACAGATAGAGTGGATGTGGAGAGGATGTTTCCTATAGTGGGGGAGTCTAGGACCAGACGGCACAGATAGAGTGGATGTGGAGAGGATGTTTCCTATAGTGGGGTGGTCTAGGACCAGAGGGCACAGATAGAGTGGGTGTGGAGAGGATGTTTCCTATAGTGGGGTGGTCTAGGACCAGAGGGCACAGATAGAGTGGGTGTGGAGAGGATGTTTCCTGTAGTGGGGGAGTCTAGGACCAGAGGACACAGATAGAGTGGATGTGGAGAGGATGTTTCCTATAGTGGGGGAGTCTAGGACCAGACCGCACAGATAGAGTGGATGTGGAGAGGATGTTTCCTATAGTGGGGTGGTCTAGGACCAGAGGGCACAGATAGAGTGGATGTGGAGAGGATGTTTCCTATAGTGGGGGAGTCTAGGACCAGAGGACTCATATAGAGTGGGTGTGGAGAGGATGTTTCCTATAGTGGGGGAGTGTAGGACCAGAGGACACAGATAGAGTGGATGTGGAGAGGATATTTCCTATAGTGGGGGAGTCTAGGACCAGAGGACACAGATAGTGTGGATGTGGAGAGGATGTTTCCTATAGTGGGGGAGTCTAGGACCAGAGGACACAGATAGAGTGGATGTGGAGAGGATGTTTCCTATAGTGGGGGAGTCTGGGACCAGAGGACACAGATAGAGTGGGTGTGGAGAGGATGTTTCCTATAGTGGGGGAGTCTAGGACCAGAGGACACAGATAGAGTGGGTGTGGAGAGGATGTTTCCTATAGTGGGGGAGTCTGGGACCAGAGAGCACAGATAGAGTGGATGTGGAGAGGATGTTTCCTATAGTGGGGGAGTCTGGGACCAGAGGACACAGATAGAGTGGATGTGGAGAGGATGTTTCCTATAGTGGGGGAGTCTAGGACCAGAGGACTCATATAGAGTGGGTGTGGAGAGGATGTTTCCTATAGTGGGGTGGTCTAGGACCAGAGGGCACAGATAGAGTGGGTGTGGAGAGGATGTTTCCTATAGTGGGGTGGTCTAGGACCAGAGGGCACAGATAGAGTGGGTGTGGAGAGGATGTTTCCTGTAGTGGGGGAGTCTAGGACCAGAGGACACAGATAGTGTGGATGTGGAGAGGATGTTTCCTATAGTGGGGGAGTCTAGGACCAGACCGCACAGATAGAGTGGATGTGGAGAGGATGTTTCCTATAGTGGGGTGGTCTAGGACCAGAGGGCACAGATAGAGTGGATGTGGAGAGGATGTTTCCTATAGTGGGGGAGTCTAGGACCAGAGGACTCATATAGAGTGGGTGTGGAGAGGATGTTTCCTATAGTGGGGGAGTGTAGGACCAGAGGACACAGATAGAGTGGATGTGGAGAGGATATTTCCTATAGTGGGGGAGTCTAGGACCAGAGGACACAGATAGTGTGGATGTGGAGAGGATGTTTCCTATAGTGGGGGAGTCTAGGACCAGAGGACACAGATAGAGTGGATGTGGAGAGGATGTTTCCTATAGTGGGGGAGTCTGGGACCAGAGGACACAGATAGAGTGGGTGTGGAGAGGATGTTTCCTATAGTGGGGGAGTCTAGGACCAGAGGACACAGATAGAGTGGGTGTGGAGAGGATGTTTCCTATAGTGGGGGAGTCTGGGACCAGAGAGCACAGATAGAGTGGATGTGGAGAGGATGTTTCCTATAGTGGGGGAGTCTGGGACCAGAGGACACAGATAGAGTGGATGTGGAGAGGATGTTTCCTATAGTGGGGGAGTCTAGGACCAGAGGACTCATATAGAGTGGGTGTGGAGAGGATGTTTCCTATAGTGGGGGAGTGTAGGACCAGAGGACACAGATAGAGTGGATGTGGAGAGGATGTTTCCTATAGTGGGGGAGTGTAGGACCAGAGGACACAGATAGAGTGGATGTGGAGAGGATATTTCCTATAGTGGGGGAGTCTAGGACCAGAGGACACAGATAGAGTGGATGTGGAGAGGATGTTTCCTATAGTGGGGGAGTCTAGGACCAGAGGACACAGATAGAGTGGATGTGGAGAGGATGTTTCCTATAGTGGGGGAGTCTAGGACCAGAGGACACCGATAGAGTGGATGTGGAGAGGATGTTTCCTATAATGGGGGAGTCTAGGACCAGAGGACACAGATCGACTGGATGTGGAGAGGTTGTTTCCTATAGTGGGGGAGTCTAGGACCAGAGGACACAGATAGAGTGGGTGTGGAGATGATGTTTCCTATAGTGGGGTGGTCTAGGACCAGAGGGCACAGATAGAGTGGGTGTGGAGAGGATGTTTCCTGTAGTGGGGGAGTCTAGGACCAGAGGACACAGATAGAGTGGAAGTGGTGAGGATGTTTCCTATAGTGGGGGAGTCTAGGACCAGATGGCACAGATAGAGTGGATGTGGAGAGGATGTTTCCTATAGTGGGGTGGTCTAGGACCAGAGGGCACAGATAGAGTGGATGTGGAGAGGATGTTTCCTGTAGTGGGGGAGTCTAGGACCAGACGGCACAGATAGAGTGGATGTGGAGAGGATGTTTCCTATAGTGGGGTGGTCTAGGACCAGAGGACACAGATAGAGTGGGTGTGGAGAGGATGTTTCCTGTAGTGGGGGAGTCTAGGACCAGAGGACACAGATAGAGTGGGTGTGGAGAGGATGTTTCCTATAGTGGGGGAGTCTGGGACCAGAGGACACAGATAGTGTGGATGTGGAGAGGATGTTTCCTATAGTGGGGGAGTCTAGGACCAGAGGACACAGATAGAGTGGATGTGGAGAGGATGTTTCCTGTAGTGGGGGAGTCTAGGATCAGAGGACACAGATGGAATGGATGTGGAGAGAATGTTTCCTGTAGTGGGGGAGTCTGGGACCAGAGCGCACAGATAGAGTGGGTGTAGAGAGGATGTTTCCTATAGTGGGGGAGTCTAGGACCAGAGGACACAGATAGAGTGGATGTGGAGAGGATGTTTCCTATAGTGGGGGAGTCTAGGACCAGAGGACACAGATAGAGTGGATGTGGAGAGGATGTTTCCTATAGTGGGGGAGTCTAGGACCAGAGGACACAGATAGAGTGGGTGTGGAGTGGATGGTTCCTATAGTGGGGGAGTCTAGGACCAGAGGACACAGATAGAGTGGATGTGGAGAGGATGTTTCCTATAGTGGGGGAGTCTGGGACCAGAGGACACAGATAGAGTTGGTGTGGAGTGGATGTTTCCTATAGTGGGGGAGTCTAGGACCAGAGGACACAGATAGAGTGGATGTGGAGAGGATTTTTCCTATAGTGGGGGAGTCTGGGACCAGAGGACACAGATAGAGTGGGTGTGGAGAGGATGTTTCCTATAGTGGGGGAGTCTAGGACCAGAGGACACAGATAGAGTGGGTGTGGAGAGGATGTTTCCTATAGTGGGGGAGTCTGGGACCAGAGAGCACAGATAGAGTGGGTGTGGAGAGGATGTTTCCTATAGTGTGGGAGTCTGGGACCAGAGGACACAGATAGAGTGGGTGTGGAGAGGATGTTTCCTATAGTGGGGGAGTCTGGGACCAGAGGACACAGATAGAGTGGATGTGGAGAGGATGTTTCCTATAGTGGGGGACTCTAGGACCAGAGGACTCATATAGAGTGGGTGTGGAAAGGATGTTTCCTATGGTGGGGGAGTCTGGGACCAGAGGACACAGATAGAGTGGATGTGGGGAGGATGTTTCCTGTAGTGGGGGAGTCTAGGACCAGAGGACACAGATAGAGTGGGTGTGGTGAGGATGTTTCCTATAGTGGGGGAGTCTAGGACCAGAGGACACAGATAGAGTGGGTGTGGAGAGGATGTTTCCTATAGTGGGGGAGTTTAGGACCAGAGGACACAGATAGAGTGGGTGTGGAGAGGATGTTTCCTATAGTGGGGGAGTGTAGGACCAGAGGACACAGATAGAGTGGATGTGGAGAGGATGTTTCCTATAGTGGGGGAGTGTAGGACCAGAGGACACAGATAGAGTGGATGTGGAGAGGATATTTCCTATAGTGGGGGAGTCTAGGACCAGAGGACACAGATAGAGTGGATGTGGAGAGGATGTTTCCTATAGTGGGGGAGTCTAGGACCAGAGGACACAAATAGAGTGGATGTGGAGAGGATGTTTCCTATAGTGGCGGAGTCTAGGACCGGAGGGCACAGATAGAGTGGATGTGGAGAGGATGTTTCCTATAGGGGGGGAGTCTAGGACCAGAGGACACAGATAGAGTGGATGTGGAGAGGATGTTTCCTATAGTGGGGGAGTCTAGGACCAGAGGACACAGATAGAGTGGATGTGGAGAGGATGTTTCCTATAGTGGGGGAGTCTAGGACCAGAGAACACCGATAGAGTGGATGTGGAGAGGATGTTTCCTATAATGGGGGAGTCTAGGACCAGAGGACACAGATAGAGTGGGTGTGGAGAGGATGTTTCCCATAGTGGGGGAGTCTAGGACCAGAGGACACAGATAGAGTGGATGTGGAGAGGATGTTTCCTATAGTGGGGGAGTCTAGGACCAGAGGACACAGATAGAGTGGGTGTGGAGAGGATGTTTCCTATACTGGGGAGTTTAGGACCAGAGGACACAGATCGACTGGATGTGGAGAGGATGTTTCCTATAGTGGGGGAGTCTAGGACCAGAGGACACAGATAGAGTGGATGTGGAGCGGATGTTTCCTATAGTGGGGGAGTCTAGGACCAGACGGCACAGATAGAGTGGATGTGGAGAGGATGTTTCCTATAGTGGGGTGGTCTAGGACCAGAGGGCACAGATAGAGTGGGTGTGAAGAGGATGTTTCCTATAGTGGGGTGGTCTAGGACCAGAGGGCACAGATAGAGTGGGTGTGGAGAGGATGTTTCCTGTAGTGGGGGAGTCTAGGACCAGAGGACACAGATAGAGTGGATGTGGAGAGGATGTTCCCTATAGTGGGGGAGTCTAGGACCAGACCGCACAGATAGAGTGGGTGTGGAGAGGATGTTTCCTGTAGTGGGGGAGTCTAGGACCAGAGGACACAGATAGAGTGGATGTGGAGAGGATGTTTCCTATAGTGGGGTGGTCTAGGACCAGAGGACACAGATAGAGTGGGTGTGGAGAGGATGTTTCCTGTAGTGGGGGAGTCTAGGACCGGAGGACACAGATAGAGTGGGTGTGGAGAGGATGTTTCCTATAGTGGGGGAGTCTGGGACCAGAGGACACAGATAGTGTGGATGTGGAGAGGATGTTTCCTATAGTGGGGGAGTCTAGGACCAGAGGACACAGATAGAGTGGATGTGGAGAGGATGTTTCCTGTAGTGGGGGAGTCTAGGATCAGAGGACACAGATGGAGTGGATGTGGAGAGAATGTTTCCTATAGTGGGGGAGTCTGGGACCAGAGGACACAGATAGAGTGGATGTGGAGAGGATGTTTCCTGTAGTGGGGGAGTCTAGGACCAGAGGAAACAGATAGAGTGGATGTGGAGAGGATGTTTCCTATAGTGGGGGAGTATAGGACCAGAGGAAACAGATAGAGTGGATGTGGAGAGGATGTCCATTTCGGTCAGGAGGGATTTCTTCTGGTGAATGGGTGGAATTCGTTACCACAGGCAGCCGTGGAGGGCAGGTCATTGGGTATATCTGAAGCAGAGGTTCATCGACTCTTCATTGGTCAGAGTTTACGGGGAGAAGGCAGGAGGATGGGGTTGAGAGGAATCGGAATCAGAATCAGGTTTATTATCACCGGCATCTGACGTGAAATTTGTTAACTTAGCAGCAGCAGTTCAATGCGATGTCTCATCTAGGAAAATAACAAAATAATAAATGAAACAAAGATAATAAATAAGTCAGTTTCTTTCAGTGCACTATATACAGTATACGTATTTTAGCGACCCACTTTCTGCGCAGGCGAACCGGCTCACAAATAGCCAGCGCGGGGTGGGGGGAAGGACTTTGGTGATGCACCTCTGATGTCATTTCCGCCCGGAGAGGGCGGGCGCGAGGGATTAAATGCCAGCGCCGCGAAGTTTGAATAAACTAGTCTCGAAGCGACTTCCCAACTGCGTGTCGTCTCTAGCTCTGTATGTCGTACAGCGCTACAGTATGTTAAATAGATTATAGGCATCCGTTAGTCCCGTCGGAGCACGGATTTGTGCCTTGGAAGGTTTCCGGGGCGCAGGCCTGGGCAGGGTTGTACGGGGAGTTGACCAACCTGCAAGTCTCCCCTCTCCACGCCACCGATGTTGTCCAAGGGAAGGGCAAGGGCTGATACAGGTGTCGTCACAGGGCAATGAGTGGTTAAGTGCCTTGCTCAAGGACACAACGCGCTGCCTCGGCTGAGGCTCGAACCAATGACCTTCAGATCACTAGACTGACGCCTTACCCACTAGGCCACGCGCCTTTTAAGTAGATTAAAATCATGCAAAAACATGTAAATGCTGTGCATTTTAAAAAGTGAGGTAGTGCCCAAGGGTTCAATGTCCATCTCGGGACCGGATGGCACGAGGGAAGAAGACTCGATGGGCTGAATGGCCTAATTCTGCTCCCCTGTGTTATCTTTTCTGAGACAAGGGGCCCAAAACCGTCCACAGTACTCCAATTGCGGCCCGGCCCCCGCCTGATGCGGCCTTGTCCTCTCAGAACGACTGCCCCATCCCCCCCATCACCGACTTTGGCTCCGTTAGCCCTCGGGGACTCCGGCCCAGGGCCCCTTGCATCTCTGAGTCTTGACCTTCCTGCCCGGTCAGATTGTAGTCCGTGCCTTCATTCCTTTGGCCAGTGGGGCGTGGGGTGACTGCGCACGCCCGTAACTGTCCCACCCCGCACTTCTTCACCCATTCGGGCACCTACCACCCGATCCTGCGCCGCCCAGCGATCTCTCCGGGTGATGGGCGAGAGCCCGTGGGTCCCTGAGACGGGGGGTGGTCGGGGGCTCGGACGGTCAACAGCGAGGCGGCCAGCTGTCGGTCTGCGTCTGGGGCAAGGGCGGGAGGCGGAGAGGGTTAATGGTCTTTTGCCCTTGCCTGTGTGTGGGAGGGGCGAGGGGGGGTTCTTTGGGGCTCCGGGGATTTCTCTCGTTCCTCAGCCGGGCTTCCCTCCCTCCGTTTCGTGGGCGTCTGCGTCTGGTGAGAATTTCAGGTTGTAAGCCGCAGACATTTTCGGAGATCAGATGGAGCCGTCGAATTTCAGTTCCTGGCGCCGGCGTTCTCACCGTCTCACCGTCGTCCCAAGGCCACTCCCCCCCCCTCGGGTTCTCGTAGATTGCCTCTGACGTCGGTGCTCCTGGGCCGTGAGGCGGGAGCCGCAGTGCCACCGTGCGAGGGAAGAGCTGCCCACTCAACCAGGGAACTGAGTGCATCTCGGGGAGCGATAGAAGCAGATGGCGAGGTCTCTGTCGGTCAGGGTCGACCAGGGATGCCCTGACTGTCTAGACACACAAGCCAGGGCAGTACGATACGGACAGCGGGCTGTTCCCCATGTAACAGGCTCCCCCTCTCCACGCAGCTGATAAACTCAAAGGAACGGCAGAGACCGATACGGTTCGGCACCAGGAGTCGCCGGTCAGCGTCGAACTCGACGTCGGACTTCCTCAGGGACCCCGGCTCCGGATTTTTAACATGGAAATCAACAGCACATCACAGGCCCTTCGGCCCACAATGTAGTGCTGACCACTCTAGAAGCTGCCTAGAATTTCCCTGCCGCCTAGCCCTCTTATTTCTAAGCTCCGTCTACCTGTCTAAGAGTCTCTTAAAAGACTTTTTCCCCCCCCTCGGGGGTTCACTCCCGGAGCCTCCCCCGTGAGCGGGTACGGCGGAGGTTTGAGATCAGAGTTTCCCTTCCCCCGGATGAGCTGCCGACCGCGGCCTGACGAGCCCCGTCTGCCCGGAGCGACTGGGTTTGAGGTGCCGGTGACCCGCCTTTGACCCCTTCTCCCGTCAGGAGAAACCATTCCGCCCGGTTTAGTAGCTGAGCCTGACGTGAAGGCCGGGAGCCGGGCTCGGTTGTCAGAGTCTGTTTGAGACGCACGGCATTGGGAGCATTGAATCGTCCCCAGTGCCAAACCCTTGGCTGTAACACCCGTCAGGATCCAGAAAGCAAGTAGCGTCGGCATGAAATATTAAAACCGCGTAATTAGATGGAAGAAAGATGAAAATATGGAGGAAGAAAAGCTGCCCACAGACCTGTGATTGAGTAAGTATTTTCTCCCGATTACTCCTGCCCTGGTTACCACGGCGCCCCTTTCTTCACGAGGGAAGGGAATGACAGTGATCCGGGCCGGAGACAGCGCACGTCGGAAGCAGAAAGCCCTTGTTGAGGGCGGTCGGATGAGCGGTGCCTCGTTGTTCCCGGGCCAGGGAGAAAGCATCACCAGCTAGGCGGGAAGCTCTAACCTGCTCTCCGGCTCCCAACGTGAGCAACTGGTTTTCTGTGTCTCTCCAGGTAAAGTCACCGTGAGGTTTGTCCCACGGAGCTTTCGGGATGTGGGCGTCGCACACATTTTAAACCACGGTTGAGACGGGGCCTTCAATGGCCCCTTTTCCAGCAGGCCCATGGGCTTCGCCTGGCGAATGGAATCCTTTAGATCCGGGGTCCCCCAACCTTTCGCTGTGCCCATTACCCCGGGGGTGGGGGGGGCGGGTGGTGAACTACATATACCTGTCTGGACTGCTCCTGTGACTCCTCCCGCAGACCCCTGTATAAAGGCAATTGAGGCCTGAGCCCGGCCTCATTCTCCAGGATGTAGCGTTGTTCGTTCTTCCAGTCAATAAAAGCCGATATCTCGCTTCTTACGTCTCAGAGTGAGTTATTGATGGTGCATCGGGGGGTCACGCGCGGTTTACAAACAGTTTTCCACTCGCCTTCTCTAGTTGCTTTTCCCTACTCACGATTCGAAGTACGTTTGTTGTCGGAGTGCGTGTAAACCGTGAACCTTGACCTTTGCCCGCTTACAGGCAAAGCAGACACAGAGACCAAAAGCTCCAGTGACCCGCGATGCACTCTGGCCGAGGGACGACAATCTCCGGCCACGCCACTCCACCCCCCCCCGCCCCCCCAAATCCCCCTGCTCGTGTGTCACCCTGTGACAAATCCGTCCCGCGGAATAACAGGCACTGCTCCGCGTACAATCAAACGTCTAGCTTTATAATTCTGAATCTGACTACAGGGTTAGTGAAGAAAAAGCAAAAAAACCCATTAGGGCCCAGTTTAATGAAACAGCCTTACGTGCACAAGTGGGAGCTCGGGGTTTCCCCAAGTCACCGATCCTCCTTCGATCTCCCCGGCCTTGTTCCGTCCGGGTCGAACCCTACGACCTCTCCTCGCTCCGTCTCCCGTCGAACAAAAGACGCAGATGGCACACGGCACAAAGAAACGCTCCCCTCATTGGACGGGCCTCATTTCAAAGCCCCCGTTACCCCCAAACACTGCTTCTACCGAAAGATCATTTCGTTAGCCGGGAAACATTTCCCCAGGGTGTTACACCCAATCAATTTAATAAAAACAGAAAGAGACAGACAGACAGACAGAGAGGGAGCGAGACAGAGACAGAGACAGACAGACAGAAGGAGGGAGGGAGGGAGAGAGAGGGAGGGAGAGAGAGGGAGGGAGACAGACAGACAGACAGAGGGAGGGAGGGAGGGGGAGAGGGAGGGAGAGACAGACAGAGGGAGGGAGGGGGAGAGAGAGACAGAAGGAGGGAGGGAGGGAGACAGACAGACACAGAAGGAGGGAGAGAAGGAGAGAGAGAGAGGGAGGGAGAGAGACAGACAGGGAGACAGACAGACACAGAAGGAGGGAGAGAAGGAGAGAGAGACAGGGAGGGAGAGAGAGACAGACAGACACAGAAGGAGGGAGAGAAGGAGAGAGAGAGAGGGAGGGAGAGAGACAGACAGACAGACACAGAAGGAGGGAGAGAAGGAGAGAGAGAGGGAGGGAGAGAGACAGACAGAGAGACAGACAGACACAGAAGGAGGGAGAGAAGGAGAGAGAGAGAGGGAGGGAGAGAGACAGACAGAGAGACAGACAGACACAGAAGGAGGGAGAGAAGGAGAGAGAGAGAGGGAGGGAGAGAGACAGACAGAGAGACAGACAGACACAGAAGGAGGGAGAGAAGGAGAGAGAGAGAGGGAGGGAGAGAGACAGACAGAGGGAGGGAAGGAGGGAGGGAGAGTCAGACAGACAGAGGGAGGGAAGGAGACAGACAGACACAGAAGGAGGGAGAGAAGGAGAGAGAGAGAGGGAGGGAGAGAGACAGACAGACAGAAGGAGGGAGAGGAGAGAGAGAGAGAGAGAGTAAACCCAGAGCACCTTGAACCAGGCCGAGACCCACATCCGCTGCCGGCGTAGGCCGAGGCCTCCAGTTCAGCTGACAAAACGCAGCGCGGACGGATCGGTTCAGCGCCGCGGAGAAGGGAATGAACATTCGCGGGAGAGGGGGCGGGATCGCCCCGGCCCTCCGCCTCCGTAACCCGACACTCCGGGCTCCCGGTCGACCTGTGCCGGCGTTCTGAAGTCCGAGCACCGGCTTAGCAGGCCGGGACCGCAGCGTCCTGCTCGGACCGCCCGGCTCGAAGCCGTTCTCCGTCCCACCCGACTCGTGAAAAGTGAATGTAACGTGGAGCGTGCGAGCCCGATTTCGACGTTTTAAGAGTGGTTTGGGTAGGCCCGTCGATGTGAGGCTTCTGGAGGGCTACGGTCCAGGAGCAGGGGGCAGTTTTAGGTTCATAGATGGGCCGAAGGGTCTGTTTCTCTCCTGTACTTTGACTCTCTGACTCCGGTAGGTTCTTACTGACATAAACGTCTGCAGTGTGAGCCTCGCAGGTAGCCTGCGCTTCCATTGCTCCAGAGGTACGAAGTTTAACCTAATTAAGAAGGTGTTGCTTCCTCAGTAAAAAGAATGAAATGCTGACCTGATGAGAGATAATTAAAGTCACCTTCCTGGGAATTGAAAAAAAAATCTATTTATCCGTCCCCTTGATACCCGAGAGCTTCCCCATTTAATTATGTGATTGGTAATAGCCCAGCGGCAAGGTGACAGGGTGAAGGACGATAGGACTGGCAAGATTTGTAAGACCATAATGCACGGGGCCACAGTTAGGCCTTTCAGCCCATCGAGACTGCTCCGCCATCGCGGCTGATTCATTACCCCTCTCAACCCCGTTCCCCTGTCTTCTCCCCGCGTCCTGTTGATGCCATGCATGCCCGTGATTCGGACTAGCGGGTTGATGGATCTGTGGCTGAATTTGCCGATGATAATACAAAGATAGGTGGAGGAGTGGGTAGTGTTGAGGGAACAGAGAGACTGAGGTAGTTCAGGGGAATGGGCGAAGAAGTGGCAATTGAAATACAATGTTGGGAAGTGTACAGTCGTGCACCTTGGTGGAAGAAATAAACGGGCAGACTGTCATTCAGATGTGGGAGAGAATTCACACTGCAGAGATGCAAATGGACTTGGGAGTGCTTGTGCAGGATATCCTAAAGGTTAATCTCCAGGTTGAGTCGGTGGTGAAGAAGGCGAATGCAATGTTGGCATTCATTTCCAGAGGAATAGAGTATAGGAGCAGGGATGTGATGTTGAGGCTCTGTAAGGCTCTCGTGAGACCACACTTGGAGTATTGTGTGCAGTTTTGGGCTCCTTATTTTAGAAAGGATATACTGACATTGGAGAGAGTTCAGAGACGATTCACTGAGAATGATTCCAGGAATGAAAGGGTTACCGTATGAGGAACGTCTGTCAGCTCTTGGGCTGTATTCCCTGGAGTTCGGGAGAATGGGAGGGGGGGGGGGGAATCTCATAGAAACATTCCGAATGTTAAAAGGCCCGAACGGATTAGATATGGCAAAGTTATTTCCCGTGGTAGGGGAGTCTAGGACAAGAGGGCACGGCTTCAGGATTGAAGGACGTCCGTTTAGAACAGCGATGCGGAGAAATTGCTTTAGTCAGAGGGTGGTAAATCTGTGGGATTTGTTGCCACGAGGGGCTGTGGAGCTCAAGTCACTGGGTGTATTTAAGGCATTCAGTACCATCATCCCCTTAACCCTAATCAATAAGCTCCAAGAGCTGGGCCTCAGCACCTCCTTGGGCAACTGGGTCCTCGATTTTTACTCACCTGATGACCCGGCCAGTTCCGATTGGCAACGATATCTCCTCCCCGATCTCCATCAGCACAGGCCCCCCTACTCTACTCACTTTACACTCGTGGCCTCGTGGCCAAGCACAGCAAACTCAAGTTCGCTGTCGACACCACAGTCACAGGTGAATCAAAGGTGGAGATGAAGGGAGCTGGCAAACCTGGGGTGCCACACCAGCAAACTCTTACTCAACGTCAGCAAGGTGAAAGAACTGGTTAAAGATCTCAGGAGGAGGAAACGCGAGGTCCAGCAGCCGGTCCTCAGCGGAGGAAGAGAGGGTCAGCAACTTTAAATTCACGTAGAAAGCCTACGGCACGATACAGGCCCTTCGGCCCACAGTGCCGAACGTGTACCTACTTCAGAAACTACCTAGCATAGCCCTCTATTTCTCTCAGCTCCATGTACCTATCCAGGAGTCTCTTCATAGACCCCATCGTATCCGATATTTGTGTTTCAGAGGACCTGCACGCGTGCCATTACAGAGACAAAATGGCTGCTGCTCTGCTTCCTCAGGAGTTGCCAAGATTCAGCAGGACATCGAAAGCTTCTGTAGGTGAGCGGTGACTGGCTGCATCACGGCCTGGTGTGGAAACGCTGATGCTCTTGTGTGGAAAGTTCTATAAAAAGTCGTGGAGTTGGCCCGGTCCCTCACAGGTAAACACCCCCGCCCCCCCACCACTGAGCGTATCTACACGAGGCGTTGTTGCAGGAAAGCAGCGTCCGTCGTCAGGGACCCCCACCACCCAGGTCACGCTCTCTTCTCACTGCGGCCATCAGGAGGGAGGTACAGGAGCCTCAGGACCCACACCACCAGGTTCAGGGACAGTTTTCACCCCTCAACCATCAGGAAGGAGGTACAGGAGCCTCAGGACCCACACCACCAGGTTCAGGGACAGTTATTACCCCTCAACCATCAGGAAGGAGGTACAGGAGCCTCAGGACCCACACCACCAGGTTCAGGAACAGTTATCACCCACCATCCATCAGGAAGGAGGTACAGGAGCCTCAGGACCCACACCACCAGGTTCAGGAACAGTTATCATCCCTTAGCCATTAGGCTCCCAAACCAGAGGGGATAACTTCACTCGTCCCATCACTGAACTGTTCCCACAACCTATGGACTTCATCCCATTTTCTCCATACTTATAACTTATTTAATTATTATTTTTTCTTCTTTTGTATTGGCACCGTTTGTTGTCTTTTGCAGAGTGGCCTTTCATTGATTCTGTTGTGGTTATTGGATGTATTGATATGACCGTAGGAAAATCAAATTCGGGGCTGTCTCTGGTGACAAATATGTACTTTGATAGTAAAGTTACTTCGGACTTTTGAACTCACCCAAACTTCACCCAACTTCAGTCTCCCCGTCACTGAACTGTTCCCACAACCTACGCACTCACTTTCAAGGACTCTTCATCTCATGTTCTCGATTTTTTAATTTTTTATTATCGTATAATCTTCGGTATTTGCACATTTTGTTAGTCTTTTGCACGCTGGCCGTTTGTCCTTCCCGTTGGGCGTGGACTTTCCCTGATTCTCTTGGATTCGCTGAGTAGGCTCACTTTTATATTCGATTCTCTTGAAATGAAGGCTGGCGTGGGATTTGCCTTCCTCACCACTGGCTCAACCCGCAAGTTAACCTTCGGGGAATCCTGCCCGGGTCTCTTGGCACCGGTGTCTTTCGAATTTTCTCCCAGTTTAGAAAGTACATCCTTATTTCTTCTGCCAACGCTGGACGGTTATAAACTTCCCTGCACGATCTGTCACCAGGTTGGGATACGGCCCAAGTGCCGAGTGAGAGACACTGAAGCGGGTCGATAATTCACAGGCTTCAATGCGAACAGCGTTAAAGGGAAAAGAAAGCAGTAAACGCCAGGCCAAACAGGCCGTTAACTAAAACTCTCAAATGGGAAACGAAGCCCGCACTGCGGCTGAAAATAACAAATAAGAATAGAATTAATACCGCCAGTCTTCAGAGTCAGCTGACTCGACAATCCAATTTCCCAGGCAAGGCGGAATGCAAACTTTACTTTATAGTCACCAAACAATTGATACCAGAGCGTACAATCATCACGGCGATATTTGATTCTGTGCTTCGCGCTCCCTGGAGTACAAATCGAAGTAAATATCATAAAAATTTAAATTATAAATCGTAATTAGAAAACAGAAAAGGTGAAAGTAAGGTAGCGCAAGTCAGGTCCGGATATTTGGAAGGTACGGCCCAGATCCGGGTCAGGATCCGTTCAGCAGTCTTATCACAGTTGGGAAGAAGCTGTTCGCAAATCTGGCCGTACGGATCTTCGTGCTCCTGAACCTTCTCCCGGAGGGAAGAGGGACAAAAAGTGTGTTGGCTGGGAAAAAAAAAAACAGGCAGCAAAGCCTTCTTGCTGTGCCCAGGTCTCGACAAATACTATGACCGTATGAATGGAGGTAAATACCATCACGATTAAATAATAACCAGCTGACACGTGCAAATTCACAAGCGCGATTGCCGTATCTACTGCGCTGCCGAATCCGTGGTTGTGACACTACATTCCATCTGCCACTTCTTCGCCCATTCCCCCGACCTGTCTACGTCCCTCTGCAGTCTCCCTGCTTCCCCAGCACTATTTGCCCCTGTCTGCGGTGGCAACACCGTCCCCTGTGGAACACCGCTAGTCACTGGTGTCCAACCAGGAAAACCACAGAACCATAGAACGCTACGGCACAGTACAGGCCCTTCGGCCCTCCATGTTGTGCCGACCCATATAATCCTTAAAAAAAAACTAAACCCACGCTACCCCGTAACCCTGTAATTTTCTTTCATCCATGTGCCTGTCCAAGAGGCTGTTAAATACCCCTAATGTTTTAGCCTCCACCACCATCCCTGGCAAGTCATTCCAGGCACTCACAACCCTCTGTGTAAAAAACTTACCCCTGATGTCCCCCCCTAAACTTCCCTCCCTTAATTTTGTACCTATGCCCTCTGGTGTTTGCTATTGGTGCCCTGGGAAACAGGTACTGACTATCCACCCTATCTATGCCTCTCATAATCTTGTAGACCTCTATCAAGTCCCCTCTCATTCTGCTACGCTCCAAAGAGAAAAGTCCCAGCTCTGCTAACCTTGCTTCATCTGACTTGTTCTCCAAACCAGGCAACATCCTGGTAAATCTCCTCTGCACCCTCTCCACATCCTTCCTATAATGAGGTGATCAAAATCGAACACAATACTCTGAGTGTGGTCTCACCAGAGATTTGTAGAGTTGCAACATGACCTCTCTACTCTTGAACTCAATCCCCCTGTTAATGAAGCCTAGCATCCCACAGGCCTTCTTAACCACCCTATCAACCCTAAAGGGGGAAAGGCCCCCTTTATCCCGGTCTTTGTCTCCTGCATGTTAGCCAATGCTCTATCCTTCCTGTAGTACCGTGGGTTCTCATCTTGCTAAGCAGCCTCACATACAGAAAATCCAAGTACATTATGCCCGCTGACTCTCCTTCGTCTGTCCCGCCGGTAACTTCCTCAGCCAATTCCAACAGATCTGTCAGGCAAGGCTTCCCCTGAAGGGAACCTACTTCATTACGTGCCTGCAGGTTTCCCCGAAACCACACCCCTAAACTTCGACCTCAGCATCTTCCCAACCACGGAGGTCAGACTAACTGGGCTGTAGTTTCCTCTCTTCTCCCTTCCTGAAGAGTGGAGTGACGTTTGCAGTTCTCCGCTCTTGCCCCAGGATCTGGGGATTCCACTAATGCATCCACAATCGTTTCGGCTACCTTCTTCAGAAACCTGGCGTGTAGTCCACCTGGTCCAGGTGATTTATCTACCCTTCAGGGATGGCAGTTCCCCCAACGACCTCCTCCTTATGAATCCCTCCTGCCCCCGGACGTTCTTGAATTCCTGGCGTTCTGCTAAGGGCTTGCACAGTGAGGAACGTCACAAAATCTTCGCTGAGCCCGTCCGCTATTTCTTTGGTCACCCATTACTACCGCTTCAACTTCACCTGCCAGAGGCCGGCATTCAAGCAGAAGTGTCGTTGTCACCCAACCACGAATACGGCCCAACAAAACATCGTTACTCCGGGGTGAAGGTACCAAAACTCACACGCAGCACAAAGCACACACTGCAAGGACAAGCACGTATAAGATATTGGTAAAGTACAGGCGCACACAAAAACGTATAGCCCAAGTCCCTGAGTCCGTGAACGTAGCAGCCGTCTGCAGACGAACACGTTGTATTCTGTCAAGCGGACACTGGGGGGGGGGGTCAGCACCGGCCCCGGCATGGATGTTGTACCACTCTGCCTCCGGATCAGTGCACTGACTCTCTCCTGAGCGGCCGCAAACAGCACCGGCCCCGGCTTGGATGTTGTACCACTCTGCCTCCGGATCAGTGCACTGACTCTGTCCTGAGCGGCCGCAAACAGCACCGGCCCCGGCTTGGATGTTGTACCACTCTGCCTCCGGATCAGTGCACTGACTCTGTCCTGAGCGGCCGCAAACAGCACCGGCCCCGGCTTGGATGTTGTACCACTCTGCCTCCGGATCAGTGCACTGACTCTCTCCTGAGCGGCCGCAAACAGCACCGGCCCCGGCTTGGATGTTGTACTACTCTGCCTCCGGATCAGTGCACTGACTCTCCTGAGCGTCCGCAAACAGCACCGGCCCCGGCTTGGATGTTGTACCACTCTGCCTCCGGATCAGTGCACTGACTCTCCTGAGCGGCCGCAAACAGCACCGGCCCAGGCTTGGATGTTGTACCACTCTGCCTCCGGATCAGTGCACTGACTCTCCTGAGCGGCCGCAAACAGCACCGGCCCCGGCTTGGATGTTGTACCACTCTGCCTCCGGATCAGTGCACTGACTCTGTCCTGAGCGGCCGCAAACAGCACCGGCCCAGGCTTGGATGTTGTACCACTCTGCCTCCGGATCAGTGCACTGACTCTCCTGAGCGGCCGCAAACAGCACCGGCCCCGGCTTGGATGTTGTACCACTCTGCCTCCGGATCAGTGCACTGACTCTCCTGAGCGGCCGCAAACAGCACCGGCCCCGGCTTGGATGTTGTACCACTCTGCCTCCGGATCAGTGCACTGACTCTGTCCTGAGCGGCCGCAAACAGCACCGGCCCCGGCTTGGATGTTGTACCACTCTGCCTCCGGATCAGTGCACTGACTCTCTCCTGAGCGGCCGCAAACAGCACCGGCCCCGGCTTGGATGTTGTACCACTCTGCCTCCGGATCAGTGCACTGACTCTGTCCTGAGCGGCCGCAAACAGCACCGGCCCCGGCTTGGATGTTGTACCACTCTGCCTCCGGATCAGTGCACTGACTCTGTCCTGAGCGGCCGCAAACAGCACCGGCCCCGGCTTGGATGTTGTACCACTCTGCCTCCGGATCAGTGCACTGACTCTCTTCTGAGCGGCCGCAAACAGCACCGGCCCCGGCTTGGATGTTGTAACACTCTGCCTCCGGATCAGTGCACTGACTCTCTCCTGAGCGGCCGCAAACAGCACCGGCCCCGGCTTGGATGTTGTACTACTCTGCCTCCGGATCAGTGCACTGACTCTCCTGAGCGTCCGCAAACAGCACCGGCCCCGGCTTGGATGTTGTACCACTCTGCCTCCGGATCAGTGCACTGACTCTCCTGAGCGGCCGCAAACAGCACCGGCCCAGGCTTGGATGTTGTACCACTCTGCCTCCGGATCAGTGCACTGACTCTCCTGAGCGGCCGCAAACAGCACCGGCCCCGGCTTGGATGTTGTACCACTCTGCCTCCGGATCAGTGCACTGACTCTGTCCTGAGCGGCCGCAAACAGCACCGGCCCCGGCTTGGATGTTGTACCACTCTGCCTCCGGATCAGTGCACTGACTCTCTCCTGAGCGGCCGCAAACAGCACCGGCCCCGGCTTGGATGTTGTACCACTCTGCCTCCGGATCAGTGCACTGACTCTGTCCTGAGCGGCCGCAAACAGCACCGGCCCCGGCTTGGATGTTGTACCACTCTGCCTCCGGATCAGTGCACTGACTCTGTCCTGAGCGGCCGCAAACAGCACCGGCCCCGGCTTGGATGTTGTACCACTCTGCCTCCGGATCAGTGCACTGACTCTCTCCTGAGCGGCCGCAAACAGCACCGGAGCCGGCTTGGATGTTGTACCACTCTGCCTCCGGATCAGTGCACTGACTCTCTCCTGAGAGGCCGCAAACAGCACCGGCCCCGGCTTGGATGTTGTACCACTCTGCCTCCGGATCAGTGCACTGACTCTCTCCTGAGCGGCCGCAAACAGCACCGGCCCCGGCTTGGATGTTGTACCACTCTGCCTCCGGATCAGTGCACAGACACTCTCCTGAGCGGCCGCAATCAGCACCGACCCCGGCTTGGATGTTGTACCACTCTGCCTCCGGATCAGTGCACAGACTCTCTCCTAAGCGGCCGCAAACAGCACCGGCCCCGGCTTGGATATTGTACCACTCTGCCTCCGGGTCAGTGCACTGACTCTCTCCTAAGCGGCCGCAAACAGCACCGGCCCCGGCTTGGATGTTGTACCACGCTGCCTCCGGAGCAGTGCACTGACACTCTCCTGAGCGGCCGCAAACAGCACCGGCCCCGGCTTGGATGTTATACAACTCTGCCTCCGGATCAGTGCACTGACTCTCTCCTGAGCGGCCGCAAACAGCACCGGCCCCGACTTGGATGTTGTACCACTCTGCCTCCGGATCAGTGCACTGACTCTCTCCTGATCGGCCGCAAACAGCACCGGCCCCGGCTTGGATGTTGTACCACTCTGCCTCCGGATCAGTGCACTGACACTCTCCTGAGCGGCCGCAAACAGCACCGGCCCCGGCTTGGATGTTATACAACTCTGCCTCCGGATCAGTGCACTGACTCTCTCCTGAGCGGCCGCAAACAGCACCGGCCCCGGCTTGGATGTTGTACCACTCTGCCTCCGGATCAGTGCACTGACTCTCTCCTGAGTGGCCGCAAACAGCACCGGCCCCGGCTTGGATGTTGTACCACTCTGCCTCCGGATCAGTGCACTGACTCTCTCCTGAGCGGCCGCAAACAGCACCGGCCCCGGCTTGGATGTTATACAACTCTGCCTCCGGATCAGTGCACTGACTCTCTCCTGAGCGGCCGCAAACAGCACCGGCCCCGGCTTGGATGTTGTACCACTCTGCCTCCGGATCAGTGCACTGACTCTCTCCTGATCGGCCGCAAACAGCACCGGCCCCGGCTTGGATGTTGTACCACTCTGCCTCCGGATCAGTGCACTGACCCTCTCCTGAGCGGCTGCAAACAGCACCGGCCCCGGCTTGGATGTTGTACCACTCTGCCTCCGGATCAGTGCACTGACTCTCTCCTGAGCGGCCGCAAACAGCACCGGAGCCGGCTTGGATGTTGTACCACTCTGCCTCCGGATCAGTGCACTGACTCTCCTGAGCGGCCGCAAACAGGACCGGCCACGGCTTGGATGTTGTACCACTCTGCCTCCGGATCAGTGACTGACTCTCCTGAGAGGCCACAAACAGCACCGGCCCCGGCTTGGATGTTGTACCACTCTGCCTCCGGATCAGTGCATTGACTCTCTCCTGAGCGGCCGCAAACAGGAGCGGCCCCGGCTTGGATGTTGTACCACTCTGCCTCCGGATCAGTGCACTGACTCTCTCCTGAGCGGCCGCAAACAGCACCGGCCCGGCTTGGATGTTGTACCACTCTGCCTCCGGATCAGTGCACTGACTCTCTCCTGAGCGGCCGCAAACAGCACCGGCCCCGGCTTGGATGTTGTACCACTCTGCCTCCGGATCAGTGCACTGACTCTCTCCTGAGCGGCCGCAAACAGCACCGGCCCCGGCTTGGATGTTGTACCACTCTGCCTCCGGATCAGTGCACTGACACTCTCCTGAGAGGCCGCAAACAGCACCGGCCCCGGCTTGGATGTTGTACCAATCTGACTCCGGATCAGTGCACTGACTCTCTCCTGAGCGGCCGCAAACAGCACCGGCCCCGGCTTGGATGTTGTACCAATCTGACTCCGGATCAGTGCACTGACTCTCTCCTGAGCGGCTGCAAACAGCACCGGCCCCGGCTTGGATGTTGTACCAATCTGACTCCGGATCAGTGCACTGACACTCTCCTGAGAGGCCGCAAACAGCACCGGCCCCGGCTTGGATGTTGTACCAATCTGACTCCGGATCAGTGCACTGACTCTCTCCTGAGAGGCCGCAAACAGCACCGGCCCAGGCTTGGATGTTGTACGATTCTGCCTCCGGATCAGTGCACCGACTCTCTCCTGAGCGGCCGCAAACAGCACCGGCCCCGGCTTGGATGTTGTACCACTCTGCCTCCGGATCAGTGCACTGACTCACTCCTGAGCGGCCGCAAACAGCACCGGCCCCGGCTTGGATGTTGTACTACTCTGCCTCCGGATCAGTGCACTGACTCTCTCCTGAGCGGCCGCAAACAGCACCGGCCCCGGCTTGGATGTTGTACCACTCTGCCTCCGGATCAGTGCACTGACTCTCTCCTGAGCGGCCGCAAACAGCACCAGCTCCGGCGTGGATGTTGTACCACTCTGCCTCCGGATCAGTGCACTGACACTCTCCTGAGAGGCCGCAAACAGCACCGGCCCCGGCTTGGATGTTGTACCACTCTGCCTCCGGATCAGTGCACTGACTCTCTCATGAGCGGCCGCAAACAGCACCGGCCCCGGCTTGGATGTTGTACCAATCTGCCTCCGGATCAGTGCACTGACTCTCTCCTGAGCGGCCGCAAACAGCACCGGCCCCGGCTTGGATGTTGTACCACTCTGCCTCCGGATCAGTGCACTGACTCTCTCCTGAGCGGCCGCAAACAGCACCGGCCCCGGCTTGGATGTTGTACCACTCTGCCTCCGGATCAGTGCACTGACTCTCTCCTGAACGGCCGCAAACAGCAGCGGCCCCGGCTTGGATGTTGTACCACTCTGCCTCCGGATCAGTGCACTGACTCTCTCCTGAGTGGCCGCAAACAGCACCGGCCCCGGCTTGGATGTTGTACCACTCTGCCTCCGGATCAGTGCACTGACTCTCTCCTGAGCGGCCGCAAACAGCACCGGCCCCGGCTTGGATGTTGTACCACACTGCCTCCGGATCAGTGCACTGACTCTCTCCTGAGCGGCCGCAAACAGCACCGGCCCCGGCTTGGATGTTGTACCACTCTGCCTCCGGATCAGTGCACTGACTCTCTCCTGAGCAGCCGCAAACAGCACCGGCCCCGGCTTGGATGTTGTACCACTCTGCCTCCGGATCAGTGCACTGACTCTCTCCTGAGTGGCCGCAAACAGCACCGGCCCCGGCTTGGATGTTGTACCACTCTGCCTCCGGATCAGTGCACTGACTCTCTCCTGAGCGGCCGCAAACAGCACCGGCCCCGGCTTGGATGTTGTACCACTCTGCCTCCGGATCAGTGCACTGACTCTCTCCTGAGCGGCCGCAAACAGCACCGGCCCCGGCTTGGATGTTGTACCACTCTGCCTCCGGATCAGTGCACTGACTCTCTCCTGAACGGCCGCAAACAGCACCGGCCCCGGCTTGGATGTTGTACCACTCTGCCTCCGGATCAGTGCACTGACTCTCTCCTGAACGGCCGCAAACAGCACCGGCCCCGGCTTGGATGTTGTACCACTCTGCCTCCGGATCAGTGCACTGACTCTCCTGAGCGGCCGCAAACAGCACCGGCCCCTGATTGGATGTTGTACCACTCTGCCTCCGGATCAGTGCACTGACTCTCTCCTGAGCGGCCGCAAACAGCACCGGCCCCGGCTTGGATGTTGTACCACTCAGCCTCCGGATCAGTGCACTGACTCTCTCCTGAGTGGCCGCAAACAGCACCGGAGCCGGCTTGGATGTTGTACCACTCTGCCTCCGGATCAGTGCACTGACTCCGCTGAGCGGCCGCAAACAGCACCGGCCCCGGCTTGGATGTTGTACCACTCTGCCTCCGGATCAGTGCACTGACTCTCTCCTGAGCGGCCGCAAACAGCACCGGCCCCGGCTTGGATGTTGTACCACTCTGCCTCCGGATCAGTGCACTGACTCTCTCCTGAGCGGCCGCAAACAGCACCGGCCCCGGCTTGGATGTTGTACCACTCTGCCTCCGGATCAGTGCACTGACTCTCTCCTGAGCGGCCGCAAACAGCACCGGCCCCGGCTTGGATGTTGTACCACTCTGCCTCCGGATCAGTGCACTGACTCTCTCCTGAGCGGCCGCAAACAGCACCGGCCCCGGCTTGGATGTTGTACCACTCTGCCTCCGGATCAGTGCACTGACTCTCTCCTGAGCGGACGCAAACAGCACCGGCCCCGGCTTGGATGTTGTACCACTCTGCCTCCGGATCAGTGCACTGACTCTCTCCTGAGCGGCCGCAAACAGCACCGGCCCCGGCTTGGATGTTGTACCACTCTGCCTCCGGATCAGTGCACTGACTCTCTCCTGAGCGGCCGCAAACAGCACCGGCCCCGGCTTGGATGTTGTACCACTCTGCCTCCGGATCAGTGCACTGACACTCTCCTGAGAGGCCGCAAACAGCACCGGCCCCGGCTTGGATGTTGTACCAATCTGACTCCGGATCAGTGCACTGACTCTCTCCTGAGCGGCCGCAAACAGCACCGGCCCCGGCTTGGATGTTGTACCAATCTGACTCCGGATCAGTGCACTGACTCTCTCCTGAGCGGCTGCAAACAGCACCGGCCCCGGCTTGGATGTTGTACCAATCTGACTCCGGATCAGTGCACTGACACTCTCCTGAGAGGCCGCAAACAGCACCGGCCCCGGCTTGGATGTTGTACCAATCTGACTCCGGATCAGTGCACTGACTCTCTCCTGAGAGGCCGCAAACAGCACCGGCCCAGGCTTGGATGTTGTACGATTCTGCCTCCGGATCAGTGCACCGACTCTCTCCTGAGCGGGCCGCAAACAGCACCGGCCCCGGCTTGGATGTTGTACCACTCTGCCTCCGGATCAGTGCACTGACTCACTCCTGAGCGGCCGCAAACAGCACCGGCCCCGGCTTGGATGTTGTACTACTCTGCCTCCGGATCAGTGCACTGACTCTCTCCTGAGCGGCCGCAAACAGCACCGGCCCCGGCTTGGATGTTGTACCACTCTGCCTCCGGATCAGTGCACTGACTCTCTCCTGAGCGGCCGCAAACAGCACCAGCTCCGGCGTGGATGTTGTACCACTCTGCCTCCGGATCAGTGCACTGACACTCTCCTGAGAGGCCGCAAACAGCACCGGCCCCGGCTTGGATGTTGTACCACTCTGCCTCCGGATCAGTGCACTGACTCTCTCATGAGCGGCCGCAAACAGCACCGGCCCCGGCTTGGATGTTGTACCAATCTGCCTCCGGATCAGTGCACTGACTCTCTCCTGAGCGGCCGCAAACAGCACCGGCCCCGGCTTGGATGTTGTACCACTCTGCCTCCGGATCAGTGCACTGACTCTCTCCTGAGCGGCCGCAAACAGCACCGGCCCCGGCTTGGATGTTGTACCACTCTGCCTCCGGATCAGTGCACTGACTCTCTCCTGAGCGGCCGCAAACAGCACCGGCCCCGGCTTGGATGTTGTACCACTCTGCCTCCGGATCAGTGCACTGACTCTCTCCTGAGCGGCCGCAAACAGCACCGGCCCCGGCTTGGATGTTGTACCACTCTGCCTCCGGATCAGTGCACTGACTCTCTCCTGAACGGCCGCAAACAGCACCGGCCCCGGCTTGGATGTTGTACCACTCTGCCTCCGGATCAGTGCACTGACTCTCTCCTGAACGGCCGCAAACAGCACCGGCCCCGGCTTGGATGTTGTACCACTCTGCCTCCGGATCAGTGCACTGACTCTCCTGAGCGGCCGCAAACAGCACCGGCCCCTGATTGGATGTTGTACCACTCTGCCTCCGGATCAGTGCACTGACTCTCTCCTGAGCGGCCGCAAACAGCACCGGCCCCGGCTTGGATGTTGTACCACTCAGCCTCCGGATCAGTGCACTGACTCTCTCCTGAGTGGCCGCAAACAGCACCGGAGCCGGCTTGGATGTTGTACCACTCTGCCTCCGGATCAGTGCACTGACTCCGCTGAGCGGCCGCAAACAGCACCGGCCCCGGCTTGGATGTTGTACCACTCTGCCTCCGGATCAGTGCACTGACTCTCTCCTGAGCGGCCGCAAACAGCACCGGCCCCGGCTTGGATGTTGTACCACTCTGCCTCCGGATCAGTGCACTGACTCTCTCCTGAGCGGCCGCAAACAGCACCGGCCCCGGCTTGGATGTTGTACCACTCTGCCTCCGGATCAGTGCACTGACTCTCTCCTGAGCGGCCGCAAACAGCACCGGCCCCGGCTTGGATGTTGTACCACTCTGCCTCCGGATCAGTGCACTGACTCTCTCCTGAGCGGCCGCAAACAGCACCGGCCCCGGCTTGGATGTTGTACCACTCTGCCTCCGGATCAGTGCACTGACTCTCTCCTGAGCGGCCGCAAACAGCACCGGCCCCGGCTTGGATGTTGTACCACTCTGCCTCCGGATCAGTGCACTGACTCTCTCCTGAGCGGCCGCAAACAGCACCGGCCCCGGCTTGGATGTTGTACCACTCTGCCTCCGGATCAGTGCACTGACTCTCTCCTGAGCGGCCGCAAACAGCACCGGCCCCGGCTTGGATGTTGTACCACTCTGCCTCCGGATCAGTGCACTGACTCTCTCCTGAGCGGACGCAAACAGCACCGGCCCCGGCTTGGATGTTGTACCACTCTGCCTCCGGATCAGTGCACTGACTCTCATGAGCGGCCGCAAACAGCACCGGCCCCGGCTTGGATGTTGTACCACTCTGCCTCCGGATCAGTGCACTGACTCTCATGAGCGGCCGCAAACAGCACCGGCCCCGGCTTGGATGTTGTACCACTCTGCCTCCGGATCAGTGCACTGACTCTCCTGAGCGGCCGCAAACACCACCGGCCCCGCCTTGGATGTTGTACCACTCTGCCTCCGGATCAGTGCACTGACTCTCACCTGAGCTGCCGCAAACAGCACCGGCCCCGGCTTGGATGTTGTACCACTCTGCCTCCGGATCAGTGCACTGACTCTCTCCTGAGCGGACGCAAACAGCACCGGCCCCGGCTTGGATGTTGTACCACTCTGCCTCCGGATCAGTGCACTGACTCTCTCCTGAGCGGCCGCAAACAGCACCGGCCCCGGCTTGGATGTTGTACCACTCTGCCTCCGGATCAGTGCACTGACTCTCTCCTGAGCGGCCGCAAACAGCACCGGCCCCGGCTTGGATGTTGTACCACTCTGCCTCCGGATCAGTGCACTGACTCTCTCCTGAGCGGACGCAAACAGCACCGGCCCCGGCTTGGATGTTGTACCACTCTGCCTCCGGATCAGTGCACTGACTCTCCTGAGCGGCCGGAAACAGCACCGGCCCCGGCTTGGATGTTGTACCACTCTGCCTCCGGATCAGTGCACTGACTCTCCTGAGCGGCCGCAAACAGCACCGGCCCCGGCTTGGATGTTGTACCACTCTGCCTCCGGATCAGTGCACTGACTCTCTCCTGAGCGGCCGCAAACAGCACCGGCCCCGGCTTGGATGTTGTACCACTCTGCCTCCGGATCAGTGCACTGACTCTCTCCTGAGCGGCCGCAAACAGCACCGGCCCCGGCTTGGATGTTGTACCACTCTGCCTCCGGATCAGTGCACTGACTCTCTCCTGAGCGGCCGCAAACAGCACCGGCCCCGGCTTGGATGTTGTACCACTCTGCCTCCGGATCAGTGCACTGACTCTCTCCTGAGCGGCCGCAAACAGCACCGGCCCCGGCTTGGATGTTGTACCACTCTGCCTCCGGATCAGTGCACTGACTCTCTCCTGAGCGGCCGCAAACAGCACCGGCCCCGGCTTGGATGTTGTACCACTCTGCCTCCGGATCAGTGCACTGACTCTCTCCTGAGCGGCCGCAAACAGCACCGGCCCCGGCTTGGATGTTGTACCACTCTGCCTCCGGATCAGTGCACTGACTCTCTCCTGAGCGGCCGCAAACAGCACCGGCCCCGGCTTGGATGTTGTACCACTCTGCCTCCGGATCAGTGCACTGACTCTCTCCTGAGCGGCCGCAAACAGCACCGGCCCCGGCTTGGATGTTGTACCACTCTGCCTCCGGATCAGTGCACTGACTCTCTCCTGAGCGGCCGCAAACAGCACCGGCCCCGGCTTGGATGTTGTACCACTCTGCCTCCGGATCAGTGCACTGACTCTCTCCTGAGCGGCCGCAAACAGCACCGGCCCCGGCTTGGATGTTGTACCACTCTGCCTCCGGATCAGTGCACTGACTCTCTCCTGAGTGGCCGCAAACAGCAGCGGCCCCGGCTTGGATGTTGTACCACTCTGCCTCCGGATCAGTGCACTGACTCTCTCCTGAGCGGCCGCAAACAGCACCGGCCCCGGCTTGGATGTTGTACCACTCTGCCTCCGGATCAGTGCACTGACTCTCTCCTGAGCGGCCGCAAACAGCACCGGCCACGGCCTGGATGTTGTACCACTCTGCCTCAGGATCAGTGCACTGACTCTCCTGAGCGGCCGCAAACAGCACCGGTCCCGGCTTGGATGTTGTACCACTCTGCCTCCGGATCAGTGCACTGACTCTCTCCTGAGCGGCCGCAAACAGCACCGGCCCCGGCTTGGATGTTGTACCACTCTGCCTCCGGATCAGTGCACTGACTCTCTCCTGAGCGGCCGCAAACAGCACCGGCCCCGGCTTGGATGTTGTACCACTCTGCCTCCGGATCAGTGCACTGACTCTCTCCTGAGAGGCCGGAAACAGCACCGACCCCGGCTTGGATGTTGTACCACTCTGCCTCCGGATCAGTGCACTGACTCTCTCCTGAGCGGCCGCAAACAGCACCGGCCCCGGCTTGGATGTTGTACCACTCTGCCTCCGGATCAGTGCACTGACTCTCTCCTGAGCGGCCGCAAACAGCACCGGCCCCGGCTTGGATGTTGTACCACTCTGCCTCCGGATCAGTGCACTGACTCTCTCCTGAGCGGCCGCAAACAGCACCGGCCCCGGCTTGGATGTTGTACCACTCTGCCTCCGGATCAGTGCACTGACTCTCTCCTGAGCGGACGCAAACAGCACCGGCCCCGGCTTGGATGTTGTACCACTCTGCCTCCGGATCAGTGCACTGACTCTCATGAGCGGCCGCAAACAGCACCGGCCCCGGCTTGGATGTTGTACCACTCTGCCTCCGGATCAGTGCACTGACTCTCATGAGCGGCCGCAAACAGCACCGGCCCCGGCTTGGATGTTGTACCACTCTGCCTCCGGATCAGTGCACTGACTCTCCTGAGCGGCCGCAAACACCACCGGCCCCGCCTTGGATGTTGTACCACGCTGCCTCCGGATCAGTGCACTGACTCTCTCCTGAGCTGCCGCAAACAGCACCGGCCCCGGCTTGGATGTTGTACCACTCTGCCTCCGGATCAGTGCACTGACTCTCTCCTGAGCGGACGCAAACAGCACCGGCCCCGGCTTGGATGTTGTACCACTCTGCCTCCGGATCAGTGCACTGACTCTCTCCTGAGCGGCCGCAAACAGCACCGGCCCCGGCTTGGATGTTGTACCACTCTGCCTCCGGATCAGTGCACTGACTCTCTCCTGAGCGGCCGCAAACAGCACCGGCCCCGGCTTGGATGTTGTACCACTCTGCCTCCGGATCAGTGCACTGACTCTCTCCTGAGCGGACGCAAACAGCACCGGCCCCGGCTTGGATGTTGTACCACTCTGCCTCCGGATCAGTGCACTGACTCTCCTGAGCGGCCGCAAACAGCACCGGCCCCGGCTTGGATGTTGTACCACTCTGCCTCCGGATCAGTGCACTGACTCTCCTGAGCGGCCGCAAACAGCACCGGCCCCGGCTTGGATGTTGTACCACTCTGCCTCCGGATCAGTGCACTGACTCTCTCCTGAGCGGCCGCAAACAGCACCGGCCCCGGCTTGGATGTTGTACCACTCTGCCTCCGGATCAGTGCACTGACTCTCTCCTGAGCGGCCGCAAACAGCACCGGCCCCGGCTTGGATGTTGTACCACTCTGCCTCCGGATCAGTGCACTGACTCTCTCCTGAGCGGCCGCAAACAGCACCGGCCCCGGCTTGGATGTTGTACCACTCTGCCTCCGGATCAGTGCACTGACTCTCTCCTGAGCGGCCGCAAACAGCACCGGCCCCGGCTTGGATGTTGTACCACTCTGCCTCCGGATCAGTGCACTGACTCTCTCCTGAGCGGCCGCAAACAGCACCGGCCCCGGCTTGGATGTTGTACCACTCTGCCTCCGGATCAGTGCACTGACTCTCTCCTGAGCGGCCGCAAACAGCACCGGCCCCGGCTTGGATGTTGTACCACTCTGCCTCCGGATCAGTGCACTGACTCTCTCCTGAGCGGCCGCAAACAGCACCGGCCCCGGCTTGGATGTTGTACCACTCTGCCTCCGGATCAGTGCACTGACTCTCTCCTGAGCGGCCGCAAACAGCACCGGCCCCGGCTTGGATGTTGTACCACTCTGCCTCCGGATCAGTGCACTGACTCTCTCCTGAGCGGCCGCAAACAGCACCGGCCCCGGCTTGGATGTTGTACCACTCTGCTTCCGGATCAGTGCACTGACTCTATCCTGAGCGGCCGCAAACAGCACCAGCCCCGGCTTGGATGTTGTACCACTCTGCCTCCGGATCAGTGCACTGACTCTCTCCTGAGTGGCCGCAAACAGCAGCGGCCCCGGCTTGGATGTTGTAGCACTCTGCCTCCGGATCAGTGCACTGACTCTCTCCTGAGCGGCCGCAAACAGCACCGGCCCCGGCTTGGATGTTGTACCACTCTGCCTCCGGATCAGTGCACTGACTCTCTCCTGAGCGGCAGCAAACAGCACCGGCCACGGCCTGGATGTTGTACCACTCTGCCTCAGGATCAGTGCACTGACTCTCCTGAGCGGCCGCAAACAGCACCGGTCCCGGCTTGGATGTTGTACCACTCTGCCTCCGGATCAGTGCACTGACTCTCTCCTGAGCGGCCGCAAACAGCACCGGCCCCGGCTTGGATGTTGTACCACTCTGCCTCCGGATCAGTGCACTGACTCTCTCCTGAGCGGCCGCAAACAGCACCGGCCCCGGCTTGGATGTTGTACCACCCTGCCTCCGGATCAGTGCACTGACTCTCTCCTGAGAGGCCGGAAACAGCACCGACCCCGGCTTGGATGTTGTACCACTCTGCCTCCGGATCAGTGCAGTGACTCTCCTGAGCGGCCGCAAACAGCACCGGCCCCGGCTTGGATGTTGTACCACTCTGCCTCCGGATCAGTGCACTGACTCTCTCCTGAGCGGCCGCAAACAGCACCGTCCCCGGCTTGGATGTTGTACCACTCTGCCTCCGGATCAGTGCACTGACTCTCTCCTGAGCGGCCGCAAACACCACCGGTCCCAGCTTGGATGTTGTACCACTCTGCCTCCGGATCAGTGCACTGACTCTCTCCTGAGTGGCCGCAAACAGGACCGGCCCCGGCTTGGATGTTGTACCACTCTGCCTCCGGATCAGTGCACTGACTCTCCTGAGCGGTCGCAAACAGGACCGGCCACGGCTTCGATGTTGTACCACTCTGCCTCCGGATCAGTGCACTGACTCTCTCCTGAGCGGCCGCAAACAGCACCGGCCCCGGCTTGGATGTTGTACCACTCTGCCTCCGGATCAGTGCACTGACTCTCTCCTGAGCGGCCGCAAACAGCACCGGCCCCGGCTTGGATGTTGTACCACTCTGCCTCCGGATCAGTGCACTGACTCTCTCCTGAACGGCCGCAAACAGCACCGGCCCCGGCTAGGATGTTGTACCACTCTGCCTCCGGATCAGTGCACTGACTCTCTCCTGAACGGCCACAAACAGCACCGGCCCCGGCATGGATGTTGTACCACTCTGCCTCCGGATCAGTGCACTGACTCTCTCCTGAGCGGCCGCAAACAGCACCGGCCCCAGCTTGGATGTTGTACCACTCTGCCTCCGGATCAGTGCACTGACTCTCTCCTGAACGGCCGCAAACAGCACCGGCCCCGGCTTGGATGTTGTACCACTCTGCCTCCGGATCAGTGCACTGACTCTCTCCTGAACGGCCGCAAACAGCACCGGCCCCGGCTTGGATGTTGTACCACTCTACCTCCGGATCAGTGCACTGACTCTCTCCTGAGTGGCCGCAAACAGCACCGGCCCCGGCTTGGATGTTGTACCACTCTGCCTCCGGATCAGTGCACTGACTCTCTCCTGAGCGGCCGCAAACAGCACCGGCCCCGGCTTGGATGTTGTACCACACTGCCTCCGGATCAGTGCACTGACTCTCTCCTGAGTGGCCGCAAACAGCACCGGCCCCGGCTTGGATGTTGTACCACTCTGCCTCCGGATCAGTGCACTGACTCTCTCCTGAGCAGCCGCAAACAGCACCGGCCCCGGCTTGGATGTTGTACCACTCTGCCTCCGGATCAGTGCACTGACTCTCTCCTGAGTGGCCGCAAACAGCACCGGCCCCGGCTTGGATGTTGTACCACTCTGCCTCCGGATCAGTGCACTGACTCTCTCCTGAGCGGCCGCAAACAGCACCGGCCCCGGCTTGGATGTTGTACCACTCTGCCTCCGGATCAGTGCACTGACTCTCTCCTGAGCGGCCGCAAACAGCACCGGCCCCGGCTTGGATGTTGTACCACTCTGCCTCCGGATCAGTGCACTGACTCTCTCCTGAACGGCCGCAAACAGCACCGGCCCCGGCTTGGATGTTGTACCACTCTGCCTCCGGATCAGTGCACTGACTCTCCTGAGCGGCCGCAAACAGCACCGGCCCCTGATTGGATGTTGTACCACTCTGCCTCCGGATCAGTGCACTGACTCTCTCCTGAGCGGCCGCAAACAGCACCGGCCCCGGCTTGGATGTTGTACCACTCAGCCTCCGGATCAGTGCACTGACTCTCTCCTGAGTGGCCGCAAACAGCACCGGAGCCGGCTTGGATGTTGTACCACTCTGCCTCCGGATCAGTGCACTGACTCCGCTGAGCGGCCGCAAACAGCACCGGCCCCGGCTTGGATGTTGTACCACTCTGCCTCCGGATCAGTGCACTGACTCCGCTGAGCGGCCGCAAACAGCACCGGCCCCGGCTTGGATGTTGTACCACTCTGCCTCCGGATCAGTGCACTGACTCTCTCCTGAGCGGCCGCAAACAGCACCGGCCCCGGCTTGGATGTTGTACCACTCTGCCTCCGGATCAGTGCACTGACTCTCTCCTGAGCGGCCGCAAACAGCACCGGCCCCGGCTTGGATGTTGTACCACTCTGCCTCCGGATCAGTGCACTGACTCTCTCCTGAGCGGCCGCAAACAGCACCGGCCCCGGCTTGGATGTTGTACCACTCTGCCTCCGGATCAGTGCACTGACTCTCTCCTGAGCGGCCGCAAACAGCACCGGCCCCGGCTTGGATGTTGTACCACTCTGCCTCCGGATCAGTGCACTGACTCTCTCCTGAGCGGCCGCAAACAGCACCGGCCCCGGCTTGGATGTTGTACCACTCTGCCTCCGGATCAGTGCACTGACTCTCTCCTGAGCGGCCGCAAACAGCACCGGCCCCGGCTTGGATGTTGTACCACTCTGCCTCCGGATCAGTGCACTGACTCTCTCCTGAGCGGCCGCAAACAGCACCGGCCCCGGCTTGGATGTTGTACCACTCTGCCTCCGGATCAGTGCACTGACTCTCTCCTGAGCGGCCGCAAACAGCACCGGCCCCGGCTTGGATGTTGTACCACTCTGCCTCCGGATCAGTGCACTGACTCTCTCCTGAGCGGACGCAAACAGCACCGGCCCCGGCTTGGATGTTGTACCACTCTGCCTCCGGATCAGTGCACTGACTCTCATGAGCGGCCGCAAACAGCACCGGCCCCGGCTTGGATGTTGTACCACTCTGCCTCCGGATCAGTGCACTGACTCTCATGAGCGGCCGCAAACAGCACCGGCCCCGGCTTGGATGTTGTACCACTCTGCCTCCGGATCAGTGCACTGACTCTCCTGAGCGGCCGCAAACACCACCGGCCCCGGCTTGGATGTTGTACCACTCTGCCTCCGGATCAGTGCACTGACTCTCTCCTGAGCTGCCGCAAACAGCACCGGCCCCGGCTTGGATGTTGTACCACTCTGCCTCCGGATCAGTGCACTGACTCTCTCCTGAGCGGACGCAAACAGCACCGGCCCCGGCTTGGATGTTGTACCACTCTGCCTCCGGATCAGTGCACTGACTCTCTCCTGAGCGGCCGCAAACAGCACCGGCCCCGGCTTGGATGTTGTACCACTCTGCCTCCGGATCAGTGCACTGACTCTCTCCTGAGCGGCCGCAAACAGCACCGGCCCCGGCTTGGATGTTGTACCACTCTGCCTCCGGATCAGTGCACTGACTCTCTCCTGAGCGGACGCAAACAGCACCGGCCGCGGCTTGGATGTTGTACCACTCTGCCTCCGGATCAGTGCACTGACTCTCCTGAGCGGCCGGAAACAGCACCGGCCCCGGCTTGGATGTTGTACCACTCTGCCTCCGGATCAGTGCACTGACTCTCCTGAGCGGCCGCAAACAGCACCGGCCCCGGCTTGGATGTTGTACCACTCTGCCTCCGGATCAGTGCACTGACTCTCTCCTGAGCGGCCGCAAACAGCACCGGCCCCGGCTTGGATGTTGTACCACTCTGCCTCCGGATCAGTGCACTGACTCTCTCCTGAGCGGCCGCAAACAGCACCGGCCCCGGCTTGGATGTTGTACCACTCTGCCTCCGGATCAGTGCACTGACTCTCTCCTGAGCGGCCGCAAACAGCACCGGCCCCGGCTTGGATGTTGTACCACTCTGCCTCCGGATCAGTGCACTGACTCTCTCCTGAGCGGCCGCAAACAGCACCGGCCCCGGCTTGGATGTTGTACCACTCTGCCTCCGGATCAGTGCACTGACTCTCTCCTGAGCGGCCCGCAAACAGCACCGGCCCCGGCTTGGATGTTGTACCACTCTGCCTCCGGATCAGTGCACTGACTCTCTCCTGAGCGGCCGCAAACAGCACCGGCCCCGGCTTGGATGTTGTACCACTCAGCCTCCGGATCAGTGCACTGACTCTCTCCTGAGTGGCCGCAAACAGCACCGGAGCCGGCTTGGATGTTGTACCACTCTGCCTCCGGATCAGTGCACTGACTCCGCTGAGCGGCCGCAAACAGCACCGGCCCCGGCTTGGATGTTGTACCACTCTGCCTCCGGATCAGTGCACTGACTCCGCTGAGCGGCCGCAAACAGCACCGGCCCCGGCTTGGATGTTGTACCACTCTGCCTCCGGATCAGTGCACTGACTCTCTCCTGAGCGGCCGCAAACAGCACCGGCCCCGGCTTGGATGTTGTACCACTCTGCCTCCGGATCAGTGCACTGACTCTCTCCTGAGCGGCCGCAAACAGCACCGGCCCCGGCTTGGATGTTGTACCACTCTGCCTCCGGATCAGTGCACTGACTCTCTCCTGAGCGGCCGCAAACAGCACCGGCCCGGCTTGGATGTTGTACCACTCTGCCTCCGGATCAGTGCACTGACTCTCTCCTGAGCGGCCGCAAACAGCACCGGCCCCGGCTTGGATGTTTGTACCACTCTGCCTCCGGATCAGTGCACTGACTCTCTCCTGAGCGGCCGCAAACAGCACCGGCCCCGGCTTGGATGTTGTACCACTCTGCCTCCGGATCAGTGCACTGACTCTCTCCTGAGCGGCCGCAAACAGCACCGGCCCCGGCTTGGATGTTGTACCACTCTGCCTCCGGATCAGTGCACTGACTCTCTCCTGAGCGGCCGCAAACAGCACCGGCCCCGGCTTGGATGTTGTACCACTCTGCCTCCGGATCAGTGCACTGACTCTCTCCTGAGCGGCCGCAAACAGCACCGGCCCCGGCTTGGATGTTGTACCACTCTGCCTCCGGATCAGTGCACTGACTCTCTCCTGAGCGGACGCAAACAGCACCGGCCCCGGCTTGGATGTTGTACCACTCTGCCTCCGGATCAGTGCACTGACTCTCATGAGCGGCCGCAAACAGCACCGGCCCCGGCTTGGATGTTGTACCACTCTGCCTCCGGATCAGTGCACTGACTCTCATGAGCGGCCGCAAACAGCACCGGCCCCGGCTTGGATGTTGTACCACTCTGCCTCCGGATCAGTGCACTGACTCTCCTGAGCGGCCGCAAACACCACCGGCCCCGGCTTGGATGTTGTACCACTCTGCCTCCGGATCAGTGCACTGACTCTCTCCTGAGCTGCCGCAAACAGCACCGGCCCCGGCTTGGATGTTGTACCACTCTGCCTCCGGATCAGTGCACTGACTCTCTCCTGAGCGGACGCAAACAGCACCGGCCCCGGCTTGGATGTTGTACCACTCTGCCTCCGGATCAGTGCACTGACTCTCTCCTGAGCGGCCGCAAACAGCACCGGCCCCGGCTTGGATGTTGTACCACTCTGCCTCCGGATCAGTGCACTGACTCTCTCCTGAGCGGCCGCAAACAGCACCGGCCCCGGCTTGGATGTTGTACCACTCTGCCTCCGGATCAGTGCACTGACTCTCTCCTGAGCGGACGCAAACAGCACCGGCCGCGGCTTGGATGTTGTACCACTCTGCCTCCGGATCAGTGCACTGACTCTCCTGAGCGGCCGGAAACAGCACCGGCCCCGGCTTGGATGTTGTACCACTCTGCCTCCGGATCAGTGCACTGACTCTCCTGAGCGGCCGCAAACAGCACCGGCCCCGGCTTGGATGTTGTACCACTCTGCCTCCGGATCAGTGCACTGACTCTCTCTGAGCGGCCGCAAACAGCACCGGCCCCGGCTTGGATGTTGTACCACTCTGCCTCCGGATCAGTGCACTGACTCTCTCCTGAGCGGCCGCAAACAGCACCGGCCCCGGCTTGGATGTTGTACCACTCTGCCTCCGGATCAGTGCACTGACTCTCTCCTGAGCGGCCGCAAACAGCACCGGCCCCGGCTTGGATGTTGTACCACTCTGCCTCCGGATCAGTGCACTGACTCTCTCCTGAGCGGCCGCAAACAGCACCGGCCCCGGCTTGGATGTTGTACCACTCTGCCTCCGGATCAGTGCACTGACTCTCTCCTGAGCGGCCGCAAACAGCACCGGCCCCGGCTTGGATGTTGTACCACTCTGCCTCCGGATCAGTGCACTGACTCTCTCCTGAGCGGCCGCAAACAGCACCGGCCCCGGCTTGGATGTTGTACCACTCTGCCTCCGGATCAGTGCACTGACTCTCTCCTGAGCGGCCGCAAACAGCACCGGCCCCGGCTTGGATGTTGTACCACTCTGCCTCCGGATCAGTGCACTGACTCTCTCCTGAGCGGCCGCAAACAGCACCGGCCCCGGCTTGGATGTTGTACCACTCTGCCTCCGGATCAGTGCACTGACTCTCTCCTGAGCGGCCGCAAACAGCACCGGCCCCGGCTTGGATGTTGTACCACTCTGCTTCCGGATCAGTGCACTGACTCTATCCTGAGCGGCCGCAAACAGCACCAGCCCCGGCTTGGATGTTGTACCACTCTGCCTCCGGATCAGTGCACTGACTCTCTCCTGAGTGGCCGCAAACAGCAGCGGCCCCGGCTTGGATGTTGTACCACTCTGCCTCCGGATCAGTGCACTGACTCTCTCCTGAGCGGCCGCAAACAGCACCGGCCCCGGCTTGGATGTTGTACCACTCTGCCTCCGGATCAGTGCACTGACTCTCTCCTGAGCGGCCGCAAACAGCACCGGCCACGGCCTGGATGTTGTACCACTCTGCCTCAGGATCAGTGCACTGACTCTCCTGAGCGGCCGCAAACAGCACCGGTCCCGGCTTGGATGTTGTACCACTCTGCCTCCGGATCAGTGCACTGACTCTCTCCTGAGCGGCCGCAAACAGCACCGGCCCCGGCTTGGATGTTGTACCACTCTGCCTCCGGATCAGTGCACTGACTCTCTCCTGAGCGGCCGCAAACAGCACCGGCCCCGGCTTGGATGTTGTACCACTCTGCCTCCGGATCAGTGCACTGACTCTCTCCTGAGAGGCCGCAAACAGCACCGACCCCGGCTTGGATGTTGTACCACTCTGCCTCCGGATCAGTGCAGTGACTCTCCTGAGCGGCCGCAAACAGCACCGGCCCCGGCTTGGATGTTGTACCACTCTGCCTCCGGATCAGGGCACTGACTCTCTCCTGAGTGGCCGCAAACAGGACCGGCCCCGGCTTGGATGTTGTACCACTCTGCCTCCGGATCAGTGCACTGACTCTCCTGAGCGGTCGCAAACAGGACCGGCCACGGCTTCGATGTTGTACCACTCTGCCTCCGGATCAGTGCACTGACTCTCTCCTGAGCGGCCGCAAACAGCACCGGCCCCGGCTTGGATGTTGTACCACTCTGCCTCCGGATCAGTGCACTGACTCTCTCCTGAGCGGCCGCAAACAGCACCGGCCCCGGCTTGGATGTTGTACCACTCTGCCTCCGGATCAGTGCACTGACTCTCTCCTGAGCGGACGCAAACAGCACCGGCCCCGGCTTGGATGTTGTACCACTCTGCCTCTGGATCAGTGCACGACTCTCATGAGCGGCCGCAAACACCACCGGCCCGGCTTGGATGTTGTACCACTCTGCCTCCGGAGCAGTGCACTGACTCTCCTGAGCGGCCGCAAACACCACCGGCCCCGGCTTGGATGTTGTACCACTCTGCCTCCGGATCAGTGCACTGACTCTCCTGAGCGGCCGCAAACAGCACCGGCCCCGGCTTGGATGTTGTACCACTCTGCCTCCGGATCAGTGCACTGACTCTCTCCTGAGCGGACGCAAACAGCACCGGCCCCGGCTTGGATGTTGTTCACTCTGCCTCCGGATCAGTGCACTGACTCTCTCCTGAGCGGACGCAAACAGCACCGGCCCGGCTTGGATGTTGTACCACTCTGCCTCCGGATCAGTGCACTGACTCTCCTGAGCGGCCGGAAACAGCACCGGCCCCGGCTTGGATGTTGTACCACTCTGCCTCCGGATCAGTGCACTGACTCTCCTGAGCGGCCGCAAACAGCACCGGCCCCGGCTTGGATGTTGTACCACTCTGCCTCCGGATCAGTGCACTGACTCTCTCCTGAGCGGCCGCAAACAGCACCGGCCCCGGCTTGGATGTTGTACCACTCTGCCTCCGGATCAGTGCACTGACTCTCTCCTGAGCGGCCGCAAACAGCACCGGCCCCGGCTTGGATGTTGTACCACTCTGCCTCCGGATCAGTGCACTGACTCTCTCCTGAGCGGCCGCAAACAGCACCGGCCCCGGCTTGGATGTTGTACCACTCTGCCTCCGGATCAGTGCACTGACTCTCTCCTGAGCGGCCGCAAACAGCACCGGCCCCGGCTTGGATGTTGTACCACTCTGCCTCCGGATCAGTGCACTGACTCTCTCCTGAGCGGCCGCAAACAGCACCGGCCCCGGCTTGGATGTTGTACCACTCTGCCTCCGGATCAGTGCACTGACTCTCTCCTGAGCGGCCGCAAACAGCACCGGCCCCGGCTTGGATGTTGTACCACTCTGCCTCCGGATCAGTGCACTGACTCTCTCCTGAGCGGCCGCAAACAGCACCGGCCCCGGCTTGGATGTTGTACCACTCTGCCTCCGGATCAGTGCACTGACTCTCTCCTGAGCGGCCGCAAACAGCACCGGCCCGGCTTGGATGTTGTACCACTCTGCCTCCGGATCAGTGCACTGACTCTCTCCTGAGCGGCCGCAAACAGCACCGGCCCCGGCTTGGATGTTGTACCACTCTGCCTCCGGATCAGTGCACTGACTCTCTCCTGAGCGGCCGCAAACAGCACCGGCCCCGGCTTGGATGTTGTACCACTCTGCCTCCGGATCAGTGCACTGACTCTCTCCTGAGCGGCCGCAAACAGCACCGGCCCCGGCTTGGATGTTGTACCACTCTGCCTCCGGATCAGTGCACTGACTCTCTCCTGAGCGGCCGCAAACAGCACCGGCCCCGGCTTGGATGTTGTACCACTCTGCCTCCGGATCAGTGCACTGACTCTCTCCTGAGCGGCCGCAAACAGCACCGGCCCCGGCTTGGATGTTGTACCACTCTGCCTCCGGATCAGTGCACTGACTCTCTCCTGAGCGGCCGCAAACAGCACCGGCCCCGGCTTGGATGTTGTACCACTCTGCTTCCGGATCAGTGCACTGACTCTCTCCTGAGTGGCCGCAAACAGCAGCGGCCCCCGGCTTGGATGTTGTACCACTCTGCCTCCGGATCAGTGCACTGACTCTCTCCTGAGCGGCCGCAAACAGCACCGGCCCCGGCTTGGATGTTGTACCACTCTGCCTCCGGATCAGTGCACTGACTCTCTCCTGAGCGGACGCAAACAGCACCGGCCCCGGCTTGGATGTTGTACCACTCTGCCTCCGGATCAGTGCACTGACTCTCATGAGCGGCCGCAAACAGCACCGGCCCCGGCTTGGATGTTGTACCACTCTGCCTCCGGATCAGTGCACTGACTCTCATGAGCGGCCGCAAACACCACCGGCCCCGGCTTGGATGTTGTACCACTCTGCCTCCGGATCAGTGCACTGACTCTCCTGAGCGGCCGCAAACACTACCGGCCCCGGCTTGGATGTTGTACCACTCTGCCTCCAGATCAGTGCACTGACTCTCCTGAGCGGCCGCAAACAGCACCGGCCCCGGCTTGGATGTTGTACCACTCTGCCTCCGGATCAGTGCACTGACTCTCTCCTGAGCGGAAGCAAACAGCACCGGCCCCGGCTTGGATGTTGTACCCACTCTGCCTCCGGATCAGTGCACTGACTCTCTCCTGAGCGGACGCAAACAGCACCGGCCCCGGCTTGGATGTTGTACCACTCTGCCTCCGGATCAGTGCACTGACTCTCTCCTGAGCGGCCGCAAACAGCACCGGCCCCGGCTTGGATGTTGTACCACTCTGCCTCCGGATCAGTGCACTGACTCTCTCCTGAGCGGACGCAAACAGCACCGGCCCCGGCTTGGATGTTGTACCACTCTGCCTCCGGATCAGTGCACTGACTCTCCTGAGCGGCCGAAACAGCACCGGCCCCGGCTTGGATGTTGTACCACTCTGCCTCCGGATCAGTGCACTGACTCTCCTGAGTGGCCGCAAACAGCACCGGCCCCGGCTTGGATGTTGTACCACTCTGCCTCCGGATCAGTGCACTGACTCTCTCCTGAGCGGCCGCAAACAGCACCGGCCCCGGCTTGGATGTTGTACCACTCTGCCTCCGGATCAGTGCACTGACTCTCTCCTGAGCTGCCGCAAACAGCACCGGCCCCGGCTTGGATGTTGTACCACTCTGCCTCCGGATCAGTGCACTGACTCTCTCCTGAGCTGCCGCAAACAGCACCGGCCCCGGCTTGGATGTTGTACCACTCTGCCTCCGGATCAGTGCACTGACTCTCTCCTGAGCGGCCGCAAACAGCACCGGCCCCGGCTTGGATGTTGTACCACTCTGCCTCCGGATCAGTGCACTGACTCTCTCCTGAGCGGCCGCAAACAGCACCGGCCCCGGCTTGGATGTTGTACCACTCTGCCTCCGGATCAGTGCACTGACTCTCTCCTGAGCGGCCGCAAACAGCACCGGCCCCGGCTTGGATGTTGTACCACTCTGCCTCCGGATCAGTGCACTGACTCTCTCCTGAGCGGGCCGCAAACAGCACCGGCCCCGGCTTGGATGTTGTACCACTCTGCCTCCGGATCAGTGCACTGACTCTCTCCTGAGCGGCCGCAAACAGCACCGGCCCCGGCTTGGATGTTGTACCACTCTGCCTCCGGATCAGTGCACTGACTCTCTCCTGAGCGGCCGCAAACAGCACCGGCCCCGGCTTGGATGTTGTACCACTCTGCTTCCGATCAGTGCACTGACTCTATCCTGAGCGGCCGCAAACAGCACCGGCCCCGGCTTGGATGTTGTACCACTCTGCTTCCGGATCAGTGCACTGACTCTATCCTGAGCGGCCGCAAACAGCACCGGCCCCGGCTTGGATGTTGTACCACTCTGCCTCCGGATCAGTGCACTGACTCTCTCCTGAGTGGCCGCAAACAGCAGCGGCCCCGGCTTGGATGTTGTACCACTCTGCCTCCGGATCAGTGCACTGACTCTCTCCTGAGCGGCCGCAAACAGCACCGGCCCCGTCTTGGATGTTGTACCACTCTGCCTCCGGATCAGTGCACTGACTCTCTCCTGAGCGGCCGCAAACAGCACCGGCCACGGCCTGGATGTTGTACCACTCTGCCTCAGGATCAGTGCACTGACTCTCCTGAGCGCCGCAAACAGCACCGGTCCCGGCTTGGATGTTGTACCACTCTGCCTCCGATCAGTGCACTGACTCCTCTCCTGAGCGGCCGCAAACAGCACCGGCCCCGGCTGGATGTTGTACCACTCTGCCTCCGGATCAGTGCACTGACTCTCTCCTGAGCGGCCGCAAACAGCACCGGCCCCGGCTTGGATGTTGTACCACTCTGCCTCCGGATCAGTGCACTGACTCTCTCCTGAGAGGCCGCAACACAGCACCGACCCCGGCTTGGATGTTGTACCACTCTGCCTCCGGATCAGTGCAGTGACTCTCCTGAGCGGCCGCAAACAGCACCGGCCCCGGCTTGGATGTTGTACCACTCTGCCTCCGGATCAGTGCACTGACTCTCTCCTGAGCGGCCGCAAACACCACCGGTCCCAGCTTGGATGTTGTACCACTCTGCCTCCGGATCAGTGTACTGACTCTCTCCTGAGTGGCCGCAAACAGGACCGGCCCCGGCTTGGATGTTGTACCACTCTGCCTCCGGATCAGTGCACTGACTCTCCTGAGCGGCCCGCAAACAGGACCGGCCACGGCTTCGATGTTGTACCACTCTGCCTCCGGATCAGTGCACTGACTCTCTCCTGAGCGGCCGCAAACAGCAACCGGCCCCGGCTTGGATGTTGTACCACTCTGCCTCCGGATCAGTGCACTGACTCTCTCCTGAGCGGCCGCAAACAGCACCGGCCCCGGCTTGGATGTTGTACCACTCTGCCTCCGGATCAGTGCACTGACTCTCTCCTGAACGGCCGCAAACAGCACCGGCCCCGCTTGGATGTTGTACCACTCTGCCTCCAGATCAGTGCACAGACTCTCTCCTGAGCGGCCGCAAACTGCACCGGCCCAGGCTTGGATGTTGTACCACTCTGCCTCCGGATCAGTGCACTGACTCTCCTGAGCGGCCACAAACAGCACCGGCCCCGGCTTGGATGTTGTACCATTCTGCCTCCGGATCAGTGCACTGACTCTCCTGAGCGGCTGCAAACAGCACCGGCCACGGCTTGGATGTTGTACCACTCTGCCTCCGGATCAGTGCACTGACTCTCATGAGCGGCCGCAAACAGCACCGGCCCCGGCTTGGATGTTGTACCACTCTGCCTCCGGATCAGTGCACTGACTCTCATGAGCGGCCGCAAACACCACCGGCCCCGGCTTGGATGTTGTACCACTCTGCCTCCGGATCAGTGCACTGACTCTCCTGAGCGGCCGCAAACACCACCGGCCCCGGCTTGGATGTTGTACCACTCTGCCTCCGGATCAGTGCACTGACTCTCCTGAGCGGCCGCAAACAGCACCGGCCCCGGCTTGGATGTTGTACCACTCTGCCTCCGGATCAGTGCACTGACTCTCTCCTGAGCGGACGCAAACAACACCGGCCCCGGCTTGGATGTTGTACCACTCTGCCTCCGGATCAGTGCACTGACTCTCTCCTGAGCGGACGCAAACAGCACCGGCCCCGGCTTGGATGTTGTACCACTCTGCCTCCGGATCAGTGCACTGACTCTCTCCTGATCGGCCGCAAACAGCACCGGCCCCGGCTTGGATGTTGTACCACTCTGCCTCCGGATCAGTGCACTGACTCTCCTGAGCGGCCGCAAACAGCACCGGCCCCGGCTTGGATGTTGTACCACTCTGCCTCCGGATCAGTGCACTGACTCTCTCCTGAGCGGCCGCAAACAGCACCGGCCCCGGCTTGGATGTTGTACCACTCTGCTTCCGGATCAGTGCACTGACTCTCTCCTGAGCGGCCGCAAACAGCACCGGCCCCGGCTTGGATGTTGTACCACTCTGCCTCCGGATCAGTGCACTGACTCTCTCCTGAGCGGCCGCAAACAGCACCGGCCCCGGCTTGGATGTTGTACCACTCTGCCTCCGGATCAGTGCACTGACTCTCTCCTGAGCGGCCGCAAACAGCACCGGCCCCGGCTTGGATGTTGTACCACTCTGCTCCGGATCAGTGCACTGACTCTCTCCTGAGCGGCCGCAAACAGCACCGGCCCCGGCTTGGATGTTGTACCACTCTGCCTCCGGATCAGTGCACGACTCTCTCCTGAGCGGCCCGCAAACAGCACCGGCCCCGGCTTGGATGTTGTACCACTCTGCCTCCGGATCAGTGCACTGACTCTCCTGAGCGGCCACAAACAGCACCGGCCCCGGCTTGGATGTTGTACCATTCTGCCTCCGGATCAGTGCACTGACTCTCCTGAGCGGCTGCAAACAGCACCGGCCACGGCTTGGATGTTGTACCACTCTGCCTCCGGATCAGTGCACTGACTCTCATGAGCGGCCGCAAACAGCACCGGCCCCGGCTTGGATGTTGTACCACTCTGCCTCCGGATCAGTGCACTGACTCTCATGAGCGGCCGCAAACACCACCGGCCCCGGCTTGGATGTTGTACCACTCTGCCTCCGGATCAGTGCACTGACTCTCCTGAGCGGCCGCAAACACCACCGGCCCCGGCTTGGATGTTGTACCACTCTGCCTCCGGATCAGTGCACTGACTCTCCTGAGCGGCCGCAAACAGCACCGGCCCCGGCTTGGATGTTGTACCACTCTGCCTCCGGATCAGTGCACTGACTCTCTCCTGAGCGGCACGCAAACAACACCGGCCCCGGCTTGGATGTTGTACCACTCTGCCTCCGGATCAGTGCACTGACTCTCTCCTGAGCGGACGCAAACAGCACCGGCCCCGGCTTGGATGTTGTACCACTCTGCCTCGGATCAGTGCACTGACTCTCTCCTGATCGGCCGCAAACAGCACCGGCCCCGGCTTGGATGTTGTACCACTCTGCCATCCGGATCAGTGCACTGACTCTCTCCTGAGCGGCCCGCAAACAGCACCGGCCCCGGCTTGGATGTTGTACCACTCTGCCTCCGGATCAGTGCACTGACTCTCTCCTGAGCGGCCGCAAACAGCACCGGCCCCGGCTTGGATGTTGTACCACTCTGCCTCCGGATCAGTGCACTGACTCTCTCCTGAGCGGCCGCAAACAGCACCGGCCCCGGCTTGGATGTTGTACCACTCTGCCTCCGGATCAGTGCACTGACTCTCTCCTGAGCGGCCGCAAACAGCACCGGCCCCGGCTTGGATGTTGTACCACTCTGCCTCCGGATCAGTGCACTGACTCTCTCCTGAGCGGCCGCAAACAGCACCGGCCCCGGCTTGGATGTTGTACCACTCTGCCTCCGGATCAGTGCACTGACTCTCTCCTGAGCGGCCCGCAAACAGCAACCGGCCCCTGGCTTGGATGTTGTACCTCGGTCTGGACTCTCCGTCAGTGCACTGACTCTCTCCTGAGCGGCCGCAAACAGCACCGGCCCCGGCTTGGATGTTGTACCACTCTGCCTCCCGGATCAGTGCACTGACTCTCTCCTGAGCGGCCGCAAACAGCACCGGCCCCGGCTTGGATGTTGTACCACTCTGCCTCCGGATCAGTGCACTGACTCTCTCCTGAGCGGGCCGCAAACAGCACCGGCCCCGGCTTGGATGTTGTACCACTCTGCCTCCGGATCAGTGCACTGACTCTCCTGAGCGGCCGCAAACAGCACCGGCCCCCGGCTTGGATGTTGTACCACTCTGCCTCCGGATCAGTGCACTGACTCTCTCCTGAGCGGCCGCAAACAGCACCGGCCCCGGCTTGGATGTTGTACCACTCTGCCTCCGGATCAGTGCACTGACTCTCTCCTGAGCGGCCGCAAACAGCACCGGCCCCGGCTTGGATGTTGTACCACTCTGCCTCCGGATCAGTGCACTGACTCTCTCCTGAGCGGCCGCAAACAGCACCGCCCCCGGCTTGGATGTTGTACCACTCTGCCTCCGGATCAGTGCACTGACTCTCTCCTGAGCGGCCGCAAACAGCACCGGCCCCGGCTTGGATGTTGTACCACTCTGCCTCCGGATCAGTGCACTGACTCTCTCCTGAGCGGCCGCAAACAGCACCGGCCCCGGCTTGGATGTTGTACCACTCTGCCTCCGGATCAGTGCACTGACTCTCTCCTGAGCGGCCGCAAACAGCACCGGCCCCGGCTTGGATGTTGTACCACTCTGCCTCCGGATCAGTGCACTGACTCTCTCCTGAGCGGCCGCAAACAGCACCGGCCCCGGCTTGGATGTTGTACCACTCTGCCTCCGGATCAGTGCACTGACTCTCTCCTGAGCGGCCGCAAACAGCACCGGCCCCGGCTTGGATGTTGTACCACTCTGCCTCCGGATCAGTGCACTGACTCTCTCCTGAGCGGCCGCAAACAGCACCGGCCCCGGCTTGGATGTTGTACCACTCTGCTTCCGGATCAGTGCACTGACTCTATCCTGAGCGGCCGCAAACAGCACCAGCCCCGGCTTGGATGTTGTACCACTCTGCCTCCGGATCAGTGCACTGACTCTCTCCTGAGTGGCCGCAAACAGCAGCGGCCCCGGCTTGGATGTTGTACCACTCTGCCTCCGGATCAGTGCACTGACTCTCTCCTGAGCGGCCGCAAACAGCACCGGCCCCGGCTTGGATGTTGTACCACTCTGCCTCCGGATCAGTGCACTGACTCTCTCCTGAGCGGCCGCAAACAGCACCGGCCCCGGCTTGGATGTTGTACCACTCTGCCTCCGGATCAGTGCACTGACTCTCTCCTGAGCGGCCGCAAACAGCACCGGCCCCGGCTTGGATGTTGTACCACTCTGCCTCCGGATCAGTGCACTGACTCTCCTGAGCGGCCGGAAACAGCACCGGCCCCGGCTTGGATGTTGTACCACTCTGCCTCCGGATCAGTGCACTGACCTCTCCTGAGTGGCCGCAAACAGCACCGGCCCCGGCTTGGATGTTGTACCACTCTGCCTCCGGATCAGTGCACTGACTCTCTCCTGAGCGGCCGCAAACAGCACCGGCCCCGGCTTGGATGTTGTACCACTCTGCCTCCGGATCAGTGCACTGACTCTCTCCTGAGCGGCCGCAAACAGCACCGGCCCCGGCTTGGATGTTGTACCACTCTGCCTCCGGATCAGTGCACTGACTCTCTCCTGAACGGCCGCAAACAGCACCGGCCCCGGCTTGGATGTTGTACCACTCTGCCTCCGGATCAGTGCACAGACTCTCTCCTGAGCGGCCGCAAACTGCACCGGCCCAGGCTTGGATGTTGTACCACTCTGCCTCCGGATCAGTGCACTGACTCTCCTGAGCGGCCACAAACAGCACCGGCCCCGGCTTGGATGTTGTACCATTCTGCCTCCGGATCAGTGCACTGACTCTCCTGAGCGGCTGCAAACAGCACCGGCCACGGCTTGGATGTTGTACCACTCTGCCTCCGGATCAGTGCACTGACTCTCATGAGCGGCCGCAAACAGCACCGGCCCCGGCTTGGATGTTGTACCACTCTGCCTCCGGATCAGTGCACTGACTCTCATGAGCGGCCGCAAACACCACCGGCCCCGGCTTGGATGTTGTACCACTCTGCCTCCGGATCAGTGCACTGACTCTCCTGAGCGGCCGCAAACAGCACCGGCCCCGGCTTGGATGTTGTACCACTCTGCCTCCGGATCAGTGCACTGACTCTCTCCTGAGCGGACGCAAACAACACCGGCCCCGGCTTGGATGTTGTACCACTCTGCCTCCGGATCAGTGCACTGACTCTCTCCTGAGCGGACGCAAACAGCACCGGCCCCGGCTTGGATGTTGTACCACTCTGCCTCCGGATCAGTGCACTGACTCTCTCCTGATCGGCCGCAAACAGCACCGGCCCCGGCTTGGATGTTGTACCACTCTGCCTCCGGATCAGTGCACTGACTCTCCTGAGCGGCCGCAAACAGCACCGGCCCGGCTTGGATGTTGTACCACTCTGCCTCCGGATCAGTGCACTGACTCTCTCCTGAGCGGCCGCAAACAGCACCGGCCCCGGCTTGGATGTTGTACCACTCTGCTTCCGGATCAGTGCACTGACTCTCTCCTGAGCGGCCGCAAACAGCACCGGCCCCGGCTTGGATGTTGTACCACTCTGCCTCCGGATCAGTGCACTGACTCTCTCCTGAGCGGCCGCAAACAGCACCGGCCCCGGCTTGGATGTTGTACCACTCTGCCTCCGATCAGTGCACTGACTCTCTCCTGAGCGGCCGCAAACAGCACCGGCCCCGGCTTGGATGTTGTACCACTCTGCCTCCGGATCAGTGCACTGACTCTCTCCTGAGCGGCCGCAAACAGCACCGGCCCCGGCTTGGATGTTGTACCACTCTGCCTCCGGATCAGTGCACTGACTCTCTCCTGAGCGGCCGCAAACAGCACCGGCCCCCGGCTTGGATGTTGTACCACTCTGCCTCCGGATCAGTGCACTGACTCTCCTGAGCGGCCACAAACAGCACCGGCCCCGGCTTGGATGTTGTACCATTCTGCCTCCGGATCAGGCACTGACTCTCCTGAGCGGCTGCAAACAGCACCGCCACGGCTTGGATGTTGTACCACTCTGCCTCCGATCAGTGCACTGACTCTCATGAGCGGCCGCAAACAGCACCCGGCCCCGGCTTGGATGTTGTACCACTCTGCCTCCGGATCAGTGCACTGACTCTCATGAGCGGCCGCAAACCACCACCGGCCCCGGCTTGGATGTTGTACCACTCTGCCTCCGGATCAGTGCACTGACTCTCCTGAGCGGCCGCAAACACCACCGGCCCCCGGCTTGGATGTTGTACCACTCTGCCTCTGGATCAGTGCACTGACTCTCCTGAGCGGCCGCAAACAGCACCGGCCCCGGCTTGGATGTTGTACCACTCTGCCTCCCGGATCAGTGCACTGACTCTCTCCTGAGCGGACGCAAACAACACCGGCCCCCGGCTTGGATGTTGTACCACTCTGCCTCCGGATCAGTGCACTGACTCTCTCCTGAGCGGACGCAAACAGCACCGGCCCCGGCTTGGATGTTGTACCACTCTGCCTCCGGATCAGTGCACTGACTCTCTCCTGATCGGCCGCAAACTGCACCGGCCCCGGCTTGGATGTTGTACCACTCTGCCTCCGGATCAGTGCACTGACTCTCCTGAGCGGCCGCAAACAGCACCGGCCCCGGCTTGGATGTTGTACCACTCTGCCTCCGGATCAGTGCACTGACTCTCTCCTGAGCGGCCGCAAACAGCACCGGCCCCGGCTTGGATGTTGTACCACTCTGCTTCCGGATCAGTGCACTGACTCTCTCCTGAGCGGCCGCAAACAGCACCGGCCCCGGCTTGGATGTTGTACCACTCTGCCTCCGGATCAGTGCACTGACTCTCTCCTGAGCGGCCGCAAACAGCACCGGCCCCGGCTTGGATGTTGTACCACTCTGCCTCCGGATCAGTGCACTGACTCTCTCCTGAGCGGCCGCAAACAGCACCGGCCCCGGCTTGGATGTTGTACCCACTCTGCCTCCGGATCAGTGCACTGACTCTCTCCTGAGCGGCCGCAAACAGCACCGGCCCCGGCTTGGATGTTGTACCACTCTGCCTCCGGATCAGTGCACTGACTCTCTCCTGAGCGGCCGCAAACAGCACCGGCCCCGGCTTGGATGTTGTACCACTCTGCCTCCGGATCAGTGCACTGACTCTCTCCTGAGCGGCCGCAAACAGCACCGGCCCCGGCTTGGATGTTGTACCACTCTGCCTCCGGATCAGTGCACTGACTCTCTCCTGAGCGGCCGCAAACAGCACCGGCCCCGGCTTGGATGTTGTACCACTCTGCCTCCGGATCAGTGCACTGACTCTCCTGAGCGGCCGCAAACAGCACCGGCCCCGGCTTGGATGTTGTACCACTCTGCCTCCGGATCAGTGCACTGACTCTCTCCTGAGCGGCCGCAAACAGCACCGGCCCCGGCTTGGATGTTGTACCACTCTGCCTCCGGATCAGTGCACTGACTCTCTCCTGAGCGGCCGCAAACAGCACCGGCCCCGGCTTGGATGTTGTACCACTCTGCCTCCGGATCAGTGCACTGACTCTCTCCTGAGCGGCCGCAAAACAGCACCGGCCCCGGCTTGGATGTTGTACCACTCTGCCTCCGGATCAGTGCACTGACTCTCTCCTGAGCGGCCGCAAAACAGCACCGGCCCCGGCTTGGATGTTGTACCACTCTGCCTCCGGATCAGTGCACTGACTCTCTCCTGAGCGGCCGCAAACAGCACCGGCCCCGGCTTGGATGTTGTACCACTCTGCCTCCGGATCAGTGCACTGACTCTCTCCTGAGCGGCCGCAAACAGCACCGGCCCCGGCTTGGATGTTGTACCACTCTGCTCCGGATCAGTGCACTGACTCTCTCCTGAGCGGCCGCAAACAGCACCGGCCCCGGCTTGGATGTTGTACCACTCTGCCTCCGGATCAGTGCACTGACTCTCTCCTGAGCGGCCGCAAACAGCACCGGCCCCGGCTTGGATGTTGTACCACTCTGCCTCCGGATCAGTGCACTGACTCTCTCCTGAGCGGCCGCAAACAGCACCGGCCCCGGCTTGGATGTTGTACCACTCTGCTTCCGGATCAGTGCACTGACTCTATCCTGAGCGGCCGCAAACAGCACCAGCCCCGGCTTGGATGTTGTACCACTCTGCCTCCGGATCAGTGCACTGACTCTCTCCTGAGTGGCCGCAAAACAGCAGCGGCCCCGGCTTGGATGTTGTACCACTCTGCCTCCGGATCAGTGCACTGACTCTCTCCTGAGCGGCCGCAAACAGCACCGGCCCCGGCTTGGATGTTGTACCACTCTGCCTCCGGATCAGTGCACTGACTCTCTCCTGAGCGGCCGCAAACAGCACCGGCCCCGGCTTGGATGTTGTACCACTCTGCCTCCGGATCAGTGCACTGACTCTCTCCTGAGCGGCCGCAAACAGCACCGGCCCCGGCTTGGATGTTGTACCACTCTGCCTCCGGATCAGTGCACTGACTCTCTCCTGAGCGGCCGCAAACAGCACCGGCCCCGGCTTGGATGTTGTACACTCTGCCTCCGGATCAGTGCACTGACTCTCCTGAGCGGCCGGAAACAGCACCGGCCCGGCTTGGATGTTGTACACTCTGCCTCCGGATCAGTGCACTGACTCTCCTGAGTGGCCGCAAACAGCACCGGCCCCGGCTTGGATGTTGTACCACTCTGCCTCCGGATCAGTGCACTGACTCTCTCCTGAGCGGCCGCAACAGCACCGGCCCCGGCTTGGATGTTGTACCACTCTGCCTCCGGATCAGTGCACTGACTCTCTCCTGAGCGGCCGCAAACAGCACGGCCCCGGCTTGGATGTTGTACCACTCTGCCTCCGGATCAGTGCACTGACTCTCTCCTGAACGGCCGCAAACAGCACCGGCCCCGGCTTGGATGTTGTACCACTCTGCCTCCGGATCAGTGCACAGACTCTCTCCTGAGCGGCGCAAACTGCACCGGCCCAGGCTTGGATGTTGTACCACTCTGCCTCCGGATCAGTGCACTGACTCTCCTGAGCGGCCACAAACAGCACCGGCCCCGGCTTGGATGTTGTACCATTCTGCCTCCGGATCAGTGCACTGACTCTCCTGAGCGGCTGCAAACAGCACCGGCCACGGCTTGGATGTTGTACAACTCTGCCTCCGGATCAGTGCACTGACTCTCATGAGCGGCCGCAAACAGCACCGGCCCCGGCTTGGATGTTGTACCACTCTGCCTCCGGATCAGTGCACTGACTCTCATGAGCGGCCGCAAACACCACCGGCCCCGGCTTGGATGTTGTACCACTCTGCCTCCGGATCAGTGCACTGACTCTCCTGAGCGGCCGCAAACACCACCGGCCCCGGCTTGGATGTTGTCCACTCTGCCCTCCGGATCAGTGCACTGACTCTCCTGAGCGGCCGCAAAACAGCACCGGCCCCGGCTTGGATGTTGTACCACTCTGCCTCCGGATCAGTGCACTGACTCTCTCCTGAGCGGACGCAAACAGCACCGGCCCCGGCTTGGATGTTGTACCACTCTGCCTCGGATCAGTGCACTGACTCTCTCCTGAGCGCCGGCCGCAAACAGCACCGGCCCCGGCTTGGATGTTGTACCACTCTGCCTCCGGATCAGTGCACTGACTCTCTCCTGAGCGGCCGCAAACAGCACCGGCCCCGGCTTGGATGTTGTACCACTCTGCCTCCGGATCAGTGCACTGACTCTCTCCTGAGCGGCCGCAAACAGCACCGGCCACGGCCTTGGATGTTGTACCACTCTGCTCCGGATCAGTGCACTGACTCTCCTGAGCGGCCGCAAACAGCACCGGCCCCGGCTTGGATGTTGTACCACTCTGCCTCCGGATCAGTGCACTGACTCTCTCCTGAGCGGCCGCAAACAGCACCGGCCCCGGCTTGGATGTTGTACCACTCTGCCTCCGGATCAGTGCACTGACTCTCCCTGAGCGGCCGCAAACAGCACCGGCCCCGGCTTGGATGTTGTAACCACTCTGCCTCCGGATCAGTGCACTGACTCTCTCTGAGCGGCCGCAAACAGCACCGGCCCCGGCTTGGATGTTGTACCACTCTGCCTCCGGATCAGTGCACTGACTCTCTCCTGAGCGGCCGCAACAGCACCGCTCCCGGCTTGGATGTTGTACCACTCTGCCTCCGGATCAGTGCACTGACTCTCTCCTGAGCGGCCGCAAACAGCACCGGCCCCGGCTTGGATGTTGTCCACTCTGCCTCCGGATCAGTGCACTGACTCTCTCTGAGCGGCCGCATACAGGCACCGGCCCCGGCTTGGATGTTGTACAACTCTGCCTCCGGATCAGAGCAGTGCACTGACTCTCTCCTGAGCGGCCGCAAACAGCACCGGCCACGGCCTGGATGTTGTACCACTCTGCCTCAGGATCAGTGCACTGACTCTCCTGAGCGGCCGCAAACAGCACCGGTCCCGGCTTGGATGTTGTACCACTCTGCCTCCGGATCAGTGCACTGACTCTCTCCTGAGCGGCCGCAAACAGCACCGCCCCGGCTTGGATTTTGTACCACACTGCCTCCGGATCAGTGCACTGACTCTCTCCTGAGCGGCCGCAAACAGCACCGGCCCCGGCTTGGATGTTGTACCACTCTGCCTCCGGATCAGTGCACTGACTCTCTCCTGAGAGGCCGCAAACAGCACCGACCCCGGCTTGGATGTTGTACCACTCTGCCTCCGGATCAGTGCAGTGACTCTCCTGAGCGGCCGCAAACAGCACCGGCCCCGGCTTGGATGTTGTACCACTCTGCCTCCATATCAGTGCACTGACTCTCTCCTGAGCGGCCGCAAACAGCACCGTCCCCGGCTTGGATGTTGTACCACTCTGCCTCCGGATCAGTGCACTGACTCTCTCCTCGAGCGGCCGCAAACACCACCGGTCCCAGCTTGGATGTTGTACCACTCTGCCTCCGGATCAGTGCACTGACTCTCTCCTGAGTGGTCGCAAACAGGACCGGCCCCGGCTTGGATGTTGTACCACTCTGCCTCGGATCAGTGCACTGACTCTCCTGAGCGGCCGCAAACAGACCGGCCACGGGCTTCGATGTTTGTACCACTCTGCCTCCGGATCAGTGCACTGACTCTCTCCTGAGCGGCCGCAAACAGCACCGGCCCCGGCTTGGATGTTGTACCACTCTGCCTCCGGATCAGTGCACTGACTCTCTCCTGAGCGGCCGCAAACAGCACCGGCCCCGGCTTGGATGTGTACCACTCTGCCTCCGGATCAGTGCACTGACTCTCTCCTGAACGGCCGCAAACAGCACCGGCCCCGGCTTGGATGTTGTACCACTCTGCCTCCGGATCAGTGCACAGACTCTCTCCTGAGCGGCCACAAACAGCACCGGCCCCGGCTTGGATGTTGTACCATTCTGCCTCCGGATCAGTGCACTGACTCTCCTGAGCGGCTGCAAACAGCACCGGCCACGGCTTGGATGTTGTACCACTCTGCCTCCGGATCAGTTGCACTGACTCTCTCCTGAGCGGCCGCAAACAGCACCGGCCCCGGCTTGGATGTTGTACCACTCTGCCTCCGGATCAGTGCACTGACTCTCTCCTGAGAGGCCGCAAACAGCACCGACCCCGGCTTGGATGTTGTACCACACTGCCTCCGGATCAGTGCAGTGACTCTCCTGAGCGGCCGCAAACAGCACTGGCCCCGGCTTGGATGTTGTACCACTCTGCCTCCGGATCAGTGCACTGACTCTCTCCTGAGCGGCCGCAAACAGCACCGTCCCCGGCTTGGATGTTGTACCACTCTGCCTCCGGATCAGTGCACTGACTCTCTCCTGAGCGGCCGCAAACACCACCGGTCCCAGCTTGGATGTTGTACCACTCTGCCTCCGGATCAGTGCACTGACTCTCTCCTGAGTGGCCGCAAACAGGACCGGCCCCCGGCTTGGATGTTGTACCACTCTGCCTCCGGATCAGTGCACTGACTCTCCTGAGCGGCCGCAAACAGGATCGGCCACGGCTTCGATGTTGTACCACTCTGCCTCCGGATCAGTGCACTGACTCTCTCCTGAGCAGCCGCAAACAGCACCGGCCCCCGGCTTGGATGTTGTACCACTCTGCCTCCGGATCAGTGCACTGACTCTCTCCTGAGCGGCCGCAAACAGCACCGCCCGGCTTGGATGTTGTACCACTCTGCCTCCGGATCAGTGCACTGACTCTCTCCTGAACGGCCGCAAACAGCACCGGCCCCGGCTTGGATGTTGTACCACTCTGCCTCCGGATCAGTGCACAGACTCTCTCCTGAGCGGCCGCAAACTGCACCGGCCCAGGCTTGGATGTTGTACCACTCTGCCTCCAGATCAGTGCACTGACTCTCCTGAGCGGCCACAAACAGCACCGGCCCCGGCTTGGATGTTGTACCATTCTGCCTCCGGATCAGTGCACTGACTCTCCTGAGCGGCTGCAAACAGCACCGGCCACGGCTTGGATGTTGTACCACTCTGCATCCGGATCAGTGCACTGACTCTCCTGAGCGGCCGCAAACAGCACCGGCCCCGGCTTGGATGTTGTACCACTCTGCCTCCGGATCAGTGCACTGACTCTCCTGAGCGGCCGCAAACAGCACCGGCCCCGGCTTGGATGTTGTACCACTCTGCCTCCGGATCAGTGCACTGACTCTCTCCAGAGCGGGCCGCAAACAGCACCGGCCCCGGCTTGGATGTTGTACCACTCTGCCTCCGGATCAGTGCACTAAGTCTCTCCTGAGCGGCCGCAAACAGCACCGGCCCCGGCTTGGATGTTGTACCACTCTGCCTCCGGATCAGTGCACAGACTCTCTCCTGAGTGGCCGCAAACAGGACCGGCCCCGGCTTGGATGTTGTACCACTCTGCCTCCGGATCAGTGATCTGACTCTCTCCTGAGCGGCCGCAAACAGGACCGGCCCCGGCTTGGATGTTGTACCACTCTGCCTCCGGATCAGTGCACTAAGTCTCTCCTGAGCGGCCGCAAACAGCACCGGCCCCCGGCTTGGATGTTGTACCACTCTGCCTCCGGATCAGTGCACTGACTCTCTCCTGAGCGGCCGCAAACAGCACCGGCCCCGGCTTGGATGTTGTACCACTCTGCCTCCGGATCAGTGCACTGACTCCTCTCCTGAGCGGCCGCAAACAGCACCGGCCCCGGCTTGGATGTTGTACCACTCTGCCTCCGGATCAGTGCACTGACTCTCTCCTGAGCGGCCGCAAACAGCACCGGCCCCGGCTTGGATGTTGTACCACTCTGCCTCCGGATCAGTGCACTGACTCTCCTGAGCGGCCGCAAACAGCACCGGCCCCGGCTTGGATGTTGTTACCACTCTGCCTCCGGATCAGTGCACTGACTCTCTCCTGAGCGGCCGCAAACAGCACGGCCCCGGCTTGGATGTTGTACCACTCTGCCTCCGGATCAGTGCACTGACTCTCTCCTGAGCGGCCGCAACAGCACCGGCCCCGGCTTGGATGTTGTACCACTCTGCCTCCGGATCAGTGCACTGACTCTCTCCTGAGCGGCCGCAAACAGCACCGGCCCCGGCTTGGATGTTGTACCACTCTGCCTCCGGATCAGTGCACTGACTCTCTCCTGGAGCGGGCCCGCAAAACAGCACCGGCCCCGGCTTGGATGTTGTACCACTCGCCTCGGATCAGTGCACTGACTCTCTCCTGAGCGGCCGCAAACAGCACCGGCCCCGGCTTGGATGTTGTACCACTCTGCCTCCGGATCAGTGCACTGACTCTCTCCTGAGCGGCCGCAAACAGCACCGGCCCCGGCTTGGATGTTGTACCACTCTGCCTCCGGATCAGTGCACTGACTCTCTCCTGAGCGGCCGCAAACAGCACCGGCCCCGGCTGGATGTTGTACCACTCTGCCTCCGGATCAGTGCACTGACTCTCTCCTGAGCGGCCGCAAACAGCACCGGCCCCGGCTTGGATGTTGTACCACTCTGCCTCCGGATCAGTGCACTGACTCTCTCTGCTGAGCGGCCGCAAACAGCACCGGCCCCGGCTTGGATGTTGTACCACTCTGCTTCCGGATCAGTGCACTGACTCTATCCTGAGCGGCCGCAAACAGCACCGGCCCCGGCTTGGATGTTGTACCACTCTGCCTCCGGATCAGTGCACTGACTCTCTCCTGAGTGGCCGCAAACAGCAGCGGCCCCGGCTTGGATGTTGTACCACTCTGCCTCCGGATCAGTGCACTGACTCTCTCCTGAGCGGCCGCAAACAGCACCCGGCCCCGGCTTGGATGTTGTACCACTCTGCCTCCGGATCAGTGCACTGACTCTCTCCCTGAGCGGCCGCAAACAGCACCGGGCCCCGGCTTGGATGTTGTACCACTCTGCCTCCGGATCAGTGCACTGACTCTCTCCTGAGCGGCCGCAAACAGGCACCGGCCCCGGCTTGGATGTTGTACCACTCTGCCTCCGGATCAGTGCACTGACTCTCCTGAGCGGCCGGAAACAGCACCGGCCCCGGCTTGGATGTTGTACCACTCTGCTCCGGATCAGTGCACTGACTCTCCTGAGTGGCCGCAAACAGCACCGGCCCCGGCTTGGATGTTGTACCACTCTGCCTCCGGATCAGTGCACTGACTCTCTCCTGAGCGGCCGCAAACAGCACCGGCCCCGGCTTGGATGTTGTACCACTCTGCCTCCGGATCAGTGCACTGACTCTCTCCTGAGCGGCCGCAAACAGGCACCGGCCCCCGGCTTGGATGTTGTACCACTCTGCCTCCGGATCAGTGCACTGACTCTCTCCTGAACGGCCGCAAACAGCACCGGCCCCGGCTTGGATGTTGTACCACTCTGCCTCCGGATCAGTGCACAGACTCTCTCCTGAGCGGCCGCAAACTGCACCGGCCCAGGCTTGGATGTTGTACCACTCTGCCTCCGGATCAGTGCACTGGACTCTCTGAGCGGCCACAAACAGCAACGGCCCCGGCTTGGATGTTGTACCATTCTGCCTCCGGATCAGTGCACTGACTCTCCTGAGCGGCTGCAAACAGCACCGGCCACGGCTTGGATGTTGTACCACTCTGCCTCCGGATCAGGTGCACTGACTCTCATGAGCGGCCGCAAAACAGCACCGGCCCCGGCTTGGATGTTGTACCACTCTGCCTCCGGATCAGTGCACTGACTCTCATGAGCGGCCGCAAACACCACCGGCCCCCGGCTTGGATGTTGTACCACTCTGCCTCCGGATCAGTGCACTGACTCTCCTGAGCGGCCGCAAACACCACCGGCCCCGGCTTGGATGTTTGTACCACTCTGCCTCCGGATCAGTGCACTGACTCTCCTGAGCGGCCGCAAACAGCACCGGCCCCGGCTTGGATGTTGTACCACTCTGCTCCGGATCAGTGCACTGACTCTCTCCTGAGCGGACGCAAACAGCACCGGCCCCGGCTTGGATGTTGTACCACTCTGCCTCCGGATCAGTGCACTGACTCTCTCCTGAGCGGACGCAAACAGCACCGGCCCCGGCTTGGATGTTGTACCACTCTGCCTCCGGATCAGTGCACTGACTCCTCTCCTGAGCGGCCGCAAACAGCACCGGCCCCGGCTTGGATGTTGTACCACTCTGCCTCCGGATCAGTGCACTGACTCTCTCCTGAGCGGACGCAAACAGCACCGGCCCCGGCTTGGATGTTGTACCACTCTGCCTCCGGATCAGTGCACTGACTCTCCTGAGCGGCCGGAAACAGCACCGGCCCCGGCTTGGATGTTGTACCACTCTGCCTCCGGATCAGTGCACTGACTCTCCTGAGCGGCCGCAAACAGCACCGGCCCCGGCTTGGATGTTGTACCACTCTTCCTCCGGATCAGTGCACTGACTCTCTCCTGAGCGGCCGCAAACAGCACCGGCCCCGGCTTGGATGTTGTACCACTCTGCCTCCGGATCAGTGCACTGACTCTCTCCTGAGCGGCCGCAAACAGCACCGGCCCCGGCTTGGATGTTGTACCACTCTGCCTCCGGATCAGTGCACTGACTCTCTACTGAGCGGCCGCAAACAGCACCGGCCCCGGCTTGGATGTTGTACCACTCTGCCTCCGGATCAGTGCACTGACTCTCTCCTGAGCGGCCGCAAACAGCACCGGCCCCGGCTTGGATGTTGTACCACTCTGCCTCCGGAATCAGTGCACTGACTCTCTCCTGAGCGGCCCGCAAACAGCACCGGCCCCGGCTTGGATGTTGTACCACTCTGCCTCCGGATCAGTGCACTGACTCTCTCCTGAGCGGCCGCAACAGCACCGGCCCCGGCTTGGATGTTGTACCACTCTGCCTCCGGATCAGTGCACTGACTCTCTCCTGAGCGGCCGCAAACAGCACCGGCCCCGGCTTGGATGTTGTACCCACTCTGCCTCCGGATCAGTGCACTGACTCTCTCCTGAGCGGCCGCAAAAAGCACCGGCCCCGGCTTGGATGTTGTACCACTCTGCTTCCGGATCAGTGCACTGACTCTATCCTGAGCGGCCGCAAAACAGGCACCAGCCCCGGCTTGGATGTTGTACCACTCTGCCTCCGGATCAGTGCACTGACTCTCTCCTGAGTGGCCGCAAACAGCAGCGGCCCCGGCTTGGAGTTGTACCACTCTGCCTCCGGATCAGTGCACTGACTCTCTCCTGAGCGGGCCGCAAACAGCACCGGCCCCGGCTTGGATGTTGTACCACTCTGCCTCCGGATCAGTGCACTGACTCTCTCCTGAGCGGGCCGCAAACAGCACCGGCCACGGCCAGGATGTTGTACCACTCTGCCTCAGGATCAGTGCACTGACTCTCCTGAGCGGCCGCAAACAGCACCGGTCCCGGCTTGGATGTTGTACCACTCTGCCTCCGGATCAGTGCCCTGACTCTCTCCTGAGCGGCCGGCAAACAGCACCGGCCCCGGCTTGGATTTTGTACCACTCTGCCTTCCGGATCAGTGCACTGACTCTCTCCTGAGCGGCCGCAAACAGCACGGCCCGGCTTGGATGTTGTACCACTCTGCCTCCGGATCAGTGCACTGACTCTCTCCTGAGGAGGCCGCAAACAGCACCGACCCCGGCTTGGATGTTGTACCACTCTGCCTCGGATCAGTGCAGTGACTCTCCTGAGCGGCCGCAAACAGCACCGGCCCGGCTTGGATGTTGTACCACTCTGCCTCCATATCAGTGCACTGACTCTCTCCTGAGCGGCCGCAAACAGCACCGTCCCCGGCTTGGATGTTGTACCCACTCTGCCTCCGGATCAGTGCACTGACTCTCTCCTGAGCGGCCGCAAACACCACCGGTTCCCAGCTTGGATGTTGTACCACTCTGCCCTCCGGATCAGTGCACTGACTCTCTCCTGAGTGGTCGCAAACAGGACCGGCCCCGGCTTGATGTTGTACCACTCTGCCTCCGGATCAGTGCACTGACTCTCCTGAGCGGCCGCAAACAGGACCGGCCACGGCTCTCGATGTTGTACCACTCTGCCTCCGGATCAGTGCACTGACTCTCCCTGAGCGGCCGCAAACAGCACCGGCCCCCGGCTTGGATGTTGTACCACTCTGCCTCCGGAATCAGTGCACTGACTCTCTCTGAGCGGCCGCAAACAGCACCGGCCCCGGCTTGGATGTTGTACCACTCTGCCTCCGGATCAGTGCACTGACTCTCTCCTGAACGGCCGCAAACAGCACCGGCCCCGGCTTGGATGTTGTACCACTCTGCCTCCGGATCAGTGCACAGACTCTCTCCTGAGCGGGCCACAAACAGCACCGGCCCCGGCTTGGATGTTGTACCATTCTGCCTCCGGATCAGTGCACTGACTCTCCTGAGCGGCTGCAAACAGCACCGGCCACGGCTTGGATGTTGTACCACTCTGCCTCCGGATCAGTGCACTGACTCTCTCCTGAGCGGCCGCAAACAGCACCGGCCCCGGCTTGGATGTTGTACCACTCTGCCTCCGGATCAGTGCACTGACTCTCTCCTGAGAGGCCGCAAACAGCACCGACCCCGGCTTGGATGTTGTACCACACTGCCTCCGGATCAGTGCAGTGACTCTCCTGAGCGGGCCGCAAACAGCACCGGCCCCGGCTTGGATGTTGTACCACTCTGCCTCCGGATCAGTGCACTGACTCTCTCCTGAGCGGCCGCAAACAGCACCGTCCCCGGCTTGGATGTTGTACCACTCTGCCTCCGGATCAGTGCACTGAGTCTCTCCTGAGCGGCCGCAAACACCACCGGTCCCAGCTTGGATGTTTGTACCACTCTGCCTCCGGATCAGTGCACTGACTCTCTCCTGAGTGGCCGCAAACAGGACCGGCCCCGGCTTGGATGTTGTACCACTCTGCCTCCGGATCAGTGCACTGACTCTCCTGAGCGGCCGCAAACAGGATCGGCCCACGGCTTCGATGTTGTACCACTCTGCCTCCGGATCAGTGCACTGACTCTCTCCTGAGCAGCCGCAAACATCACCGGCCCGGCTTGGATGTTGTACCACTCTGCCTCCGGATCAGTGCACTGACTCTCTCCTGAGCGGCCGCAACAGCACCGGCCCCCGGCTTGGATGTTGTACCACTCTGCCTCCGGATCAGTGCACTGACTCTCTCCTGAACGGCCGCAAACAGCACCGGCCCCGGCTTGGATGTTGTACCACTCTGCCTCCGGATCAGTGCACAGACTCTCTCCTGAGCGGCCGGCAAACTGCACCGGCCCAGGCTTGGATGTTGTACCACTCTGCCTCCAGATCAGTGCACTGACTCTCCTGAGCGGCCACAAACAGCACCGGCCCCGGCTTGGATGTTGTACCATTCTGCCTCCGGATCAGTGCACTGACTCTCCTGAGCGGCTGCAAACAGCACCGGCCACGGCTTGGATGTTGTACCACTCTGCATCCGGATCAGTGCACTGACTCTCCTGAGCGGCCGCAAACAGCACCGGCCCCGGCTTGGATGTTGTAACACTCTGCCTCCGGATCAGTGCACTGACTCTCCTGAGCGGCCGCAAACAGCACCGGCCCCGGCTTGGATGTTGTACCACTCTGCCTCGGATCAGTGCACTGACTCCTCTCCAGAGCGGGCCGCAAACAGCACCGGCCCCGGCTTGGATGTTGTACCACTCTGCCTCCGGATCAGTGCACTAAGTCTCTCCTGAGCGGCCGCAAACAGCACCGGCCCCGGCTTGGATGTTGTACCACTCTGCCTCCGGATCAGTGCACAGACTCTCTCCTGAGTGGCCGCAAACAGGACCGGCCCCGGCTTGGATGTTGTACCACTCTGCCTCCGGATCAGTGATCTGACTCTCTCCTGAGCGGCCGCAAACAGGACCGGCCCCGGCTTGGATGTTGTACCACTCTGCCTCCGGATCAGTGCACTAAGTCTCTCCTGAGCGGCCGCAAACAGCACCGGCCCCGGCTTGGATGTTGTACCACTCTGCCTCCGGATCAGTGATCTGACTCTCTCCTGAGCGGCCGAAAACAGGACCGGCCCCGGCTTGGATGTTGTACCACTCTGCCTCCGGATCAGTGATCTGACTCTCTCCTGAGCGGCCGCAAACAGGACCGGCCCCGCTTGGATGTTGTACCACTCTGCCTCCGGATCAGTGATCTGACTCTCTCCTGAGTGGCCGCAAACAGGACCGGCCCCGGCTTGGATGTTGTACCACTCTGCCTCCGGATCAGTGCACTGACTCTCTCCTGAGAGGCCGCAAACAGCACTGGCCCCGGCTTGGATGTTGTACCACTCTGCCTCCGGATCAGTGCACTGACTCTCCTGAGCGGCCGCAAACAGGAGCGACCCCGGCTTGGATGTTGTACCACTCTGCCCTCTGGATCAGTGCACTGACTCTCTCCTGAGCGGCCGCAAACAGCACCGCCCCGGCTTGGATGTTGTACCACTCTGCCTCCGGATCAGTGATCTGACTCTCTCCTGAGCGGCCGCAAACAGGACCGCCCCGGCTTGGATGTTGTACCACTCTGACTCCGGATCAGTGCACTGACTCTCTCCTGAGCGGCCGCAAACAGCACCGGCCCCGGCTTGGATGTTGTACCACTCTGCTCCGGATCAGTGCACTACTCTCCTGAGCGGCCGCAAACAGGAGCGACCCGGCTTGGATGTTGTACCACTCTGCCTCCGGATCAGTGCACTGACTCTCTCCTGAACGGCCGCAAACAGCACCGGCCCCGGCTTGGATGTTGTACCACTCTGCCTCCGGATCAGTGCACTGACTCTCTCCTGAGCGGCCGCAAACAGGACGGCCCCGACTTGGATGTTGTACACTCTGCCCTCCGGATCAGTGCACTGACTCTCTCCTGAGTGGCCGCAAACAGCACCGGCCCCAGCTTGGATGTTGTACCACTCTGCCTCCGGATCAGTGCACTGACTCTCTCCTGAGCGGCCGCAAACAGCACCGGCCCCGGCTTGGATGTTGTACCACTCTGCCCCCGGATCAGTGCACGGACTCTCTCCTGTGCGGCCGCAAACAGCACCGGCCACGGCTTGGATGTTGTACCACTCTGCCTCCGGATCAGTGCACTGACTCTCTCCTGAGCGGCCGCAAACAGCACCGGCCCCGGCTTGGATGTTGTACCACTCTGCCTCCGGATCAGTGCACTGACTCTCCTGAGAGGCCGCAAACAGCACTGGCCCCGGCTTGGATGTTGTACCACTCTGCCTCCGGATCAGTGCACTGACCTCTCTCCTGAGCGGCCGCAAACAGCACCGGCCCCGGCTTGGATGTTGTACCACTCTGCCTCCGGAATCAGTGATCTGACTCTCTCCTGAGCGGCCGCAAACAGGACCGGCCCCGGCTTGGATGTTGTACCACTCTGACTCCGGATCAGTGCACTGACTCTCTCCTGAGCGGCCGCAAACAGCACCGGCCCCGGCTTGGATGTTGTACCACTCTGCCTCCGGATCAGTGCACTAACTACCTCCTGAGCGGCCGCAACAGGAGCGACCCCGGCTTGGATGTTGTACCACTCTGCCTCCGGATCAGTGCACTGACTCTCTCCTGAACGGCCGCAAACAGCACCGGCCCCGGCTTGGATGTTGTACCACTCTGCCTCCGGATCAGTGCACTGACTCTCTCCTGAGCGGCCGCAAACAGGACCGGCCCCGACTTGGATGTTGTACCACTCTGCCTCCGGATCAGTGCACTGACTCTCTCCTGAGTGGGCCGCAAACAGCACCGGCCCCAGCTTGGATGTTGTACCACTCTGCCTCCGGATCAGTGCACTGACTCTCTCCTGAGCGGCCGCAAACAGCACCGGCCCCCGGCTTGGATGTTGTACCACTCTGCCCCCGGATCAGTGCACTGACACTCTCCTGAGCGGACGCAAACAGCACCGGCCCCGGTTTGGATGTTGTACCACTCTGCCTCCGGATCAGTGCACTGACTCTCATGAGCGGCCGCAAACAGCACCGGCCCCGGCTTCGATGTTGTACCACTCTCCCTCCGGATCAGTGCACTGACTCTCTCCTGAGCGGCCGCAAACAGCACCGGCCCCGGCTTTGATGTTGTACCACTCTGCCTCCGGATCAGTGCACTGACTCTCTCCTGAGCGGCCGCAAACAGCACCGGCCCCCGGCTTGGATGTTGTACCACTCTGCCTCCGGATCAGTGCACTGACTCTCTGCTGAGCGGCCGCAAACAGCACCGGCCCCGGCTTGGATGTTGTACCACTCTGCCTCGGATCAGTGCACTGACTCTCTCCCGAGCGGCCGCAAACAGCACCGGCCCCGGCTTGGATGTTGTACCACTCTGCCTCCGGATCAGTGCACTGACTCTCTCCTGAGCGGCCGCAAACAGCACCGCCCCGGTTTGGATGTTCTACCACTCTGCCTCCGGATCAGTGCTCTGACTCTCATGAGCGGCCGCAAACAGCACCGGCCCCGGCTTGGATGTTGTACCACTCTGCCTCCGGATCAGTGCTCTGACTCTCTCCTGAGCGGCCGCAAACAGCACCAGCCCCGGCTTGGATGTTGTACCACTCTGCATCCGGATCAGTGCACTGACTATCTCCTGAGCAGACGCAAACAGCACCGGCCCCGGCTTGGATGTTGTACCACTCTGCCTCCGGATCAGTGCACTGACTCTCTCCTGAGCGGCCGCAAACAGCACCGGCCCCGGTTTGGATGTTGTACCACTCTGCCTCCGGATCAGTGCACTGACTCTCTCCTGAGCGGCCGCAAAGATCACCGTCCCCGGCTTGGATGTTGTACCACTCTGCCTCCGGATCAGTGCACTGACTCTCCTGAGCGGCCGCATACAGCACGGGCCCCGGCTTGGATGTTGTACCACTCTGCCTCCGGATCAGTGCACTGACTCTCATGAGCGGCCGCAAACAGCACCGGCCCCGGCTTGGATGTTGTACACTCTGCCTCCGGATCAGTGAACTGACTCTCTCCTGAGCGGTCGCAAACAGCACCGGCCCCCGGCTTGAATGTTGTACCACTCTGCCTCCGGATCAGTGCACTGACTCTCATGAGCGCCGCAAACAGCACCGGCCCCGGCTTTGATGTTGTACCACTCTGCCTCCGGATCAGTGCACTGACTCTCTCCTGAGCGGCCGCAAACAGCACCGGCCCCGGCTTGGATGTTGTACCACTCTGCCTCGGATCAGTGCACTGACTCTCTCCTGAGCGGCCGCAAACAGCACCGGCCCCGGCTTGGATGTTGTACCACTCTGCCTCCGGATCAGTGCACTGACTCTCTCCCGAGCGGCCGCAAACAGCACCGGCCCCGGCTTGGATGTTGTACCACTCTGCCTCCGGATCAGTGCAGTGTCTCTCTCCTTGAGCGGCCGCAAACAGCACCGGCCCCGGTTTGGATGTTGTACCACTCTGCCTCCGGATCAGTGCACTGACTCTCTCCTGAGCGGCCGCAAACAGCACCGGCCCCGGTTTGGATGTTGTACCACTCTGCCTCTGGATCAGTGCTCTGACTCTCATGAGCGGCCGCAAACAGCACCGGCCCCGGCTTGGATGTTGTACCACTCTGCCTCCGGATCAGTGCTCTGACTCTCTCCTGAGCGGCCGCAAACAGCACCGGCCCCGGTTTGGATGTTGTACCACTCTGCCTCCGGATCAGTGCACTGACTCTCATGAGCGGCCGCAAACAGCACCGGCCCCGGCTTGGATGTTGTACCACTCTGCCTCCGGATCAGTGCACTGACTCTCCTGAGTGGCCACAAACAGGGAGCGGCCCCGGCTTGGATGTTGTACCACTCTGCCTCCGGATCAGTGCACTGACTCTCCTGAGTGGCCACAAACAGCACCGGCCCCGGCTTGGATGTTGTACCACTCTCCCTCCGGATCAGTGCACTGACTCTCTCCTGAGCGGCCCGCAATCAGCACCGGCCCCGGCTTGGATGTTGTACCACTCTGCCTCCGGATCAGTGCACTGACTCTCTCCTGAGCGGCCGCAAACAGCACCGGCCCCGGCTTGGATGTTGTACCACTCTGCCTCCGGATCAGTGCACTGACACTCTCCTGAGCGGCCGCAAACAGCACCGGCCCCGGCTTGGATGTTGTACCACTCTGCCTCCGGATCAGTGCACTGACTCTCTCCTGAGCGGCCGCAAACAGCACCGGCCCCGGCTTGTATGTTGTACCACTCGCCTCCGGATCAGTGCACTGACTCTCTCCTGAGCGGCCGCAAACAGCACCGGCCCCGGCTTGGATGTTGTACCCACTCTGCCTCCGGATCAGTGCACTGACTCTCTCCTGAGTGGCCAGCAAACAGCACCGGCCCCGGCTTGGATGTTGTACCACTCTGCCTCCGGAGCAGTGCACTGACTCTCTCCTGAGCGGCCGCAAACAGCACCGGCCCCGGCTTGGATGTTGTACCACTCTGCCTCCGGATCAGTGCACTGACTCTCCTGAGCGGCCGCAAACAGCACCGGCCCCGGTTTGGATGTTGTACCACTCTGCCTCCGGATCAGTGCACTGACTCTCCCTGAGCGGCTGCAAACAGCACCGGCCCCGGCTTGGATGTTGTAACCACTCTGCCTCCGGATCAGTGCACTGACTCTCTCCTGAGTGGCCGCAAACAGCACCGGCCCCGGCTTGGATGTTGTACCACTCTGCCTCCGGATCAGTGCACTGACTCTCTCCTGAGTGGCCGCAAACAGCACCGGCCCCGGCTTGGATGTTGTACCACTCTGCCTCCGGATCAGTGCACTGACTCTCCTGAGCGGCCGGAAACAGCACCGGCCCCGGCTTGGATGTTGTACCACTCTGCCTCCGGATCAGTGCACTGACTCTCCTGAGCGGCCGCAAACAGCACCGGGCCCCGGCTTGGATGTTGTTACCACTCTGCCTCCGGATCAGTGCACTGACTCTCTCCTGAGCGGCCGCAAACAGCACCGGCCCCGGCTTGGATGTTGTACCACTCTGCCTCCGGATCAGTGCACTGACTCTCTCCCTGAGCGGCCGCAACAGCACCCGGCCCCGGCTTGGATGTTGTACCACTCTGCCTCCGGATCAGTGCACTGACTCTCTACTGAGCGGCCGCAAACAGCACCGGCCCGGCTTGGGATGTTGTACCACTCTGCCTCCGGATCAGTGCACTGACTCTCTCCTGAGCGGCCGCAAACAGCACCGGCCCCGGCTTGGATGTTGTACCACTCTGCCTCCGGATCAGTGCACTGACTCTCCTCCTGAGCGGCCGCAAACAGCACCGGCCCCGGCTTGGATGTTGTACCACTCTGCCTCCGATCAGTGCACTGACTCTCTCCTGAGCGGCCGCAAACAGCACCGGCCCCGGCTTGGATGTTGTACCACTCTGCCTCCGGATCAGTGCACTGACTCTCTCCTGAGCGGCCGCAAACAGCACCGGCCCCGGCTTGGATGTTGTACCACTCTGCTCCGGATCAGTGCACTGACTCTCTCCTGAGCGGCCGCAAACAGCACCGGCCCCGGCTTGGATGTTGTACCACTCTGCTTCCGGATCAGTGCACTGACTCTATCCTGAGCGGCCGCAAACAGCACCAGCCCCGGCTTGGATGTTGTACCACTCTGCCTCCGGATCAGTGCACTGACTCTCTCCTGAGTGGCCGCAAACAGCAGCGGCCCCGGCTTGGATGTTGTACCACTCTGCCCTCCGGATCAGTGCACTGACTCTCTCCTGAGCGGCCGCAAACAGCACCGGCCCCGGCTTGGATGTTGTACCACTCTGCCTCCGGATCAGTGCACTGACTCTCTCCTGAGCGGCCGCAAACAGCACCGGCCACGGCCTGGATGTTGTACCACTCTGCCTCAGGATCAGTGCACTGACTCTCCTGAGCGGCCGCAAACAGCACCGGTCCCGGCTTGGATGTTGTACCACTCTGCCTCCGGATCAGTGCACTGACTCTCTCTGAGCGGCCGCAAACAGCACCGGCCCCGGCTTGGTTTTGTACCACTCTGCCTCCGGATCAGTGCACTGACTCTCTCCTGAGCGGCCGCAAACAGCACCGGCCCCGGCTTGGATGTTGTACCACTCTGCCTCCGGATCAGTGCACTGACTCTCTCCTGAGAGGCCGCAAACAGCACCGACCCCGGCTTGGATGTTGTACCACTCTGCCTCCGGATCAGTGCAGTGACTCTCCTGAGCGGCCCGCAACAGCACCGGCCCCGGCTTGGATGTTGTACCACTCTGCCTCCATATCAGTGCACTGACTCTCTCCTGAGCGGCCGCAAACAGCACCGTCCCCGGCTTGGATGTTGTACCACTCTGCCTCCGGATCAGTGCACTGACTCTCTCCTGAGCGGCCGCAAACACCACCGGTCCCAGCTTGGATGTTGTACCACTCTGCCTCCGGATCAGTGCACTGACTCTCTCCTGAGTGGTCGCAAACAGGGACCGGCCCCGGCTTGGATGTTGTACCACTCTGCCTCCGGATCAGTGCACTGACTCTCCTGAGCGGCCGCAAACAGGACCGGCCACGGCTTCGATGTTGTACCACTCTGCCTCCGGATCAGTGCACTGACTCTCTCCTGAGCGGCCGCAAACAGCACCGGCCCCGGCTTGGATGTTGTACCACTCTGCCTCCGGATCAGTGCACTGACTCTCTCCTGAGCGGCCGCAAACAGCACCGGCCCCGGCTTGGATGTTGTACCACTCTGCCTCCGGATCAGTGCACTGACTCTCTCCTGAACGGCCGCAAACAGCACCGGGCCCCGGCTTGGATGTTGTACCCACTCTGCCTCCGGATCAGTGCACAGACTCTCTCCTGAGCGGCCACAAACAGCACCGGCCCCGGCTTGGATGTTGTACCATTCTGCCTCCGGAACAGTGCACTGACTCTCCTGAGCGGCTGCAAACAGCACCGGCCACGGCTTGGATGTTGTACCACTCTGCCTCCGGATCAGTGCACTGACTCTCTCCTGAGCGGCCCGCAAACAGCACCGGCCCCGGCTTGGATGTTGTACCACTCTGCCTCCGGATCAGTGCACTGACTCTCTCCTGAGAGGCCGCAAACAGCACCGACCCCGGCTTGGATGTTGTACCACACTGCCTCCGGATCAGTGCAGTGACTCTCCTGAGCGGCCGCAAACAGCACCGGCCCCGGCTTGGATGTTGTACCACTCTGCCCTCCGGATCAGTGCACTGACTCTCTCCTGAGCGGCCGCAAACAGCACCGTCCCCGGCTTGGATGTTTGTACCACTCTGCCATCCGGATCAGTGCACTGACTCTCTCCTGAGCGGCCGCAAACACCACCGGTCCCAGCTTGGATGTTGTACCACTCTGCCTCCGGATCAGTGCACTGACTCTCTCCTGAGTGGCCGCAAAACAGGACCGGCCCCGGCTTGGATGTTGTACCACTCTGCCTCCGGATCAGTGCACTGACTCTCCTGAGCGCCGCAAACAGGATCGGCCACGGCTTCGATGTTGTACCACTCTGCCTCCGGATCAGTGCACTGACTCTCTCCTGAGCAGCCGCAAACAGCACCGGCCCCGGCTTGGATGTTTGTACCACTCTGCCTCCGGATCAGTGCACTGACTCTCTCCTGAGCGGGCCGCAAACAGCACCGGCCCCGGCTTGGATGTTGTACCACTCTGCCTCCGGATCAGTGCACTGACTCTCTCCTGAACGGCCGCAAACAGCACCGGCCCCGGCTTGGATGTTGTACCACTCTGCCTCCGGATCAGTGCACAGACTCTCTCCTGAGCGGCCGCAAACTGCACCGGCCCAGGCTTGGATGTTGTACCACTCTGCCTCCAGATCAGTGCACTGACTCTCCTGAGCGGCCACAAACAGCACCGGCCCCGGCTTGGATGTTGTACCATTCTGCCTCCGGATCAGTGCACTGACTCTCCTGAGCGGCTGCAAACAGCACCGGCCACGGCTTGGATGTTGTACCACTCTGCATCCGGATCAGTGCACTGACTCTCCTGAGCGGCCGCAAACAGCACCGGCCCCGGCTTGGATGTTGTACCACTCTGCCTCCGGATCAGTGCACTGACTCTCCTGAGCGGCCGCAAACAGCACCGGCCCCCGGCTTGGATGTTGTACCACTCTGCCTCCGGATCAGTGCACTGACTCTCTCCAGAGCGGCCGCAAACAGCACCGGCCCCGGCTTGGATGTTGTACCACTCTGCCTCCGGATCAGTGCACTAAGTCTCTCCTGAGCGGCCGCAAACAGCACCGGCCCCGGCTTGGATGTTGTACCACTCTGCCTCCGGATCAGTGCACAGACTCTCTCCTGAGTGGCCGTAAACAGGACCGGCCCCGGCTTGGATGTTGTACCACTCTGCCTCCGGATCAGTGATCTGACTCTCTCCTGAGCGGCCGCAAACAGGACCGGCCCCGGCTTGGATGTTGTACCACTCTGCCTTCCGGATCAGTGCACTAAGTCTCTCCTGAGCGGCCGCAAACAGCACCGGCCCCGGCTTGGATGTTGTACCACTCTGCCTCCGGATCAGTGATCTGACTCTCTCCTGAGCGGGCCGAAAACAGGACCGGCCCCGGCTTGGATGTTGTACCACTCTGCCTCCGGATCAGTGATCTGACTCTCTCCTGAGCGGCCGCAAACAGGACCGGCCCCGGCTTGGATGTTGTACCACTCTGCCTCCGGATCAGTGATCTGACTCTCTCCTGAGTGGCCGCAAACAGGACCCGGCCCCGGCTTGGATGTTGTACCACTCTGCCTCCGGATCAGTGCACTGACTCTCTCCTGAGAGGCCGCAAACAGCACTGGCCCCGGCTTGGATGTTGTACCACTCTGCCTCCGGATCAGTGCACTGACTCTCCTGAGCGGCCGCAAACAGGAGCGACCCCGGCTTGGATGTTGTACCACTCTGCCTCTGGATCAGTGCACTGACTCTCTCCTGAGCGGCCGCAAACAGCACCGGCCCCGGCTTGGATGTTGTACCACTCTGCCTCCGGATCAGTGATCTGACTCTCTCCTGAGCGGCGCCGCAAACAGGACCGGCCCCGGCTTGGATGTTGTACCACTCTGACTCCGGATCAGTGCACTGACTCTCTCCTGAGCGGCCGCAAACAGCACCGGCCCCGGCTTGGATGTTGTACCACTCTGCCTCCGGATCAGTGCACTAACTCTCCTGAGCGGCCGCAAACAGGAGCGACCCCGGCTTGGATGTTGTACCACTCTGCCTCCGATCAGTGCACTGACTCTCTCCTGAACGGCCGCAAACAGCACCGGCCCCGGCTTGGATGTTGTACCACTCTGCCTCCGGATCAGTGCACTGACTCTCTCCTGAGCGGCCGCAAACAGGACCCGGCCCCGACTTGGATGTTGTACCACTCTGCCTCCGGATCAGTGCACTGACTCTCTCCTGAGCGGCCGCAAACAGCACCGGCCCCGGCTTGGATGTTGTACCACTCTGCCTCCGGATCAGTGCACTGACTCTCCTGAGAGGCCGCAAACAGCACCGGCCCCCGGCTTGGATGTTGTACCACTCTGCCTCCGGATCAGTGCACTGACTCTCTCCTGAGCTGGCCGCAAACAGCACCGGCCCCGGCTTGGATGTTGTACCACTCTGCCTCCGGATCAGTGATCTGACTCTCTCCTGAGCGGACCGCAAACAGGACCGGCCCCGGCTTGGGATGTTGTACCACTCTGACTCCGGATCAGTGCACTGACTCTCTCCTGAGCGGCCGCAAACAGCACCGGCCCCGGCTTGGATGTTGTACCACTCTGCCTCCGGATCAGTGCACTAACTCTCCTGAGCGGCCGCAAACAGGAGCGACCCCGGCTTGGATGTTGTACCACTCTGCCTCCGGATCAGTGCACTGACTCTCTCCTGAACGGCCGCAAACAGCACCGGCCCCGGCTTGGGATGTTGTACCACTCTGCCTCCGGATCAGTGCACTGACTCTCTCCTGAGCGGCCGCAAACAGGACCGGCCCCGACTTGGATGTTGTACCACTCTGCCTCCGGATCAGTGCACTGACTCTCTCCTGATGTGGCCGCAAACAGCACCGCCCCAGCTTGGATGTTGTACCACTCTGCCTCCGGATCAGTGCACTGACTCTCTCCTGAGCGGCCGCAAACAGCACCGGCCCCGGCTTGGATGTTGTACCACTCTGCCCCCGGATCAGTGCACGGACTCTCTCCTGTGCGGGCCGCAAACAGCACCGGCCACGGCTTGGATGTTGTACCACTCTGCCTCCGGATCAGTGCACTGACTCTCTCCTGAGCGGCCGCAAACAGCACCGGCCCCGGCATGGATGTTGTACCACTCTGCCTCCGGATCAGTGCACTGACTCTCCTGAGCGGCCGCAAACAGCACCAGCCCCCGGCTTGGATGTTGTACCACTCTGCCTCCGGATCAGTGCACTGAATCTCACCTGAGCGGACGAAAACAGCACCGGCCCCGGCTTGGATGTTGTACCACTCTGCCTCCGGATCAGTGCACTGACTCTCTCCTGAGCGGCCGCAAACAGCACCGGCCCCGGCTTGGATGTTGTACCACTCTGCCTCCGGATCAGTGCACTGACTCTCTCCTGAGCAGCCGCAAACAGCACCGGCCCCGGCTTGGATGTTGTACCACTCTGCCTCCGGATCAGTGCACTGACTCTCTCCTGAGCGGGCCGCAAACAGCACCCGGCCCCCGGCTTGGATGTTGTACCACTCTGCCTCCGGATCAGGTGCACAGGACTCTCTCCTGAGCGGGCCGCAAACAGCACCGGCCCCGGCTTGGATGTTGTACCACTCTGCCTCCGGATCAGTGCACTGACTCTCTCCTGAGCGGCCGCAAACACCACCGGTCCCAGCTTGGATGTTGTACCACTCTGCCTCCGGATCAGTGCACTGACTCTCTCCTGAGTGGTCGCAAAACAGGACCGGCCCCGGCTTGGATGTTGTACCACTCTGCCTCCGGATCAGTGCACTGACTCTCCTGAGCGGCCGCAAACAGGACCGGCCACGGGCTTCGATGTTGTACCACTCTGCCTCCGGATCAGTGCACTGACTCTCTCCTGAGCGGGCCGCAAACAGCACCCGGCCCCGGCTTGGATGTTGTACCACTCTGCCTCCGGATCAGTGCACTGACTCTCTCCTGAGCGGCCGCAAACAGCACCGGCCCCGGCTTGGATGTTGTACCACTCTGCCTCCGGATCAGTGCACTGACTCTCTCCTGAACGGCCGCAAACAGCACCGGCCCCGGGCTTGGATGTTGTACCACTCTGCCTCCGGATCAGTGCACAGACTCTCTCCTGAGCGGCCACAAACAGCACCGGCCCCGGCTTGGATGTTGTACCATTCTGCCTCCGGATCAGTGCACTGACTCTCCTGAGCGGCTGCAAACAGCACCGGCCACGGCTTGGATGTTGTACCACTCTGCCTCCGGATCAGTGCACTGACTCTCTCCTGAGCGGCCGCAAACAGCACCGGCCCCGGCTTGGATGTTGTACCACTCTGCCTCCGGATCAGTGCACTGACTCTCTCCTGAGAGGCCGCAAACAGCACCGTCCCCGGCTTGGATGTTGTACCACACTGCCTCCGGATCAGTGCAGTGACTCTCCTGAGCGGCCGCAAACAGCACCGGCCCCGGCTTGGATGTTGTACCACTCTGCCTCCGGATCAGTGCACTGACTCTCTCCTGAGCGGCCGCAAACAGCACCGTCCCCGGCTTGGATGTTGTACCACTCTGCCTCCGGATCAGTGCACTGACTCTCTCCTGAGCGGCCGCAAACACCACCGGTCCCAGCTTGGATGTTGTACCACTCTGCCTCCGGATCAGTGCACTGACTCTCTCCTGAGTGGCCGCAAACAGGACCGGCCCCGGCTTGGATGTTGTACCACTCTGCCTCCGGATCAGTGCACTGACTCTCCTGAGCGGCCGCAAACAGGATCGGCCACGGCTTCGATGTTGTACCACTCTGCCTCCGGATCAGTGCACTGACTCTCTCCTGAGCAGCCGCAAACAGCACCGGGCCCCGGCTTGGATGTTGTACCACTCTGCCTCCGGATCCAGTGCACTGACTCTCTCCTGAGCGGCCGCAAACAGCACCGGCCCCGGCTTGGATGTTGTACCACTCTGCCTCCGGATCAGTGCACTGACTCTCTCCTGAACGGCCGCAAACAGCACCGGCCCCGGCTTGGATGTTGTACCACTCTGCCTCCGGATCAGTGCACAGACTCTCTCCTGAGCGGCCGCAAACTGCACCGCCCAGGCTTGGATGTTGTACCACTCTGCCTCCAGATCAGTGCACTGACTCTCCTGAGCGGCCACAAACAGCACCGGCCCCGCTTGGATGTTGTACCATTCTGCCTCCGGATCAGTGCACTGACTCTCCTGAGCGGCTGCAAACAGCACCGGCCACGCTTGGATGTTGTACCACTCTGCATCCGGATCAGTGCACTGACTGTCCTGAGCGGCCGCAAACAGCACCCGGCCCCGGCTTGGATGTTGTACCACTCTGCCTCCGGATCAGTGCACTGACTCTCCAGAGCGGCCGCAAACAGCACCGGCCCCGGCTTGGGCGGCCGCAAACAGCACCGGCCCCGGCTTGGATGTTGTACCACTCTGCCTCCGGATCAGTGCACTAAGTCTCTCCTGAGCGGCCGCAAACAGCACCGGCCCCGGCTTGGATGTTGTACCACTCTGCCTCCGGATCAGTGCACAGACTCTCTCCTGAGTGGCCGTAAACAGGACCGGCCCCGGCTTGGATGTTGTACACTCTGCCTCCGGATCAGTGATCTGACTCTCTCCTGAGCGGCCGCAAACAGGACCGGCCCCGGCTTGGATGTTGTACCACTCTGCCTCCGGATCAGTGCACTAAGTCTCTCCTGAGCGGCCGCAAACAGCACCGGCCCCGGCTTGGATGTTGTAACCACTCTGCCTCCGGATCAGTGATCTGACTCTCTCCTGAGCGGCCGAAAAACAGGACCGGCCCCGGCTTGGATGTTGTACCACTCTGCCTCCGGATCAGTGATCTGACTCTCTCCTGAGCGGCCGCAAACAGGACCGGCCCCGGCTTGGATGTTGTACACTCTGCCTCCGGATCAGTGATCTGACTCTCTCCTGAGTGGCCGCAAACAGGACCGGCCCCGGCTTGGATGTTGTACCACTCTGCCTCCGGATCAGTGCACTGACTCTCTCCTGAGAGGCCGCAAACAGCACTGCCCCGGCTTGGATGTTGTACCACTCTGCCTCCGGATCAGTGCACTGACTCTCCTGAGCGGGCCGCAAACAGGAGCGACCCCGGCTTGGATGTTGTACCACTCTGCCTCTGGATCAGTGCACTGACTCTCATCCTGAGCGGCCGCAAACAGCACCGGCCCCGGGCTTGGATGTTGTACCACTCTGCCTCCGGATCAGTGATCTGACTCTCTCCTGAGCGGCCGCAAACAGGACCGGCCCCGGCTTGGATGTTGTACCACTCTGACTCCGGATCAGTGCACTGACTCTCTCCTGAGCGGCCGCAAACAGCACCGGCCCCCCCGGCTTGGATGTTTGTACCACTCTGCCTCCGGATCAGTGCACTAACTCTCCTGAGCGGCCGCAAACAGGAGCGACCCCGGCTTGGATGTTGTAACCACTCTGCCTCCCGGATCAGTGCACTGACTCTCTCCTGAACGGCCGCAACAGCACCGGCCCCGGCTTGGATGTTGTACCACTCTGCCTCCGGATCAGTGCACTGACTCTCTCCTGAGCGGCCGCAAACAGGACCGGCCCCGACTTGGATGTTGTACCACTCTGCCTCCGGATCAGTGCACTGACTCTCTCCTGAGTGGCCGCAAACAGCACCCGGCCCCAGCTTGGATGTTGTACCACTCTGCCTCCGGATCAGTGCACTGACTCTCTCCTGAGCGGCCGCAAACAGCACCGGCCCCGGCTTGGATGTTGTACCACTCTGCCCCCGGATCAGTGCACGGACTCTCTCCTGTGCGGCCGCAAACAGCACCGGCCACGGCTTGGATGTTGTACCACTCTGCCTCCGGATCAGTGCACTGACTCTCTCCTGAGCGGCCGCAAACAGCACCGGCCCCGGCTTGGATGTTGTACCACTCTGCCTCCGGATCAGTGCACTGACTCTCCTGAGAGGCCGCAAACAGCACTGGCCCCGGCTTGGATGTTGTACCACTCTGCCTCCGGATCAGTGCACTGACTCTCTCCTGAGCGGCCGCAAACAGCACCGGCCCCGGCTTGGATGTTGTACCACTCTGCCTCCGGATCAGTGATCTGACTCTCTCCTGAGCGGCCGCAAACAGGACCGCCCCGGCTTGGATGTTGTACCACTCTGACTCCGGATCAGTGCACTGACTCTCTCCTGAGCGGCCGCAAACAGCACCGGCCCCGGCTTGGATGTTGTACCACTCTGCCTCCGGATCAGTGCACTAACTCTCCTGAGCGGCCGCAAACAGGAGCGACCCCGGCTTGGATGTTGTACCACTCTGCCTCCGGATCAGTGCACTGACTCTCTCCTGAACGGCCGCAAACAGCACCGGCCCCGGCTTGGATGTTGTACCACTCTGCCTCGGATCAGTGCACTGACTCTCTCCTGAGCGGCCGCAAACAGGACCGCCTCCGACTTGGATGTTGTACCACTCTGCCTCCGGATCAGTGCACTGGACTCTCTCCTGAGTGGCCGCAAACAGCACCGGCCCCCAGCTTGGATGTTGTACCACTCTGCCTCCGGATCAGTGCACTGACTCTCTCCTGAGCGGCCGCAAACAGCACCGGCCCCGGCTTGGATGTTGTACCACTCTGCCCCCGGATCAGTGCACGGACTCTCTCCTGTGCGGCCGCAAACAGCACCGGCCACGGCTTTGGATGTTGTACCACTCTGCCTCCGGATCAGTGCACTGACTCTCTCCTGAGCGGCCGCAAACAGCACCGGCCCCGGCATGGATGTTGTACCACTCTGCCTCCGGATCAGTGCACTGACTCTCTGAGCGGCCGCAACAGCACCAGCCCCGGCTTGGATGTTGTACCACTCTGCCCTCCGGATCAGTGCACTGAATCTCACCTGAGCGGACGAAAACAGCACCGGCCCCGGCTTGGATGTTGTACCACTCTGCCTCCGGATCAGTGCACTGACTCTCTCCTGAGCGGCCGCAAACAGCACCGGCCCCGGCTTGGATGTTGTACCACTCTGCCTCCGGATCAGTGCACTGACTCTCTCCTGAGCAGCCGCAAACAGCACCGGCCCCGGCTTGGATGTTGTACCACTCTGCCTCCGGATCAGTGCACTGACTCTCTCCTGAGCGGCCGCAAACAGCACCGGCCCCGGCTTGGATTTTGTACCACTCTGCCTCCGGATCAGTGCACAGACTCCTCTCCTGAGCGGCCGCAAACAGCACCGGCCCCGGCTTGGATGTTGTACCACTCTGCCTCCGGATCAGTGCACTGACTCTCTCCTGAGCGGCCGCAAACAGCACCGGCCCCGGTTTGGATGTTGTACCACTCTGCCTCCGGATCAGTGCACTGACACTCTCCTGAGCGGACGCAAACAGCACCGGCCCCGGTTTGGATGTTGTACCACTCTGCCTCCGGATCAGTGCACTGACTCTCATGAGCGGCCGCAAACAGCACCGGCCCCGGCTTCGATGTTGTACCACTCTCCCTCCGATCAGTGCACTGACTCTCTCCTGAGCGGGCCGCAAACAGCACCGGCCCCGGCTTTGATGTTGTACCACTCTGCCTCCGGATCAGTGCACTGACTCTCTCCTGAGCGGCCGCAAACAGCACCGGCCCCGGCTTGGATGTTGTACCACTCTGCCTCCGGATCAGTGCACTGACTCTCTGCTGAGCGGCCGCAAACAGCACCGGCCCCGGCTTGGATGTTGTACCACTCTGCCTCCGGATCAGTGCACTGACTCCCTCTCCCGAGCGGCCGCAAACTGCACCGGCCCCGGCTTGGATGTTGTACCACTCTGCCTCCGGATCAGTGCACTGACTCTCTCCTGAGCGGCCGCAAACAGCACCGGCCCCGGTTTGGATGTTCTACCACTCTGCCTCCGGATCAGTGCTCTGACTCTCATGAGCGGCCGCAAACAGCACCGGCCCCGGCTTGGATGTTGTACCACTCTGCCTCCGGATCAGTGCTCTGACTCTCTCCTGAGCGGCCGCAAACAGCACCAGCCCCGGCTTGGATGTTGTACCACTCTGCATCCGGATCAGTGCACTGACTATCTCCTGAGCAGACGCAAACAGCACCGGCCCCGGCTTGGATGTTGTACCACTCTGCCTCCGGATCAGTGCACTGACTCTCTCCTGAGCGGCCGCAAACAGCACCGGCCCCGGTTTGGATGTTGTACCACTCTGCCTCCGGATCAGTGCACTGACTCTCATGAGCGGCCGCAAACAGCACCGGCCCCGGCTTGGATGTTGTACCACTCTGCCTCCGGATCAGTGAACTGACTCTCTCCTGAGCGGTCGCAAACAGCACCGGCCCCGGCTTGAATGTTGTACCACTCAGCCTCCGGATCAGTGCACTGACTCTCATGAGCGGCCGCAAACAGCACCGGCCCCGGCTTTGATGTTGTACCACTCTGCCTTCCGGCATCAGTGCACTGACTCTCTCCTGAGCGGCCGCAAACAGCACCGGCCCCGGCTTGGATGTTGTACCACTCTGCCTCCGGATCAGTGCACTGACTCTCTCCTGAGCGGCCGCAACAGCACCGGCCCCGGCTTGGATGTTGTACCACTCTGCCTCCGGATCAGTGCACTGACTCTCTCCCGAGCGGCCGCAAACAGCACCGGCCCCGGCTTGGATGTTGTACCACTCTGCCTCCGGATCAGTGCAGTGACTCTCTCCTGAGCGGCCGCAAAACAGCACCGGCCCCGGTTTGGATGTTGTACCACTCTGCCTCCGGATCAGTGCACTGACTCTCTCCTGAGCGGCCGCAAACAGCCACCCGGCCCCGGTTTGGATGTTGTACCACTCTGCCTCTGGATCAGTGCTCTGACTCTCATGAGCGGCCGCAAACAGCACCGGCCCCGGCTTGGATGTTGTACCACTCTGCCTCCGGATCAGTGCTCTGACTCTCTCCTGAGCGGCCGCAAACAGCACCGGCCCCGGTTTGGATGTTGTACCACTCCTGCCTCCGGATCAGTGCACTGACTCTCATGAGCGGCCCGCAACAGCACCGGCCCCGGCTTGGTGTTGTACCACTCTGCCTCCGGATCAGTGCACTGACTCTCCTGAGTGGCCACAAACAGGAGCGGCCCCGGCTTGGATGTTGTACCACTCTGCCTCCGGATCAGTGCACTGACTCTCCTGAGTGGCCACAAACAGCACCGGCCCCGGCTTGGATGTTGTACCACTCTCCCTCCGGATCAGTGCACTGACTCTCTCCTGAGCGGCCGCAATCAGCACCGGCCCCGGCTTGGATGTTGTACCACTCTGCCATCCGGATCAGTGCACTGACTCTCTCCCTGAGCGGCCGCAAACAGCACCGGCCCCGGCTTGGATGTTGTACCACTCTGCCTCCGGATCAGTGCACTGACACTCTCCTGAGCGGCCGCAAACAGCACCGGCCCCGGCTTGGATGTTGTACCACTCTGCCTCCGGATCAGTGCACTGACTCTCTCCTGAGCGGCCGCAAACAGCACCGGCCCCGGCTTGTATGTTGTACCACTCTGCCTCCGGATCAGTGCACTGACTCTCTCCTGAGCGGCCGCAAACAGCTCCGGCCCCGGCTTGGATGTTGTACCACTCTGCCCTCCGGATCAGTGCACTGACTCTCTCCTGAGTGGCCGCAAACTGCACCGGCCCCGGCTTGGATGTTGTACCACTCTGCCTCCGGAGCAGTGCACTGACTCTCTCCTGAGCGGCCGCAAACAGCACCGGCCCCGGCTTGGATGTTGTACCACTCTGCCTCCGGGATCAGTGCACTGACTCTCCTGAGCGGCCGCAAACAGCACCGGCCCCGGTTTGGATGTTGTACCACTCCTGCCTCCGGATCAGTGCACTGACTCTCCTGAGCGGCTGCAAACAGCACCGGCCCCGGCTTGGATGTTGTTCCACTCTGCCTCCGGATCAGTGCACTGACTCTCTCCTGAGTGGCCGCAAACAGCAACCGGGCCCCGGCTTGGATGTTGTACCACTCTGCCTCGATCAGTGCACTGACTCTCTCCTGAGTGGCCGCAAAACAGCACCGGCCCCCGGCTTGGATGTTGTACCACTCTGTCTCCGGATCAGTGATGTCTGACTCTCTCCTGAGCGGGCCGCAAACAGTACAGGCCCCGGCTTGGATGTTTGTACCACTCTGCCTCAGGATCAGTGCACTGACTCTCCTGAGCGGCCGCAAACAGCACCGGCCCCGGCTTGGATGTTGTACCACTCTGCCTCCGGATCAGTGCACTGACTCTCTCCTGAGTGGCCCGCAAACAGCACCGGCCCGGCTTGGATGTTGTACCACTCTGTTCTCCGGATCAGTGCACTGACTCTCTCCTGAGCGGCCGCAAACAGTACAGGCCCCGGCTTGGATATTGTACCACTCTGCCTCCGGATTAGTGCACTGACTCTCTCCTGAGCGGCCGCAAACAGTACAGGCCCCGGCTTGGATGTTGTACCACTCTGCCTCCGGGATCAGTGCACTGACTCTCTCCTGAGCGGCCGCAAACAGCACCGGCCCCGGCTTGGATGTTGTACCACTCTGCCTCCGGATCAGTGCACTGATTCTCTCCTGAGCGGCCGCAAACACCACCGGCCCCGGCTTGGATGTTGTACCACTCTGCCTCCGGATCAGTGCACTGACTCTCTCCGGAATGGCAGCAAACAGCACCGGCCCCGGTTTGGATGTTGTACCATTCTGCCTCCGGATCAGTGCACTGAATCTCTCCTGAGCGGCCGCAAACAGCACCAGCCCCGGCTTGGATGTTGTACCACTCTGCCTCCGGATCAGTGCACTGACTCTCTCCTGAGCGGCCGCAAACAGCACCGGCCCCGGCTTGGATGTTGTACCACTCTGCCTCCGGATCAGTGCACTGACTCTCTCCTGAGCGGCCGCAAACAGCACCGGCCCCGGCTTGGATATTGAACCACTCTGCCTCCGGATCAGTGCACTGATTCTCTCCTGAGCGGCCGCAAACAGCACCGGCCCCGGCTTGGATGTTGTACCACTCTGCCTCCGGATCAGTGCACTGACTCTCCTGAGCGGCCGCAAACAGCACCGGCCCCGGCTTGGATGTTGTACCACTCTCCCTCCGGATCAGTGCACTGACTCTCTCCTGAGCGGCCGCAAACAGCACCGGCCCCGGCTTTGATGTTGTACCACTCTGCCTCCGGATCAGTGCACTGACTCTCTCCTGAGCGGCCGCAAACAGCACCGGCCCCGGCTTGGATGTTGTACCACTCTGCCTCCGGATCAGTGCACTGACTCTCTCCTGAGCGGCCGCAAACAGCACCGGCCCCGGCTTGGATGTTGTACCACTCTGCCTCCGGATCAGTGCACTGACTCTCTCCCGAGCGGCCGCAAACAGCACCGGCCCCGGCTTGGATGTTGTACCACTCTGCCTCCGGATCAGTGCAGTGACTCTCTCCTGAGCGGCCGCAAACAGCACCGGCCCCGGTTTGGATGTTGTACCACTCTGCCTCCGGATCAGTGCTCTGACTCTCATGAGCGGCCGCAAACAGCACCGGCCCCGGCTTGGATGTTGTACCACTCTGCCTCCGGATCAGTGCTCTGACTCTCTCCTGAGCGGCCGCAAACAGCACCGGCCCCGGTTTGGATGTTGTACCACTCTGCCTCCGGATCAGTGCACTGACTCTCATGAGCGGCCGCAAACAGCACCGGCCCCGGCTTGGATGTTGTACCACTCTGCCTCCGGATCAGTGCACTGACTCTCTCCTGAGCGGCCGCAAACAGCACCGGCCCCGGCTTGGATGTTGTACCACTCTGCCTCCGGATCAGTGCACTGACTCTCTCCTGAGCGGCCGCAAACAGCGCCGGCCCCGGCTTGGATGTTGTACCACTCTGCCTCCGGATCAGTGCACTGACTCTCTCCTGAGCGGCCGCAAACAGCACCGGCCCCGGCTTGGATGTTGTACCACTCTGTCTCCGGATCAGTGCACTGACTCTCTCCTGAGCGGCCGCAAACAGCACCGGCCCCGGCTTGGATGTTGTACCACTCTGCCTCCGGATCAGTGCACTGACTCTCTCCTGAGCGGCCGCAAACAGCACCGGCCCCGGCTTGGATGTTGTACCACTCTGCCTCCGGATCAGTGCACTGACTCTCTCCTGAGCGGCCGCAAACAGCACCGGCCCCGGCTTGGATGTTGTACCACTCTGCCTCCGGATCAGTGCACTGACTCTCTCCTGAGCGGCCGCAAACAGCACCGGCCCCGGCTTGGATGTTGTACCACTCTGCCTCCGGATCAGTGCACTGACTCTCTCCTGAGCGGCCGCAAACAGCACCGGCCCCGGCTTGGATGTTGTACCACTCTGCCTCCGGATCAGTGCACTGACTCTCTCCTGAGCGGCCGCAAACAGCACCGGCCCCGGCTTGGATGTTGTACCACTCTGCCTCCGGATCAGTGCACTGACTCTCTCCTGAGCGGCCGCAAACAGCACCGGCCCCGGCTTGGATGTTGTACCACTCTGCCTCCGGATCAGTGCACTGACTCTCTCCTGAGCGGCCGCAAACAGCACCGGCCCCGGCTTGGATGTTGTACCACTCTGCCTCCGGATCAGTGCACTGACTCTCTCCTGAGCGGCCGCAAACAGCACCGGCCCCGGCTTGGATGTTGTACCACTCTGCCTCCGGATCAGTGCACTGACTCTCTCCTGAGCGGCCGCAAACAGCACCGGCCCCGGCTTGGATGTTGTACCACTCTGCCTCCGGATCAGTGCACTGACTCTCTCCTGAGCGGCCGCAAACAGCACCGGCCCAGGCTTGGATGTTGTACCACTCTGCCTCCGGATCAGTGCACTGACTCTCCTGAGCGGCCGCAAACAGCACCGGCCCCGGCTTGGATGTTGTACCACTCTGCCTCCGGATCAGTGCACTGACTCTCTCCTGAGCGGCCGCAAACAGCATTGGCCCCGACTTGGATGTTGTACCACTCTGCCTCCGGATCAGTGCACTGACTCTCTCCCGAGTGGCCGCAAACAGCACCGGCCCCGGCTTGGATGTTGTACCACTCTGCCTCCGGATCAGTGCACTGACTCTCTCCTGAGCGGCCGCAAACAGCACCGGCCCCGGCTTGGATGTTGTACCACTCTGCCTCCGGATCAGTGCACTGACTCTCTCCTGAGCGGCCGCAAACAGCACAGGCCCCGGCTTGGATGTTGTACCACTCTGCCTCCGGATCAGTGCACTGACTCTCTCCTGAGCGGCCGCAAACAGGACCGGCCACGGCTTGGATGTTGTACCACTCTGCCTCCGGATCAGTGCTCTGTCTCTCCTGAGCGGCCGCAAACAGCACCGGCCCCGGCTTGGATGTTGTACAACTCTGCCTCCGGATCAGTGCTCTGTCTCTCCTGAGCGGCCGCAAACAGCACCGGCCCCGGCTTGGATGTTGTACCACTCTGCCTCCGGATCAGTGCACTGACTCTCTCCTGAGCGGCCGCAAACAGCACCGGCCCCGGCTTGGATGTTGTACCACTCTGCCTCCGGATCAGTGCACTGACTCTCTCCTGAGCGGCCGCAAACAGCACCGGCCCCGGCTTGGATGTTGTACAACTCTGCCTCCGGATCAGTGCTCTGTCTCTCCTGAGCGGCCGCAAACAGCACCGGCCCCGGCTTGGATGTTGTACCACTCTGCCTCCGGATCAGTGCACTGACTCTCTCCTGAGCGGCCGCAAACAGCACCGGCCCCGGCTTGGATGTTGTACCACTCTGCCTCCGGATCAGTGCACTGACTCTCCTGAGCGGCCGCAAACAGGAGCGGCCCCGGCTTGGATGTTGTACCACTCTGCCTCCGGATCAGTGCACTGACTCTCTCCTGAGCGGCCGCAAACAGCACCGGCCCAGGCTTGGATGTTGTACCACTCTGCCTCCGGATCAGTGCACTGACTCTCTCCTGAGCGGGCCGCAAACAGCATCGGCCCCGACTTGGATGTTGTACCACTCTGCCTCCGGATCAGTGCACTGACTCTCTCCTGAGCGGCCCCAAACAGCATCGGCCCCGGCTTGGATGTTGTACCACTCTGCCCCCGGATCAGTGCACTGACTCTCTCCTGAGCGGCCGCAAACAGCACCGGACCCGGCTTGGATGTTGTACCACTCTGCCTCCGGATCAGTGCACTGACTCTCCTGAGAGGCCGCAAACAGCACCGGCCCCGGCTTGGATGTTGTACCACTCTGCCCCCGGATCAGTGCACTGACTCTCTCCTGAGCGGCCGCATACAGCACCGGCCCCGGCTTGGATGTTGTACCACTCTGCCTCCGGATCAGTGCACTGACTCTCCTGAGCGGCCGCAAACAGCACCGGCCCCGGCTTGGATGTTGTACCACTCTGCCTCCGGATCAGTGCACTGACTCTCCTGAGCGGCCGCAAACAGGAGCGGCCCCGGCTTGGATGTTGTACCACTCTGCCTCCGGATCAGTGCACTGACTCTCCTGAGCGGACGCAAACAGCACCGGCCCCGGCTTGGATGTTGTACCACTCTGCCTCTGGATCAGTGCACTGACTCTCTCCTGAGCGGCCGCAAACAGCACCGGCCCCGGCTTGGATGTTGTACCACTCGGCCTCCGGATCAGTGCACTGACTCTCCTGAGCGGCCGCAAACAGCACCGGACCCGGCTTGGATGTTGTACCAATCTGCCTCCGGATCAGTGCACTGACTCTCCTGAGAGGCCACAAACAGCACCGGCCCCGGCTTGGATGTTGTACCACTCTGCCTCCGGATCAGTGCACTGACTCTCCTGAGCGGCCGCAAACAGCACCGGCCCCGGCTTGGATGTTGTACCACTCTGCCTCCGGATCAGTGCACTGACTCTCCTGAGCGGCCGCAAACAGCACCGGCCCCGGCTTGGATGTTGTACCACTCTGCCTCCGGATCAGTGCACTGACTCTCCTGAGCGGCCGCAAACAGCACCGGCCCCGGCTTGGATGTTGTACCACTCTGCCTCCGGATCAGTGCACTGACTCTACTGAGCGGCCGCAAATAGGAGCGGCCCCGGCTTGGATGTTGTACCACTCTGCCTCCGGATCAGTGCACTAACTCTCCTGAGCGGCCGCAAACAGCACCGGCCCCGGCTTGGATGTTGTACCACTCTGCCTCCGGATCAGTGCACTGACTATCCTGAGCGGCCGCAAACAGCACCGGCCCCTGCTTGGATGTTGTACCACTCTGCCTCCGGATCAGTGCACTGACTCTCTCCTGAGCAGCCGCAAACAGCACCGGCCCCGGCTTGGATGTTGTACCACTCTGCCTCCGGATCAGTGCACTGACTCTCTCCTGAGCGGCCGCAAACAGCACCGGCCCCGGCTTGGATGTTGTACCAGTCTGCCTCCGGATCAGTGCACTGACTCTCTCCTGAGCGGCCGCAAACAGCACCGGCCCCGGCTTGGATGTTGTACCACTCTGCCTCCGGATCTGTGCACTGACTCTCTCCTGAATGTTGTACCACTCTGCCTCCGGATCAGTGCACTGACTCTCTCCTGAGTGGCCGCAAACAGCACCGGCCCCGGTTTGGATGTTGTACCACTCTGCCTCCGGATCAGTGCACTGACTCTCTCCTGAGCGGCCGCAAACAGCACCGGCCCCGGCTTGGATGTTGTACCACTCTGCCTCCGGATCAGTGCACTGACTCTCTCCTGAGCGGCCGCAAACAGCACCGGCCCCGGCTTGGATGTTGTACCACTCTGCCTCCGGATCAGTGCACTGACTCTCTCCTGAGCGGCCGCAAACAGCACCGGCCCCGGCTTGGATGTTGTACCACTCTGCCTCCGGATCAGTGCACTGACTCTCTCCTGAGCGGCCGCAAACAGCACCGGCCCCGGCTTGGATGTTGTACCACCCTGCCTCCGGATCAGTGCACTGACTCGCCTGAGCGGCCGCAAACAGCACAGGCCCCGGCATGGATGTTGTACCACTCTGCCTCCGGATCAGTGCACTGACTCTCTCCTGAGCGGCCGCAAACAGGACCGGCCACGGCTTGGATGTTGTACCACTCTGCCTCCGGATCAGTGCTCTGTCTCTCCTGAGCGGCCGCAAACAGCACCGGCCCCGGCTTGGATGTTGTACAACTCTGCCTCCGGATCAGTGCTCTGTCTCTCCTGAGCGGCCGCAAACAGCACCGGCCCCGGCTTGGATGTTGTACCACTCTGCCTCCGGATCAGTGCACTGACTCTCTCCTGAGCGGCCGCAAACAGCACCGGCCCCGGCTTGGATGTTGTACCACTCTGCCTCCGGATCAGTGCACTGACTCTCTCCTGAGCGGCCGCAAACAGCACCGGCCCCGGCTTGGATGTTGTACAACTCTGCCTCCGGATCAGTGCTCTGTCTCTCCTGAGCGGCCGCAAACAGCACCGGCCCCGGCTTGGATGTTGTACCACTCTGCCTCCGGATCAGTGCACTGACTCTCTCCTGAGCGGCCGCAAACAGCACCGGCCCCGGCTTGGATGTTGTACCACTCTGCCTCCGGATCAGTGCACTGACTCTCCTGAGCGGCCGCAAACAGGAGCGGCCCCGGCTTGGATGTTGTACCACTCTGCCTCCGGATCAGTGCACTGACTCTCTCCTGAGCGGCCGCAAACAGCACCGGCCCAGGCTTGGATGTTGTACCACTCTGCCTCCGGATCAGTGCACTGACTCTCTCCTGAGCGGCCGCAAACAGCATCGGCCCCGACTTGGATGTTGTACCACTCTGCCTCCGGATCAGTGCACTGACTCTCTCCTGAGCGGCCCCAAACAGCATCGGCCCCGGCTTGGATGTTGTACCACTCTGCCCCCGGATCAGTGCACTGACTCTCTCCTGAGCGGCCGCAAACAGCACCGGACCCGGCTTGGATGTTGTACCACTCTGCCTCCGGATCAGTGCACTGACTCTCCTGAGAGGCCGCAAACAGCACCGGCCCCGGCTTGGATGTTGTACCACTCTGCCCCCGGATCAGTGCACTGACTCTCTCCTGAGCGGCCGCATACAGCACCGGCCCCGGCTTGGATGTTGTACCACTCTGCCTCCGGATCAGTGCACTGACTCTCCTGAGCGGCCGCAAACAGGAGCGGCCCCGGCTTGGATGTTGTACCACTCTGCCTCCGGATCAGTGCACTGACTCTCCTGAGCGGACGCAAACAGCACCGGCCCCGGCTTGGATGTTGTACCACTCTGCCTCAGGATCAGTGCACTGACTCTCTCCTGAGCGGCCGCAAACAGCACCGGCCCCGGCTTGGATGTTGTACCACTCGGCCTCCGGATCAGTGCACTGACTCTCCTGAGCGGCCGCAAACAGCACCGGACCCGGCTTGGATGTTGTACCAATCTGCCTCCGGATCAGTGCACTGACTCTCCTGAGAGGCCACAAACAGCACCGGCCCCGGCTTGGATGTTGTACCACTCTGCCTCCGGATCAGTGCACTGACTCTCCTGAGCGGCCGCAAACAGCACCGGCCCCGGCTTGGATGTTGTACCACTCTGCCTCCGGATCAGTGCACTGACTCTCCTGAGCGGCCGCAAACAGCACCGGCCCCGGCTTGGATGTTGTACCACTCTGCCTCCGGATCAGTGCACTGACTCTCCTGAGCGGCCGCAAACAGCACCGGCCCCGGCTTGGATGTTGTACCACTCTGCCTCCGGATCAGTGCACTGACTCTACTGAGCGGCCGCAAATAGGAGCGGCCCCGGCTTGGATGTTGTACCACTCTGCCTCCGGATCAGTGCACTAACTCTCCTGAGCGGCCGCAAACAGCACCGGCCCCGGCTTGGATGTTGTACCACTCTGCCTCCGGATCAGTGCACTGACTATCCTGAGCGGCCGCAAACAGCACCGGCCCCTGCTTGGATGTTGTACCACTCTGCCTCCGGATCAGTGCACTGACTCTCTCCTGAGCAGCCGCAAACAGCACCGGCCCCGGCTTGGATGTTGTACCACTCTGCCTCCGGATCAGTGCACTGACTCTCTCCTGAGCGGCCGCAAACAGCACCGGCCCCGGCTTGGATGTTGTACCAGTCTGCCTCCGGATCAGTGCACTGACTCTCTCCTGAGCGGCCGCAAACAGCACCGGCCCCGGCTTGGATGTTGTACCACTCTGCCTCCGGATCTGTGCACTGACTCTCTCCTGAGCGGCCGCAAACAGCACCGGCCCCGGCTTGGATGTTGTACCACTCTGCCTCCGGATCAGTGCACTGACTCTCTCCTGAGTGGCCGCAAACAGCACCGGCCCCGGTTTGGATGTTGTACCACTCTGCCTCCGGATCAGTGCACTGACTCTCTCCTGAGCGGCCGCAAACAGCACCGGCCCCGGCTTGGATGTTGTACCACTCTGCCTCCGGATCAGTGCACTGACTCTCTCCTGAGCGGCCGCAAAGAGCACCGGCCCCGGCTTGGATGTTGTACCACTCTGCCTCCGGATCAGTGCACTGACTCTCTCCTGAGCGGCCGCAAACAGCACCGGCCCCGGCTTGGATGTTGTACCACTCTGCCTCCGGATCAGTGCACTGACTCTCTCCTGAGCGGCCGCTAACAGCACCGGCCCCGGCTTGGATGTTGTACCACTCTGCCTCCGGATCAGTGCACTGACTCTCTCCTGAGCGGCCGCAAACAGCACCGGCCCCGGCTTGGATGTTGTACCACTCTGCCTCCGGATCAGTGCACTGACTCTCTCCTGAGCGGCCGCAAACAGCACCGGCCCCGGCTTGGATGTTGTACCACTCTGCCTCCGGATCAGTGCACTGACTCTCTCCTGAGCGGCCGCAAACAGCACCGGCCCCGGCTTGGATGTTGTACCACTCTGCCTCCGGATCAGTGCACTGACTCTCTCCTGAGCGGCCGCAAACAGCACCGGCCCCGGTTTGGATGTTGTACCACTCTGCCTCCGGATCAGTGCACTGACTCTCTCCTGAGCGGCCACAAACAGCACCGGCCCCGGCTTGGATGTTGTACCACTCTGCCTCCGGATCAGTGCACTGACTCTCTCCTGAGCGGCCGCAAACAGCACCGGCCCCGGCTTGGATGTTGTACCACTCTGCCTCCGGATCAGTGCACTGACTCTCTCCTGAGCGGCCGCAAACAGCACCGGCCCCGGCTTGGATGTTGTACCACTCTGCCTCCGGATCAGTGCACTGACTCTCCTGAGAGGCCGCAAACAGCACCGGCCCCGACTTGGATGTTGTACCACTCTGCCTCCGGATCAGTGCACTGACTCTCTCCTGAGCGGCCGCAAACAGCACCGGCCCCGGCTTGGATGTTGTACCACTCTGCCTCCGGATCAGTGCACTGACTCTCTCCTGAGCGGCCGCAAACAGCACCGGCCCCGGCTTGGATGTTGTACCACTCTGCCTCCGGATCAGTGCACTGACTCTCTCCTGAGCGGCCGCAAACAGCACCGGCCCCGGTTTGGATGTTGTACCACTCTGCCTCCGGATCAGTGCACTGACTCTCTCCTGAGCGGCCACAAACAGCACCGGCCCCGGCTTGGATGTTGTACCACTCTGCCTCCGGATCAGTGCACTGACTCTCTCCTGAGCGGCCGCAAACAGCACCGGCCCCGGCTTGGATGTTGTACCACTCTGCCTCCGGATCAGTGCACTGACTCTCTCCTGAGCGGCCGCAAACAGCACCGGCCCCGGCTTGGATGTTGTACCACTCTGGCTCCGGATCAGAGCACTGACTCTCTCCTGAGCGGCCGCAAACAGCACCGGCCCCGGCTTGGATGTTGTACCACTCTGCCTCCGGATCAGTGCACTGACTCTCTCCTGAGCGGCCGCAAACAGGAGTGTCCCCGGCTTGGATGTTGTACCACTCTGCCTCCGGATCAGTGCACTGACTCTCTCCTGAGCGGCTGCAAACAGGAGTGTCCCCGGCTTGGATGTTGTACCACTCTGCCTCCGGATCAGTGCACTGACACTCTCCTGAGCGGCCGCAAACAGCATCGGCCCCGACTTGGATGTTGTACCACTCTGCCTCCGGATCAGTGCACTGACTCTCTCCTGAGCGGGCCGCAAACAGCATCGGCCCCGACTTGGATGTTGTACCACTCTGCCTCCGGATCAGTGCACTGACTCTCTCCCGAGTGGCCGCAAACAGCACCGGCCCCGGCTTGGATGTTGTACCACTCTGCCTCCGGATCAGTGCACTGACTCTCTCCCGAGTGGCCGCAAACAGCACCGGCCCCGGCTTGGATGTTGTACCACTCTGCCTCCGGATCAGTGCACTGACTCTCTCCTGAGCGGCCGCAAACAGGAGAGGCCCCGGCTTGGATGTTGTACCACTCTGCCTCCGGATCAGTGCACTGACTCTCTCCTGAGCGGCCGCAAACAGCATCGGCCCCGACTTGGATGTTGTACCACTCTGCCTCCGGATCAGTGCACTGACTCTCTCCTGAGCGGCCGCAAACAGGAGAGGCCCCGGCTTGGATGTTGTACCACTCTGCCTCCGGATCAGTGCACTGACTCTCTCCTGAGCGGCCGCAAACAGCATCGGCCCCGACTTGGATGTTGTACCACTCTGCCTCCGGATCAGTGCACTGACTCTCTCCCGAGTGGCCGCAAACAGCACCGGCCCCGGCTTGGATGTTGTACCACTCTGCCTCCGGATCAGTGCACTGACTCTCTCCCGAGTGGCCGCAAACAGCACCGGCCCCGGCTTGGATGTTGTACCACTCTGCCTCCGGATCAGTGCACTGACTCTCTCCTGAGCGGCCGCAAACAGGAGAGGCCCCGGCTTGGATGTTGTACCACTCTGCCTCCGGATCAGTGCACTGACTCTCTCCTGAGCGGCCGCAAACAGCATCGGCCCCGACTTGGATGTTGTACCACTCTGCCTCCGGATCAGTGCACTGACTCTCTCCCGAGTGGCCGCAAACAGCACCGGCCCCGGCTTGGATGTTGTACCACTCTGCCTCCGGATCAGTGCACTGACTCTCTCCTGAGCGGCCGCAAACAGGAGAGGCCCCGGCTTGGATGTTGTACCACTCTGCCTCCGGATCAGTGCACTGACTCTCTCCTGAGCGGCCGCAAACAGCACCGGCCCCGGCTTGGATGTTGTACCACTCTGCCTCCGGATCAGTGCACTGACTCTCTCCTGAGCGGCCGCAAACAGCATCGGCCCCGACTTGGATGTTGTACCACTCTGCCTCCGGATCAGTGCACTGACTCTCTCCTGAGCGGGCCGCAAACAGCACGGGCCCCGGCTTGGATGTTGTACCACTCTGCCTCCGGATCAGTGCACTGACTCTCTCCTGAGCGGCCGCAAACAGCACCGGCCCAGGCTTGGATGTTGTACCACTCTGCCTCCGGATCAGTGCACTGACTCTCCTGAGCGGCCGCAAACAGCACCGGCCCCGGCTTGGATGTTGTACCACTCTGCCTCCGGATCAGTGCACTGACTCTCTCCTGAGCGGCCGCAAACAGCATTGGCCCCGACTTGGATGTTGTACCACTCTGCCTCCGGATCAGTGCACTGACTCTCTCCCGAGTGGCCGCAAACAGCACCGGCCCCGGCTTGGATGTTGTACCACTTTGCCTCCGGATCAGTGCACTGACTCTCTCCTGAGCGGCCGCAAACAGCACCGGCCCCGGCTTGGATGTTGTACCACTCTGCCTCCGGATCAGTGCACTGACTCTCTCCTGAGCGGCCGCAAACAGCACCGGCCCCGGCTTGGATGTTGTACCACTCTGCCTCCGGATCAGTGCACTGACTCTCTCCCGAGCGGCCGCAAACAGCACCGGCCCCGGCTTGGATGTTGTACCACTCTGCCTCCGGATCAGTGCACTGACTCTCTCCCGAGCGGCCGCAAACAGCACCGGCCCCGGCTTGGATGTTGTACCACTCTGCCTCCGGATCAGTGCACTGACTCTCTCCTGAGCGGCCGCAAACAGTACCGGCCCCGGCTTGGATGTTGTACCACTCTGCCTCCGGATCAGTGCACTGACTCTGTCCCGAGTGGCCGCAAACAGAACCGGCCCCGGCTTGGATATTGTACCACTCTGCTTCCGGATCAGTGCACTGACTCTCTCCTGAGCGGCCGCAAACAGCACCGGCCCCGGCTTGGATGTTGTACCACTCTGCCTCCGGATCAGTGCACTGACTCTCTCCTGAGCGGCCGCAAACAGCACCGGCCCCGGCTTGGATGTTGTACCACCCTGCCTCCGGATCAGTGCACTGACTCTCCTGAGCGGCCGCAAACAGCACAGGCCCCGGCATGGATGTTGTACCACTCTGCCTCCGGATCAGTGCACTGACTCTCTCCTGAGCGGCCGCAAACAGGACCGGCCACGGCTTGGATGTTGTACCACTCTGCCTCCGGATCAGTGCTCTGTCTCTCCTGAGCGGCCGCAAACAGGAGAGGCCCCGGCTTGGATGTTGTACCACTCTGCCTCCGGATCAGTGCACTGACTCTCTCCTGAGCGGCCGCAAACAGGAGAGGCCCCGGCTTGGATGTTGTACCACTCTGCCTCCGGATCAGTGCACTGACTCTCTCCTGAGCGGCCGCAAACAGCACCGGCCCCGGCTTGGTTGTTGTACCACTCTGCCTCCGGATCAGTGCACTGACTCTCTCCTGAGCGGCCGCAAACAGCATCGGCCCCGACTTGGATGTTGTACCACTCTGCCTCCGGATCAGTGCACTGACTCTCTCCTGAGCGGCCGCAAACAGCACCGGCCCCGGCTTGGATGTTGTACCACTCTGCCTCCGGATCAGTGCACTGACTCTCTCCTGAGCGGCCGCAAACAGCACCGGCCCAGGCTTGGATGTTGTACCACTCTGCCTCCGGATCAGTGCACTGACTCTCCTGAGCGGCCGCAAACAGCACCGGCCCCGGCTTGGATGTTGTACCACTCTGCCTCCGGATCAGTGCACTGACTCTCTCCTGAGCGGCCGCAAACAGCATTGGCCCCGACTTGGATGTTGTACCACTCTGCCTCCGGATCAGTGCACTGACTCTCTCCCGAGTGGCCGCAAACAGCACCGGCCCCGGCTTGGATGTTGTACCACTCTGCCTCCGGATCAGTGCACTGACTCTCTCCTGAGCGGCCGCAAACAGCACCGGCCCCGGCTTGGATGTTGTACCACTCTGCCTCCGGATCAGTGCACTGACTCTCTCCTGAGCGGCCGCAAACAGCACCGGCCCCGTCTTGGATGTTGTACCACTCTGCCTCCGGATCAGTGCACTGACTCTCTCCCGAGCGGCCGCAAACAGCACCGGCCCCGGCTTGGATGTTGTACCACTCTGCCTCCGGATCAGTGCACTGACTCTCTCCTGAGCGGCCGCAAACAGCACCGGCCCCGGCTTGGATGTTGTACCACTCTGCCTCCGGATCAGTGCACTGACTCTCTCCTGAGCGGCCGCAAACAGTACCGGCCCCGGCTTGGATGTTGTACCACTCTGCCTCCGGATCAGTGCACTGACTCTGTCCCGAGTGGCCGCAAACAGAACCGGCCCCGGCTTGGATATTGTACCACTCTGCCTCCGGATCAGTGCACTGACTCTCTCCTGAGCGGCCGCAAACAGCACCGGCCCCGGCTTGGATGTTGTACCACTCTGCCTCGGATCAGTGCACTGACTCTCTCCTGAGCGGCCGCAAACAGCACCGGCCCCGGCTTGGATCTTGTACCACCCTGCCTCCGGATCAGTGCACTGACTCTCCTGAGCGGCCGCAAACAGCATCGGCCCCGACTTGGATGTTGTACCACTCTGCCTCCGGATCAGTGCACTGACTCTCTCCCGAGTGGCCGCAAACAGCACCGGCCCCGGCTTGGATGTTGTACCACTCTGCCTCCGGATCAGTGCACTGACTCTCTCCTGAGCGGCCGCAAACAAGAGAGGCCCCGGCTTGGATGTTGATACCACTCTGCCTCCGGATCAGTGCACTGACTCTCTCCTGAGCGGGCCGCAAACAGCATCGGCCCCGACTTGGATGTTGTACCACTCTGCCTCCGGATCAGTGCACTGACTCTCTCCTGAGCGGCCGCAAACAGGAGAGGCCCCGGCTTGGATGTTGTACCACTCTGCCTCCGGATCAGTGCACTGACTCTCTCCTGAGCGGCCGCAAACAGCACCGGCCCCGGCTTGGATGTTGTACCACTCTGCCTCCGGATCAGTGCACTGACTCTCTCCTGAGCGGCCGCAAACAGCATCGGCCCCGACTTGGATGTTGTACCACTCTGCCTCCGGATCAGTGCACTGACTCTCTCCTGAGCGGGCCCGCAAACAGCACCGGCCCCCGGCTTGGATGTTGTACCACTCTGCCTCCGGATCAGTGCACTGACTCTCTCCTGAGCGGCCGCAAACAGCACCGGCCCAGGCTTGGATGTTGTACCACTCTGCCTCCGGATCAGTGCACTGACTCTCCTGAGCGGCCGCAAACAGGAGAGGCCCCGGCTTGGGATGTTGTACCACTCTGCCTCCGGATCAGTGCACTGACTCTCTCCTGAGCGGCCGCAAACAGCATTGGCCCCGACTTGGATGTTGTACCACTCTGCCTCCGGATCAGTGCACTGACACTCTCCCGAGTGGCCGCAAACAGCACCGGCCCCGGCTTGGATGTTGTACCACTCTGCCTCCGGATCAGTGCACTGACTCTCTCCTGAGCGGCCGCAAACAGCACCGGCCCCGGCTTGGATGTTGTACCACTCTGCCTCCGGATCAGTGCACTGACTCTCTCCTGAGCGGCCGCATACAGCACCGGCCCCGGCTTGGATGTTGTACCACTCTGCTCCGGATCAGTGCACTGACTCTCTCCCGAGCGGCCGCAAACAGCACCGGCCCGGCTTGGATGTTGTACCACTCTGCCTCCGGATCAGTGCACTGACTCTCTCCTGAGCGGCCGCAAACAGCACCGGCCCCGGCTTGGATGTTGTACCACTCTGCCTCCGGATCAGTGCACTGACTCTCTCCTGAGCGGCCGCAAACAGTACCGGCCCCGGCTTGGATGTTGTACCACTCTGCCTCCGGATCAGTGCACTGACTCTGTCCCGAGTGGCCGCAAACAGAACCGGCCCCGGCTTGGATATTGTACCACTCTGCCTCCGGATCAGTGCACTGACTCTCTCCTGAGCGGCCGCAAACAGCACCGGCCCCGGCTTGGATGTTGTACCACTCTGCCTCCGGATCAGTGCACTGACTCTCTCCTGAGCGGCCGCAAACAGCACCGGCCCCGGCTTTGGATGTTGTACCACCCTGCCTCCGGATCAGTGCACTGACTCTCCTGAGCGGCCGCAAACAGCACAGGCCCCGGCATGGATGTTTGTACCACTCTGCCTCCGGATCAGTGCACTGACTCTCTCCTGAGCGGCCGCAAACAGGACCGGCCACGGCTTGGATGTTGTACCACTCTGCCTCCGGATCAGTGCTCTGTCTCTCCTGAGCGGCCGCAAACAGGAGAGGCCCCGGCTTGGATGTTGTACCCACTCTGCCTCCGGATCAGTGCACTGACTCTCTCCTGAGCGGCCGCAAACAGGAGAGGCCCCGGCTTGGATGTTGTACCACTCTGCCTCCGGATCAGTGCACTGACTCTCTCCTGAGCGGGCCGCAAACAGCACCGGCCCCGGCTTGGATGTTGTACCACTCTGCCTCCGGATCAGTGCACTGACTCTCTCCTGAGCGGCCGCAAACAGCATCGGCCCCGACTTGGATGTTGTACCACTCTGCCTCCGGATCAGTGCACTGACTCTCTCCTGAGCGGCCGCAAACAGCACCGGCCCCGGCTTGGATGTTGTACCACTCTGCCTCCGGATCAGTGCACTGACTCTCTCCTGAGCGGTCGCAAACAGCACCGGCCCAGGCTTGGATGTTGTACCACTCTGCCTCCGGATCAGTGCACTGACTCTCCTGAGCGGCCGCAAACAGCACCGGCCCCGGCTTGGATGTTGTACCACTCTGCCTCCGGATCAGTGCACTGACTCTCTCCTGAGCGGCTGCAAACAGCATCGGCCCCGACTTGGATGTTGTACCACTCTGCCTCCGGATCAGTGCACTGACTCTCTCCTGAGCGGCCGCAAACAGCACCGGCCCCGGCTTGGATGTTGTACCACTCTGCCTCCGGATCAGTGCACTGACTCTCTCCTGAGCGGTCGCAAACAGCACCGGCCCAGGCTTGGATGTTGTACCACTCTGCCTCCGGCTCAGTGCACTGACTCTCTCCCGAGTGGCCGCAAACAGCACCGGCCCCGGCTTGGATGTTGTACCACTCTGCCTCCGGATCAGTGCACTGACTCTCCTGAGCGGCCGCAAACAGCACCGGCCCCGGCTTGGATGTTGTACCACTCTGCCTCCGGATCAGTGCACTGACTCTCTCCTGAGCGGCCGCAAACAGCACCGGCCCCGGCTTGGATGTTGTACCACTCTGCCTCCGGATCAGTGCACTGTCTCTCTCCCGAGCGGCCGCAAACAGCACCAGCCCCGGCTTGGATGTTGTACCACTCTGCCTCCGGATCAGTGCACTGACTCTCTCCTGAGCGGCCGCAAAACAGCACCGGCCCCGGCTTGGATGTTGTACCACTCTGCCTCCGGATCAGTGCACTGACTCTCTCCTGAGCGGCCGCAAACAGTACCGGCCCCGGCTTGGATGTTGTACCACTCTGCCTCCGGATCAGTGCACTGACTCTGTCCCGAGTGGCCGCAAACAGAACCGGCCCCGGCTTGGATATTGTACCACTCTGCCTCCGGATCAGTGAACTGACTCTCTCCTGAGCGACGCAAACAGCACCGGCCCCGGCTTGGATGTTGTACCACTCTGCCTCCGGATCAGTGCACTGACTCTCTCCTGAGCGGCCGCAAACAGCACCGGCCCCGGCTTGGATGTTGTACCACCCTGCCTCCGGATCAGTGCACTGACTCTCCTGAGCGGCCGCAAACAGCACAGGCCCCGGCATGGATGTTGTACCACTCTGCCTCCGGATCAGTGCACTGACTCTCTCCTGAGCGGACCGCAAACAGGACCGGCCACGGCTTGGATGTTGTACCACTCTGCCTCGGGATCAGTGCTCTGTCTCTCCTGAGCGGCCGCAAACAGCAACGGCCCCGGCTTGGATGTTGTACAACTCTGCCTCCGGATCAGTGCTCTGTCTCTCCTGAGCGGCCGCAAACAGCACCGGCCCCAGCTTGGATGTTGTACCACTCTGCCTCCGCATCAGTGCACTGACTCTCTCTGAGCGGCCGCAAACAGCACCGGCCCCGGCTTGGATGTTGTACCACTCTGCCTCCGGATCAGTGCACTGACTCTCTCCTGAGCGGCCGCAAACAGCACCGGCCCCGGCTTGGATGTTGTACAACTCTGCCTCCGGATCAGTGCTCTGTCTCTCCTGAGCGGCCGCAAACAGCACCGGCCCCGGCTTGGATGTTGTACCACTCTGCCTCCGGATCAGTGCACTGACTCTCTCCTGAGCGGCCGCAAACAGCACCGGCCCCGGCTTGGATGTTGTACCACTCTGCCTCCGGATCAGTGCACTGACTCTCCTGAGCGGCCGCAAAACAGGAGCGGCCCCGGCTTGGATGTTGTACCACTCTGCCTCCGGATCAGTGCACTGACTCTCACCTGAGCGGCCGCAAACAGCACCGGCCCAGGCTTGGATGTTGTACCACTCTGCCTCCGGATCAGTGCACTGACTCTCTCCTGAGCGGCCGCAAACAGCATCGGCCCCCGACTTGGATGTTGTACCACTCTGCCTCCGGATCAGTGCACTGACTCTCTCCTGAGCGGCCCCAAACAGCATCGGCCCCGGCTTGGATGTTGTACCACTCTGCCCCCGGATCAGTGCACTGACTCTCTCCTGAGCGGCAGCAAACAGCACCGGACCCGGCTTGGATGTTGTACCACTCTGCCTCCGGATCAGTGAACTGACTCTCCTGAGAGGCCGCAAACAGCACCGGCCCCGGCTTGGATGTTGTACCACTCTGCCCCCGGATCAGTGCACTGACTCTCTCCTGAGCGGCCGCATACAGCACGGGCCCCGGCTTGGATGTTGTACCACTCTGCCTCCGGATCAGTGCACTGACTCTCCTGAGCGGCCGCAAACAGCACCGGCCCCGGCTTGGATGTTGTACCACTCTGCCTCCGGATCAGTGCACTGACTCTCCTGAGCGGCCGCAAACAGGAGCGGCCCCGGCTTGGATGTTGTACCACTCTGCCTCCGGATCAGTGCACTGACTCTCCTGAGCGGACGCAAACAGCACCGGCCCCGGCTTGGATGTTGTACCACTCTGCCTCTGGATCAGTGCACTGACTCTCTCCTGAGCGGCCGCAAACAGCACCGGCCCCGGCTTGGATGTTGTACCACTCGGCCTCCGGATCAGTGCACTGACTCTCCTGAGCGGCCGCAAACAGCACCGGACCCGGCTTGGTTGTTGTACCAATCTGCCTCCGGATCAGTGCACTGACTCTCCTGAGCGGCCGCAAACAGCACCGGCCCCGGCTTGGATGTTGTACCACTCTGCCTCCGGATCAGTGCACTGACTCTCCTGAGCGGCCGCAAACAGCACTGGCCCCGGCTTGGATGTTGTACCACTCTGCCTCCGGATCAGTGCACTGACTCTCCTGAGCGGCCGCAAACAGCACCGGCCCCGGAATGGATGTTGTACCACTCTGCCTCCGGATCAGTGCACTGACTCTACTGAGCGGCCGCAAATAGGAGCGGCCCCGGCTTGGATGTTGTACCACTCTGCCTCCGGATCAGTGAACTGACTCTCCTGAGCGGCCGCAAACAGCACCGGCCCCGGCTTGGATGTTGTACCACTCTGCCTCCGGATCAGTGCACTGACTCTCCTGAGCGGCCGCAAACAGCACCGGCCCCTGCTTGGATGTTGTACCACTCTGCCTCCGGATCAGTGCACTGACTCTCTCCTGAGCGGCCGCAAACAGCACCGGCCCCGGCTTGGATGTTGTACCAGTCTGCCTCCGGATCAGTGCACTGACTCTCTCCTGAGCGGCCGCAAACAGCACCGTCCCCGGCTTGGATGTTGTACCACTCTGCCTCCGGATCAGTGCACTGACTCTCTCCTGAGCGGCCGCAAACAGCACCGGCCCCGGCTTGGATGTTGTACCACTCTGCCTCCGGATCTGTGAACTGACTCTCTCCTGAGCGGCCGCAAACAGCACCGGCCCCGGCTTGGATGTTGTACCACTCTGCCTCCGGATCAGTGCACTGACTCTCTCCTGAGTGGCCGCAAACAGCACCGGCCCCGGTTTGGATGTTGTACCACTCTGCCTCCGGATCAGTGCACTGACTCTCTCCTGAGCGGCCGCAAACAGCACCGGCCCCGGCTTGGATGTTGTACCACTCTGCCTCCGGATCAGTGCACTGACTCTCTCCTGAGCGGCCGCAAACAGCACCGGCCCCGGCTTGGATGTTGTACCACTCTGCCTCCGGATCAGTGCACTGACTCTCTCCTGAGCGGCCGCAAACAGCACCGGCCCCGGCTTGGATGTTGTACCACTCTGCCTCCGGATCAGTGCACTGACTCTCTACTGAGCGGCCGCTAACAGCACCGGCCCCGGCTTGGATGTTGTACCACTCTGCCTCCGGATCAGTGCACTGACTCTCTCCTGAGCGGCCGCAAACAGCACCGGCCCCGGCTTGGATGTTGTACCACTCTGCCTCCGGATCAGTGCACTGACTCTCTCCTGAGCGGCCGCAAACAGCACCGGCCCGGCTTGGATGTTGTACCACTCTGCCTCCGGATCAGTGCACTGACTCTCTCCTGAGCGGCCGCAAACAGCACCGGCGCCGGCTTGGATGTTGTACCACTCTGCCTCCGGATCAGTGCAATGACTCTCTCCTGAGCGGCCGCAAACAGCACCGGCCCCGGTTTGGATGTTGTACCACTCTGCCTCCGGATCAGTGCACTGACTCTCTCCTGAGCGGCCGCAAACAGCACCGGCCCCGGCTTGGATGTTGTACCACTCTGCCTCCGGATCAGTGCACTGACTCTCTCCTGAGCGGCCGCAAACAGCACCGGCCCCGGCTTGGATGTTGTACCACTCTGCCTCCGGATCAGTGCACTGACTCTCTCCTGAGCGGCCGCAAACAGCACCGGCCCCGGCTTGGATGTTGTACCACTCTGCCTCCGGATCAGTGCTCTGACTCTCTCCTGAGCGGCCGCAAACAGCACCGGCCCCGGCTTGGATGTTGTACCACTCTGCCTCCGGATCAGAGCACTGACTCTCTCCTGAGCGGCCGCAAACAGCACCGGCCCCGGCTTGGATGTTGTACCACTCTGCCTCCGGATCAGTGCACTGACTCTCTCCTGAGCGGCCGCAAACAGGAGTGTCCCCGGCTTGGATGTTGTACCACTCTGCCTCCGGATCAGTGCACTGACTCTCTCCTGAGCGGCTGCAAACAGGAGTGTCCCCGGCTTGGATGTTGTACCACTCTGCCTCCGGATCAGTGCACTGACACTCTCCTGAGCGGCCGCAAACAGCATCGGCCCCGACTTGGATGTTGTACCACTCTGCCTCCGGATCAGTGCACTGACTCTCTCCTGAGCGGCCGCAAACAGCATCGGCCCCGACTTGGATGTTGTACCACTCTGCCTCCGGATCAGTGCACTGACTCTCTCCCGAGTGGCCGCAAACAGCACCGGCCCCGGCTTGGATGTTGTACCACTCTGCCTCCGGATCAGTGCACTGACTCTCTCCTGAGCGGCCGCAAACAGGAGAGGCCCCGGCTTGGATGTTGTACCACTCTGCCTCCGGATCAGTGCACTGACTCTCTCCTGAGCGGCCGCAAACAGCATCGGCCCCGACTTGGTTGTTGTACCACTCTGCCTCCGGATCAGTGCACTGACTCTCTCCTGAGCGGCCGCAAACAGCACCTGCCCCGGCTTGGATGTTGTACCACTCTGCCTCCGGATCAGTGCACTGACTCTCTCCCGAGTGGCCGCAAACAGCACCGGCCCCGGCTTGGATGTTGTACCACTCTGCCTCCGGATCAGTGCACTGACTCTCTCCCGAGTGGCCGCAAACAGCACCGGCCCCGGCTTGGATGTTGTACCACTCTGCCTCCGGATCAGTGCACTGACTCTCTCCTGAGCGGCCGCAAACAGGAGAGGCCCCGGCTTGGATGTTGTACCACTCTGCCTCCGGATCAGTGCACTGACTCTCTCCTGAGCGGGCCGCAAACAGCACCGGCCCCGGCTTGGATGTTGTACCACTCTGCCTCCGGATCAGTGCACTGACTCTCTCCTGAGCGGCCGCAAACAGGAGAGGCCCCGGCTTGGATGTTGTACCACTCTGCCTCCGGATCAGTGCACTGACTCTCTCCTGAGCGGCCGCAAACAGCACCGGCCCCGGCTTGGATGTTGTACCACTCTGCCTCCGGATCAGTGCACTGACTCTCTCCTGAGCGGCCGCAAACAGCACCGGCCCAGGCTTGGATGTTGTACCACTCTGCCTCCGGATCAGTGCACTGACTCTCCTGAGCGGCCGCAAACAGCACCGGCCCCGGCTTGGATGTTGTACCACTCTGCCTCCGGATCAGTGCACTGACTCTCTCCTGAGCGGCCGCAAACAGCATTGGCCCCGACTTGGATGTTGTTCCACTCTGCCTCCGGATCAGTGCACTGACTCTCTCCCGAGTGGCCGCAAACAGCACCGGCCCCGGCTTGGATGTTGTACCACTCTGCCTCCGGATCAGTGCACTGACTCTCTCCTGAGCGGCCGCAAACAACACCGGCCCCGGCTTGGATGTTGTACCACTCTGCCTCCGGATCAGTGCACTGACTCTCTCCTGAGCGGCCGCAAACAGCACCGGCCCCGGCTTGGATGTTGTACCACTCTGCCTCCGGATCAGTGCACTGACTCTCTCCCGAGCGGCCGCAAACAGCACCGGCCCCGGCTTGGATGTTGTACCACTCTGCCTCCGGATCAGTGCACTGACTCTCTCCTGAGCGGCCGCAAACAGCACCTGCCCCGGCTTGGATGTTGTACCACTCTGCCTCCGGATCAGTGCACTGACTCTCTCCTGAGCGGCCGCAAACAGTACCGGCCCCGGCTTGGATGTTGTACCACTCTGCCTCCGGATCAGTGCACTGACTCTGTCCCGAGTGGCCGCAAACAGAACCGGCCCCGGCTTGGATATTGTACCACTCTGCCTCCGGATCAGTGCACTGACTCTCTCCTGAGCGGCCGCAAACAGCACCGGCCCCGGCTTGGATGTTGTACCACTCTGCCTCCGGATCAGTGCACTGACTCTCTCCTGAGCGGCCGCAAACAGCACCGGCCCCGGCTTGGATGTTGTACCACCCTGCCTCCGGATCAGTGCACTGACTCTCCTGAGCGGCCGCAAACAGCACAGGCCCCGGCATGGATGTTGTACCACTCTGCCTCCGGATCAGTGCACTGACTCTCTCCTGAGCGGCCGCAAACAGGACCGGCCACGGCTTGGATGTTGTACCACTCTGCCTCCGGATCAGTGCTCTGTCTCTCCTGAGCGGCCGCAAACAGCACCGGCCCCGGCTTGGATGTTGTACAACTCTGCCTCCGGATCAGTGCTCTGTCTCTCCTGAGCGGCCGCAAACAGCACCGGCCCCGGCTTGGATGTTGTACCACTCTGCCTCCGGATCAGTGCACTGACTCTCTCCTGAGCGGCCGCAAACAGCACCGGCCCCGGCTTGGATGTTGTACTACTCTGCCTCCGGATCAGTGCACTGACTCTCTCCTGAGCGGCCGCAAACAGCACCGGCCCCGGCTTGGATGTTGTACAACTCTGCCTCCGGATCAGTGCTCTGTCTCTCCTGAGCGGCCGCAAACAGCACCGGCCCCGGCTTGGATGTTGTACCACTCTGCCTCCGGATAAGTGCACTGACTCTCTCCTGAGCGGCCGCAAACAGCACCGGCCCCGGCTTGGATGTTGTACCACTCTGCCTCCGGATCAGTGCACTGACTCTCTCCTGAGCGGCCGCAAACAGGAGCGGCCCCCGGCTTGGATGTTGTACCACTCTGCCTCCGGATCAGTGCACTGACTCTCTCCTGAGCGGCCGCAAACAGCACCGGCCCCGGCTTGGATGTTGTACCACTCTGCCTCCGGATCAGTGCACTGACTCTCTCCTGAGCGGCCGCAAACAGCATCGGCCCCGACTTGGATGTTGTACCACTCTGCCTCCGGATCAGTGCACTGACTCTCTCCTGAGCGGCCCCAAACAGCATCGGCCCCGGCTTGGATGTTGTACCACTCTGCCCCCGGATCAGTGCACTGACTCTCTCCTGAGCGGCCGCAAACAGCACCGGACCCGGCTTGGATGTTGTACCACTCTGCCTCCGGATCAGTGCACTGACTCTCCTGAGAGGCCGCAAACAGCACCGGCCCCGGCTTGGATGTTGTACCACTCTGCCCCCGGATCAGTGCACTGACTCTCTCCTGAGCGGCCGCAAACAGCACCGGCCCCGGCTTGGATGTTGTACCACTCTGCCCCCGGATCAGTGCACTGACTCTCTCCTGAGAGGCCGCATACAGCACCGGCCCCGGCTTGGATGTTGTACCACTCTGCCTCCGGATCAGTGCACTGACTCTCCTGAGCGGCCGCAAACAGCACCGGCCCCGGCTTGGATGTTGTACCACTCTGCCTCCGGATCAGTGCACTGACTCTCCTGAGCGTCCGCAAACAGGAGCGGCCCCGGCTTGGATGTTGTACCACTCTGCCTCCGGATCAGTGCACTGACTCTCCTGAGCGGACGCAAACAGCACCGGCCCCGGCTTGGATGTTGTACCACTCTGCCTCTGGATCAGTGCACTGACTCTCTCCTGAGCGGCCGCAAACAGCACCGGCCCCGGATTGGATGTTGTACCACTCGGCCTCCGGATCAGTGCACTGACTCTCCTGAGCGGCCGCAAACAGCACCGGACCCGGCTTGGATGTTGTACCACTCTGCCTCCGGATCAGTGCACTGACTCTCCTGAGAGGCCACAAACAGCACCGGCCCCGGCTTGGATGTTGTACCACTCTGCCTCCGGATCAGTGCACTGACTCTCCTGAGCGGCCGCAAACAGCACCGGCCACGGCTTGGATGTTGTACCACTCTGCCTTCGGATCAGTGCACTGACTCTCCTCAGCGGCCGCAAACAGCACCGGCCCCGGCTTGGATGTTGTACCACTCTGCCTCCGGATCAGTGCACTGACTCTCTCCTGAGCGGCCGCAAACAGCACCGGCCCCGGCTTGGATGTTGTACCACTCTGCCTCCGGATCAGTGCACTGACTCTCCTGAGCGGCCGCAAACAGGAGCGGCCCCGGCTTGGATGTTGTACCACTCTGCCTCCGGATCAGTGCACTGACTCTCTCCTGAGCGGCCGCAAACAGCACCGGCCCAGGCTTGGATGTTGTACCACTCTGCCTCCGGATCAGTGCACTGACTCTCTCCTGAGCGGCCGCAAACAGCATCGGCCCCGACTTGGATGTTGTACCACTCTGCCTCCGGATCAGTGCACTGACTCTCTCCTGAGCGGCCCCAAACAGCATCGGCCCCGGCTTGGATGTTGTACCACTCTGCCCCCGGATCAGTGCACTGACTCTCTCCTGAGCGGCCGCAAACAGCACCGGACCCGGCTTGGATGTTGTACCACTCTGCCTCCGGATCAGTGAACTGACTCTCCTGAGAGGCCGCAAACAGCACCGGCCCCGGCTTGGATGTTGTACCACTCTGCCCCCGGATCAGTGCACTGACTCTCTCCTGAGCGGCCGCATACAGCACCGGCCCCGGCTTGGATGTTGTACCACTCTGCCTCCGGATCAGTGCACTGACTCTCCTGAGCGGCCGCAAACAGCACCGGCCCCGGCTTGGATGTTGTACCACTCTGCCTCCGGATCAGTGCACTGACTCTCCTGAGCGGCCGCAAACAGGAGCGGCCCCGGCTTGGATGTTGTACCACTCTGCCTCCGGATCAGTGCACTGACTCTCCTGAGCGGACGCAAACAGCACCGGCCCCGGCTTGGATGTTGTACCACTCTGCCTCTGGATCAGTGCACTGACTCTCTCCTGAGCGGCCGCAAACAGCACCGGCCCCCGGCTTGGATGTTGTACCACTCGGCCTCCGGATCAGTGCACTGACTCTCCTGAGCGGCCGCAAACAGCACCGGACCCGGCTTGGATGTTGTACCAATCTGCCTCCGGATCAGTGCACTGACTCTCCTGAGCGGCCGCAAACAGCACCGGCCCCGGCTTGGATGTTGTACCACTCTGCCTCCGGATCAGTGCACTGACTCTCCTGAGCGGCCGCAAACAGCACTGGCCCCGGCTTGGATGTTGTACCACTCTGCCTCCGGATCAGTGCACTGACTCTCCTGAGCGGCCGCAAACAGCACCGGCCCCGGAATGGATGTTGTACCACTCTGCCTCCGGATCAGTGCACTGACTCTACTGAGCGGCCGCAAATAGGAGCGGCCCCGGCTTGGATGTTGTACCACTCTGCCTCCGGATCAGTGCACTGACTCTCCTGAGCGGCCGCAAACAGCACCGGCCCCGGCTTGGATGTTGTACCACTCTGCCTCCGGATCAGTGCACTGACTCTCCTGAGCGGCCGCAAACAGCACCGGCCCTGCTTGGATGTTGTACCACTCTGCCTCCGGATCAGTGCACTGACTCTCTCCTGAGCGGCCGCAAACAGCACCGGCCCCGGCTTGGATGTTGTACCAGTCTGCCTCCGGATCAGTGCACTGACTCTCTCCTGAGCGGCCGCAAACAGCACCGTCCCCGGCTTGGATGTTGTACCACTCTGCCTCCGGATCAGTGCACTGACTCTCTCCTGAGCGGCCGCAAACAGCACCGGCCCCGGCTTGGATGTTGTACCACTCTGCCTCCGGATCAGTGCACTGACTCTCTCCTGAGCGGCCGCAAACAGCACCGGCCCCGGCTTGGATGTTGTACCACTCTGCCTCCGGATCAGTGCACTGACTCTCTCCTGAGCGGCCGCAAACAGCACCGGCCCCGGCTTGGATGTTGTACCACTCTGCCTCCGGATCAGTGCACTGACTCTCTCCTGAGCGGCCGCAAACAGCACCGGCCCCGGCTTGGATGTTGTACCACTCTGCCTCCGGATCAGTGCACTGACTCTCTCCTGAGCGGCCGCAAACAGCACCGGCCCCGGTTTGGATGTTGTACCACTCTGCCTCCGGATCAGTGCACTGACTCTCTCCTGAGCGGCCGCAAACAGCACCGGCCCCGGCTTGGATGTTGTACCACTCTGCCTCCGGATCAGTGCACTGACTCTCTCCTGAGCGGCCGCAAACAGCACCGGCCCCGGCTTGGATGTTGTACCACTCTGCCTCCGGATCAGTGCACTGACTCTCTCCTGAGCGGCCGCAAACAGCACCGGCCCCGGCTTGGATGTTGTACCACTCTGCCTCCGGATCAGTGCACTGACTCTCTCCTGAGCGGCCGCAAACAGCACCGGCCCCGGCTTGGATGTTGTACCACTCTGCCTCCGGATCAGTGCTCTGACTCTCTCCTGAGCGGCCGCAAACAGCACCGGCCCCGGCTTGGATGTTGTACCACTCTGCCTCCGGATCAGAGCACTGACTCTCTCCTGAGCGGCCGCAAACAGCACCGGCCCCGGCTTGGATGTTGTACCACTCTGCCTCCGGATCAGTGCACTGACTCTCTCCTGAGCGGCCGCAAACAGGAGTGTCCCCGGCTTGGATGTTGTACCACTCTGCCTCCGGATCAGTGCACTGACTCTCTCCTGAGCGGCTGCAAACAGGAGTGTCCCCGGCTTGGATGTTGTACCACTCTGCCTCCGGATCAGTGCACTGACACTCTCCTGAGCGGCCGCAAACAGCATCGGCCCCGACTTGGATGTTGTACCACTCTGCCTCCGGATCAGTGCACTGACTCTCTCCTGAGCGGCCGCAAACAGCATCGGCCCCGACTTGGATGTTGTACCACTCTGCCTCCGGATCAGTGCACTGACTCTCTCCCGAGTGGCCGCAAACAGCACCGGCCCCGGCTTGGATGTTGTACCACTCTGCCTCCGGATCAGTGCACTGACTCTCTCCTGAGCGGCCGCAAACAGGAGAGGCCCCGGCTTGGATGTTGTACCACTCTGCCTCCGGATCAGTGCACTGACTCTCTCCTGAGCGGCCGCAAACAGCATCGGCCCCGACTTGGTTGTTGTACCACTCTGCCTCCGGATCAGTGCACTGACTCTCTCCTGAGCGGCCGCAAACAGCACCTGCCCCGGCTTGGATGTTGTACCACTCTGCCTCCGGATCAGTGCACTGACTCTCTCCCGAGTGGCCGCAAACAGCACCGGCCCCGGCTTGGATGTTGTACCACTCTGCCTCCGGATCAGTGCACTGACTCTCTCCCGAGTGGCCGCAAACAGCACCGGCCCCGGCTTGGATGTTGTACCACTCTGCCTCCGGATCAGTGCACTGACTCTCTCCTGAGCGGCCGCAAACAGGAGAGGCCCCGGCTTGGATGTTGTACCACTCTGCCTCCGGATCAGTGCACTGACTCTCTCCTGAGCGGCCGCAAACAGCACCGGCCCCGGCTTGGATGTTGTACCACTCTGCCTCCGGATCAGTGCACTGACTCTCTCCTGAGCGGCCGCAAACAGAGAGGCCCCGGCTTGGATGTTGTACCACTCTGCCTCCGATCAGTGCACTGACTCTCTCCTGAGCGGCCGCAACAGCACCGGCCCCGGCTTGGATGTTGTACCACTCTGCCCTCCGGATCAGTGCACTGACTCTCCTGAGCGGCCGCAAACAGCACCGGCCCAGGCTTGGATGTTGTACCACTCTGCCTCCGGATCAGTGCACTGACTCTCCTGAGCGGCCGCAAACAGCACCGGCCCCGGCTTGGATGTTGTACCACTCTGCCTCCGGATCAGTGCACTGACTCTCTCCTGAGCGGCCGCAAACAGCATTGGCCCCGACTTGGATGTTGTTCCACTCTGCCTCCGGATCAGTGCACTGACTCTCCCGAGTGGCCGCAAACAGCACCGGCCCCGGCTTGGATGTTGTACCACTCTGCCTCCGGATCAGTGCACTGACTCTCTCCTGAGCGGCCGCAAACAACACCGGCCCCGGCTTGGATGTTGTACCACTCTGCCTCCGGATCAGTGCCCTGACTCTCTCCTGAGCGGCCGCAAACAGCACCGGCCCCGGCTTGGATGTTGTACCACTCTGCCTCCGGATCAGTGCACTGACTCTCTCCCGAGCGGCCGCAAACAGCACCGGCCCCGGCTTGGATGTTTGTACCACTCTGCCTCCGGATCAGTGCACTGACTCTCTCCTGAGCGGCCGCAAACAGCACCTGCCCCGGCTTGGATGTTGTACCACTCTGCCTCCGGATCAGTGCACTGACTCTCTCCCTGAGAGCGGCCGCAAACAGTACCGGCCCCGGCTTGGATGTTGTACCACTCTGCCTCCGGATCAGTGCACTGACTCCTGTCCCGAGTGGCCGCAAACAGAACCGGCCCCGGCTTGGATATTGTACCACTCTGCCTCCGGATCAGTGCACTGACTCTCTCCTGAGCGGCCGCAAACAGCACCGGCCCCGGCTTGGATGTTGTACCACTCTGCCTCCGGATCAGTGCACTGACTCTCTCCTGAGCGGCCGCAAACAGCACCGGCCCCGGCTTGGATGTTGTACCACCCTGCCTCCGGATCAGTGCACTGACTCTCCTGAGCGGCCGCAAACAGCACAGGCCCCGGCATGGATGTTGTACCACTCTGCCTCCGGATCAGTGCACTGACTCTCTCCTGAGCGGCCGCAAACAGGACCGGCCACGGCTTGGATGTTGTACCACTCTGCCTCCGGATCAGTGCTCTGTCTCTCCTGAGCGGGCCGCAAACAGCACCGGCCCCGGCTTGGATGTTGTACAACTCTGCCTCCGGATCAGTGCTCTGTCTCTCCTGAGCGGCCGCAAACAGCACCGGCCCCGGCTTGGATGTTGTACCACTCTGCCTCCGGATCAGTGCACTGACTCTCTCCTGAGCGGCCGCAAACAGCACCGGCCCCGGCTTGGATGTTGTACTACTCTGCCTCCGGATCAGTGCACTGACTCTCTCCTGAGCGGCCGCAAACAGCACCGGCCCCGGCTTGGATGTTGTACAACTCTGCCTCCGGATCAGTGCTCTGTCTCTCCTGAGCGGCCGCAAACAGCACCGGCCCCGGCTTGGATGTTGTACCACTCTGCCTCCGGATAAGTGCACTGACTCTCTCCTGAGCGGCCGCAAACAGCACCGGCCCCGGCTTGGATGTTGTACCACTCTGCCTCCGGATCAGTGCACTGACTCTCTCCTGAGCGGCCGCAAACAGGAGCGGCCCCGGCTTGGATGTTGTACCACTCTGCCTCCGGATCAGTGCACTGACTCTCTCCTGAGCGGCCGCAAACAGCACCGGCCCCGGCTTGGATGTTGTACCACTCTGCCTCCGGATCAGTGCACTGACTCTCTCCTGAGCGGCCGCAAACAGCATCGGCCCCGACTTGGATGTTGTACCACTCTGCCTCCGGATCAGTGCACTGACTCTCTCCTGAGCGGCCCCAAACAGCATCGGCCCCGGCTTGGATGGTTGTACCACTCTGCCCCCGGATCAGTGCACTGACTCTCTCCTGAGCGGCCGCAAACAGCACCGGACCCGGCTTGGATGTTGTACCACTCTGACTCCGGATCAGTGCACTGACTCTCTCCTGAGCGGCCGCAAACAGCACCGGCCCCGGCTTGGATGTTGTACCACTCTGCCCCCGGATCAGTGCACTGACTCTCTCCTGAGAGGCCGCAAACAGCACCGGCCCCGGCTTGGATGTTGTACCACTCTGCCTCCGGATCAGTGCACTGACTCTCCTGAGAGGCCGCAAACAGCACCGGCCCCGGCTTGGATGTTGTACCACTCTGCCCCCGGATCAGTGCACTGACTCTCTCCTGAGCGGCCGCAAACAGCACCGGCCCCGGCTTGGAAGTTGTACCACTCTGCCCCCGGATCAGTGCACTGACTCTCTCCTGAGAGGCCGCATACAGCACCGGCCCCGGCTTGGATGTTGTACCACTCTGCCTCCGGATCAGTGCACTGACTCTCCTGAGCGGCCGCAAACAGCACCGGCCCCGGCTTGGATGTTGTACCACTCTGCCTCCGGATCAGTGCACTGACTCTCTGAGCGGCCGCAAACAGCACCGGCCCCGGCTTGGATGTTGTACCACTCTGCCTCCGGATCAGTGCACTGACTCTACTGAGCGGCCGCAAATAGGAGCGGCCCCGGCTTGGATGTTGTACCACTCTGCCTCCGGATCAGTGCACTGACTCTCCTGAGCGGCCGCAAACAGCACCGGCCCCGGCTTGGATGTTGTACCACTCTGCCTCCGGATCAGTGCACTGGACTCTCCTGAGCGGCCGCAAACAGCACCGGCCCCTGCTTGGATGTTGTACCACTCTGCCTCCGGATCAGTGCACTGACTCTCTCCTGAGCAGCCGCAAACAGCACCGCCCCGGCTTGGATGTTGTACCACTCTGCCTCCGGATCAGTGCACTGACTCTCTCCTGAGCGGCCCGCAAACAGCACCGGGCCCCGGCTTGGATTTGTACCAGTCTGCCTCCGGATCAGTGCACTGACTCTCTCCTGAGCGGCCGCAAACAGCACCGTCCCCGGCTTGGATGTTGTACCACTCTGCCTCCGGATCAGTGCACTGACTCTCTCCTGAGCGGCCGCAAACAGCACCGGCCCCGGCTTGGATGTTGTACCACTCTGCCTCCGGATCTGTGCACTGACTCTCTCCTGAGCGGCCGCAAACAGCACCGGCCCCGGCTTGGATGTTGTACCACTCTGCCTCCGGATCAGTGCACTGACTCTCTCCTGAGTGGCCGCAAACAGCACCGGCCCCGGTTTGGATGTTGTACCACTCTGCCTCCGGATCAGTGCACTGACTCTCTCCTGAGCGGCCGCAAACAGCACCGGCCCCGGCTTGGATGTTGTACCACTCTGCCTCCGGATCAGTGCACTGACTCTCTCCTGAGCGGCCGCAAACAGCACCGGCCCCGGCTTGGATGTTGTACCACTCTGCCTCCGGATCAGTGCACTGACTCTCTCCTGAGCGGCCGCAAACAGGAGTGTCCCCGGCTTGGATGTTGTACCACTCTGCCTCCGGATCAGTGCATTGACTCTCTCCTGAGCGGCCGCAAACAGGAGTGTCCCCGGCTTGGATGTTGTCCACTCTGCCTCCGGATCAGTGCACTGACTCTCTCCTGAGCGGCCGCAAACAGCACCGGCCCCGGCCTGGATGTTGTACCACTCTGCCTCCGGATCAGTGCACAGACTCTCTCCTGAGTGGCCGCAAACAGCACCGGCCCCGGCTTGGATGTTGTACCACTCTGCCTCCGGATCAGTGCACTGACTCTCTCCTGAGCGGCCGCAAACAGCACTGGCCCCGGCTTGGATGTTGTACCACTCTGCCTCCGGATAAGTGCACTGACTCCTCTCCTGAGCGGCCGCAAACAGTACCGGCCCCGGCTTGGATGTTGTACCACTCTGCCTCCGGATCAGTGCACTGACTCTGTCCCGAGTGGCCGCAAACAGAACCGGCCCCGGCTTGGATATTGTACCACTCTGCCTCCGGATCAGTGCACTGACTCTCTCCTGAGCGGCCGCAAACAGCACCGGCCCCGGCTTGGATGTTGTACCACTCTGCCTCCGGATCAGTGCACTGACTCTCTCCTGAGCGGCCGCAAACAGCACCGGCCCCGGCTTGGATGTTGTACCACCCTGCCTCCGGATCAGTGCACTGACTCTCCTGAGCGGCCGCAAACAGCACAGGCCCCGGCATGGATGTTGTACCACTCTGCCTCCGGATCAGTGCACTGACTCTCTCCTGAGCGGCCGCAAACAGGACCGGCCACGGCTTGGATGTTGTACCACTCTGCCTCCGGATCAGTGCTCTGTCTCTCCTGAGCGGCGCAAACAGCACGGCCCCGGCTTGGATGTTGTACAACTCTGCCTCCGGATCAGTGCTCTGTCTCTCCTGAGCGGCCGCAAACAGCACCGGCCCCGGCTTGGATGTTGTACCACTCTGCCTCCGGATCAGTGCACTGACTCTCTCCTGAGCGGCCGCAAACAGCACCGGCCCCGGCTTGGATGTTGTACTACTCTGCCTCCGGATCAGTGCACTGACTCTCTCCTGAGCGGCCGCAAACAGCACCGGCCCCGGCTTGGATGTTGTACAACTCTGCCTCCGGATCAGTGCTCTGTCTCTCCTGAGCGGCCGCAAACAGCACGCCCCGGCTTGGGATGTTGTAACCACTCTGCCTCCGGATAAGTGCACTGACTCTCTCCTGAGCGGCCGCAAACAGCACCGGCCCGGCTTGGATGTTGTACCACTCTGCCTCCGGATCAGTGCACTGACTCTCTCCTGAGCGGCCGCAAACAGGAGCGGCCCCGGCTTGGATGTTGTACCACTCTGCCTCCGGATCAGTGCACTGACTCTCTCCTGAGCGGCCCGCAAACAGCACCGGCCCCGGCTTGGATGTTGTACCACTCTGCCTCCGGAATCAGTGCACTGACTCTCTCCTGAGCGGCCGCAAACAGCATCGGCCCCGACTTGGATGTTGTACCACTCTGCTCCGGATCAGTGCACTGACTCTCTCCTGAGCGGCCCCAAACAGCATCGGCCCCGGCTTGGATGTTGTACCACTCTGCCCCCGGATCAGTGCACTGACTCTCTCCTGAGCGGCCGCAAACAGCACCGGACCCGGCTTGGATGTTGTACCACTCTGCCTCCGGATCAGTGCACTGACTCTCCTGAGAGGCCGCAAACAGCACCGGCCCCGGCTTGGATGTTGTACCACTCTTGCCCCCGGATCAGTGCACTGACTCTCTCCTGAGCGGCCGCAAACAGCACCGGCCCCGGCTTGGATGTTTGTACCACTCTGCCCCCGGATCAGTGCACTGACTCTCTCCTGAGAGGCCGCATACAGCACCGGCCCCGGCTTGGATGTTGTACCACTCTGCCTCCGGATCAGTGCACTGACTCTCCTGAGCGGCCGCAAACAGCACCGGCCCCGGCTTGGATGTTGTACCACTCTGCCTCCGGATCAGTGCACTGACTCTCCTGAGCGGCCGCAAACAGCACCGGCCCCGGCTTGGATGTTGTACCACTCTGCCTCCGGATCAGTGCACTGACTCTACTGAGCGGCCGCAAATAGGAGCGGCCCCGGCTTGGATGTTGTACCACTCTGCCTCCGGATGACAGTGCACTGACTCTCCTGAGCGGCCGCAAACAGCACCGGCCCCGGCTTGGATGTTGTACCACTCTGCCTCCGGATCAGTGCACTGGACTCTCCTGAGCGGCCGCAAACAGACACCGGCCCCTGCTTGGATGTTTGTACCACTCTGCCTCCGGATCCAGTGCACTGACTCTCTCCTGAGCAGCCGCAAACAGCACCGGCCCCGGCTTGGATGTTGTACCACTCTGCCTCCGGATCAGTGCACTGACTCTCTCCTGAGCGGCCGCAAACAGCACCGGCCCCGGCTTGGATGTTGTACCAGTCTGCCTCCGGATCAGTGCACTGACCTCTCCTGAGCGGCCGCAAACCGCACCGTCCCCGGCTGGGATGTTGTACCACTCTGCCTCCGGATCAGTGCACTGACTCTCTCCTGAGCGGCCGCAAACAGCACCGGCCCCGGCTTGGATGTTGTACCACTCTGCCTCCGGATCTGTGCACTGACTCTCTCCTGAGCGGCCGCAAACAGCACCGGCCCCGGCTGGATGTTGTACCACTCTGCCTCCGGATCAGTGCACTGACTCTCTCCTGAGTGGCCGCAAAACAGCACCGGCCCCGGTTTGGATGTTGTACCACTCTGCCTCCGGATCAGTGCACTGACTCTCTCCTGAGCGGCCGCAAACAGCACCGGCCCCGGCTTGGATGTTGTACCACTCTGCCTCCGGATCAGTGCACTGACTCTCTCCTGAGCGGCCGCAAACAGCACCGGCCCCCGGCCTTGGATGTTGTACCACTCTGCCTCCGGATCAGTGCACTGACTCTCTCCTGAAGCGGCCGCAAACAGGAGTGTCCCCGGCTTGGATGTTGTACCACTCTGCTCCGGATCAGTGCATTGACTCTCTCCTGAGCGGCCGCAAACAGGAGTGTCCCCGGCTTGGATGTTGTACCACTCTGCCTCCGGATCAGTGCACTGACTCTCTCCTGAGCGGCCGCAAACAGCACCGGCCCCGGCTTGGATGTTGTACCACTCTGCCTCCGGATCAGTGCATTGACTCTCTCCTGAGCGGCCGCAAACAGGAGTGTCCCCGGCATGGATGTTGTACCACTCTGCCTCCGGATCAGTGCACTGACTACTCTCCTGAGCTGGCCGCAAACAGCACCGGCCCCGGCTTGGATGTTGTACCACTCTGCCTCCGGATCAGTGCACAGACTCTCTCCTGAGTGGCCTCAAACAGCACCGGCCCCGGCTTGGATGTTGTACCACTCTGCCTCCGGATCAGTGCACTGACTCTCTCCTGAGCGGCCGCAAACAGCACCGGCCCCGGCTTGGATGTTGTACCACTCTGCCTCCGGATAGTGCACTGACTCTCTCCTGAGCGGGCCGCAAACAGTACCGGCCCCGGCTTGGATGTTGTACCACTCTGCCTCCGGATCAGTGCACTGACTCTGTCCCGAGTGGCCGCAACAGAACCGGACCCCGGCTTGGATATTGTACCACTCTGCCTCCGGATCAGTGCACTGACTCTCTCCTGAGCGGCCGCAAACAGCACCGGCCCCGGCTTGGATGTTGTACCACTCTGCCTCCGGATCAGTGCACTGACTCTCTCCTGAGCGGCCGCAAACAGCACCGGCCCCGGCTTGGATGTTGTACCACCCTGCCTCGGATCAGTGCACTGACTCTCCTGAGCGGCCGCAAACAGCACAGGCCCCGGCATGGATGTTGTACCACTCTGCCTCCGGATCAGTGCACTGACTCTCTCTGAGCGGCCGCAAACAGGACCGGCCACGGCTTGGATGTTGTACCACTCTGCCTCCGGATCAGTGCTCTGTCTCTCCTGAGCGGCCGCAAACAGCACCGGCCCCGGGCTTGGATGTTGTACAACTCTGCCTCCGGATCAGTGCTCTGTCTCTCCTGAGCGGCCGCAAACAGCACCGGCCCCGGCTTGGATGTTGTACCACTCTGCCTCCGGATCAGTGCACTGACTCTCTCCTGAGCGGCCGCAAACAGCACCGGCCCCGGCTTGGATGTTGTACTACTCTGCCTCCGGATCAGTGCACTGACTCTCTCCTGAGCGGCCGCAAACAGCACCGGCCCCGGCTTGGATGTTGTACAACTCTGCCTCCGGATCAGTGCTCTGTCTCTCCTGAGCGGCCGCAAACAGCACCGGCCCCGGCTTGGATGTTGTACCCACTCTGCCTCCGGATAAGTGCACTGACTCTCTCCTGAGCGGCCGCAAACAGCACCGGCCCCGGCTTGGATGTTGTACCACTCTGCCTCCGGATCAGTGCACTGACTCTCTCCTGAGCGGCCGCAAACAGGAGCGGCCCCGGCTTGGATGTTGTACCACTCTGCCTCCGGATCAGTGCACTGACTCTCTCCTGAGCGGCCGCAAACAGCACCGGCCCCGGCTTGGATGTTGTACCACTCTGCCTCCGGATCAGTGCACTGACTCTCTCCTGAGCGGCCGCAAACAGCATCGGCCCCGACTTGGATGTTGTACCACTCTGCCTCCGGATCAGTGCACTGACTCTCTCCTGAGCGGCCCCAAACAGCATCGGCCCCGGCTTTGGATGTTGTACCACTCTGCCCCCGGATCAGTGCACTGACTCTCTCCTGAGCGGCCGCAAACAGCACCGGACCCGGCTTGGATGTTGTACCACTCTGCCTCCGGATCAGTGCACTGACTCTCCTGAGAGGCCGCAAACAGCACCGGCCCCGGCTTGGATGTTGTACCACTCTGCCCCCGGATCAGTGCACTGGACTCTCTCCTGAGCGGCCGCAAACAGCACCGGCCCCGGCTTGGATGTTGTACCACTCTGCCCCCGGATCAGTGGCACTGACTCTCTCCTGAGAGGCCGCATACAGCACCGGCCCGGCTTGGATGTGTGTACCACTCTGCCTCCGGATCAGTGCACTGACTCTCCTGAGCGGCCGCAAACAGCACCGGCCCCGGCTTGGATGTTGTACCACTCTGCCTCCGGATCAGTGCACTGACTCTCCTGAGCGGCCGCAAACAGCACCGGCCCCGGCTTGGATGTTGTACCACTCTGCCTCCGATCAGTGCACTGACTCTACTGATCGGCCGCAAATAGGAGCGGCCCCCGGCTTGGATGTTGTACCACTCTGCCTCCGGATCAGTGCACTGACTCTCCTGAGCGGCCGCAAACAGCACCGGCCCCGGCTTGGATGTTGTACCACTCTGCCTCCGGATCAGTGCACTGACTCTCCTGAGCGCCGCAAACAGCACCGGCCCCTGCTTGGATGTTGTACCACTCTGCCTCCGGATCAGTGCACTGACTCTCTCCTGAGCAGACCGCAAACAGCACCGCCCCGCTTGGATGTTGTACCACTCTGCCTCCGGATCAGTGCACTGACTCTCTCCTGAGCGGCCGCAAACAGCACCGGCCCCGGCTTGGATGTTGTACCAGTCTGCCTCCGGATCAGTGCACTGACTCTCTCCTGAGCGGCCGCAAACAGCACCGTCCCCGGCTTGGATGTTGTACCACTCTGCCTCCGGATCAGTGCACTGACTCTCTCCTGAGCGGCCGCAACAGCACCGGCCCCGGCTTGGATGTTGTACCACTCTGCCTCCGGATCTGTGCACTGACTCTCTCCTGAGCGGCCGCAAACAGCACGGCCCCGGCTTGGATGTTGTACCACTCTGCCTCCGGATCAGTGCACTGACTCTCTCCTGAGTGGCCGCAAACAGCACCGGCCCCGGTTTGGATGTTGTACCACTCTGCCTCCGGATCAGTGCACTGACTCTCTCCTGAGCGGCCGCAAACAGCACCGGGCCCCGGCTTGGATGTTGTACCACTCTGCCTCCGGATCAGTGCACTGACTTTCTCCTGAGCGGCCGCAAACAGCACCGGCCCCGGCTTGGATGTTGTACCACTCTGCCTCCGGATCAGTGCACTGACTCTCTCCTGAGCGGCCGCAAACAGGAGTGTCCCCGGCTTGGATGTTGTACCACTCTGCCTCCGGATCAGTGCATTGACCTCTCTCCTGAGCGGCCGCAAACAGGAGTGTCCCCGCTTGGATGTTGTACCACTCTGCCTCCGGATCAGTGCACTGACTCTCTCCTGAGCGGCCGCAAACAGCACCGGCCCCGGCTTGGATGTTGTACCACTCTGCCTCCGGATCAGTGCACAGACTCTCTCCTGAGTGGCCGCTAAACAGCACCGGCCCCGGCTTGGATGTTGTACCACTCTGCCTCCGGATCAGTGCACTGACTCTCTCCTGAGCGGCCGCAAACAGCACCGGCCCCGGCTTGGATGTTGTACCACTCTGCCTCCGGATCAGTGCACTGACTCTCTCCTGAGCGGCCGCAAACAGCACCGGCCCCGGCTTGGATGTTTGTACCACTCTGCCTCCGGATCAGTGCACTGACTCTCTCCTGAGCGGCCGCAAACAACACCGGCCCCGGCTTGGATGTTGTACCACTCTGCCTCCGGATCAGTGCACTGACTCTCTCCTGAGCGGCCGCAAAACAGCACCGGCCCCGGCTTGGATGTTGTACCACTCTGCCTCCGGATCAGAGCACTGATCTCTCCTGAGCGGGCCGCAAACAGCCTCCGGCCCCGGCTTGGATGTTGTACCACTCTGCCCTCCGGATCAGTGCTCTGACTCTCTCCTGAGCGGCCGCAAACAGCACCTGGCCCCGGCTTGGATGTTTGTACCACTCTGCCTCCGGATCAGTGCACTGACTCTCTCCTGAGCGGCCGCAAAACAGCACCGGCCCCGGTTTGGATGGTTGTACCACTCTGCCTCCGGATCAGTGCACTGACTCTCTCCTGAGAGGCCGCAAACAGCACCGGACCCGGCTTGGAGGTTGTACCACTCTGCCTCCGGATCAGTGCACTGGACTCTCTCCTGAGCGGCCGCAAACAGCACCGGCCCCGGCTGGATGTTGAACCACTCTGCCTCCGGATCAGAGCACTGACTCTCTCCTGAGCGGCCGCAAACCAGCACCGGCCCCGGCTTAGATGTTGTACCACTCTGCCTCCGGATCAGTGCTCTGACTCTCTCCTGAGCGGCCGCAAACAGCACCGGCCCCGGCTTGGATGTTGTACCACTCTGCCTCCGGATCAGAGCACTGACTATCTCCCTGAGCGGCCGCAAACAGCACCGGCCCCGGCTTGGATGTTTGTACCACTCTGCCTCCGGATCAGTGCTCTGACTCTCTCCTGAGCGGCCGCAAACAGCACCGGCCCCGGCTTGGATGTTGTACCACTCTGCCTCCGGATCAGTGCTCTGACTCTCTCCTGAGCGGCCACAAACAGCACCGGCCCCGGCTTGGATGTTGTACCACTCTGCCTCCGGATCAGTGCACTGACTCTCTCCTGAGCGGCCGCAAACAGCACCGGCCCCGGCTTGGATGTTGTACCCACTCTGCCTCCGGATCAGTGCTCTGACTCTCTCCTGAGCGGCCGCAAACAGCACCGGCCCCGGCTTGGATGTTGTACCACTCTGCCTCCGGATCAGTGGCTCTGACTCTCTCCTGAGCGGCCGCAAACAGCACCGGCCCCGGCTTGGATGTTGTACCACCCTGCCTCCGGTTCAGTGCACTGACTCTGTCCTGAGCGGCCGCAAACAGCACCGGCCCCGGCTTGGATGTTGTACCACTCTGCCTCCGGATCAGTGCTCTGTCTCTCCTGAGCGGCCGGAAACAGCACCGGCCCCGGCTTGGATGTTGTACCACTCTTGCCTCCTGATCAGTGCACTGACTCTCTCCTGAGCGGACGAAAACAGCACCGGCCCCGGCTTGGATGTTGTACCACTCTGCCTCCGGATCAATGACTGACTCTCTCCTGAGCGGCCGCAAACATCACCGGCCCCGGCTTGGATGTTGTACCACTCTGCCTCCGGATCAGTGACTGACTCTCTCCTGAGCGGCCGCAAACAGCACCGGCCCCGGCTTGGATGTTGTACCACTCTGCCTCCGGATCAGTGACTGACTCTCTCCTGAGCGGCCGCAAACAGCACCGGCCCCGGCTTGGATGTTGTACCACTCTGCCTCCGGATCAGTGACTGACTCTCTCCTGAGCGGCCGCAAACAGCACCGGCCCCGGCTTGGATGTTGTACCACTCTGCCTCCGGATCAGTGCACTGACTCTCTCCTGAGCGGCCGATAACAGCACCGGCCCCGGCTTGGATGTTGTACCACTCTGCCTCGGATCAGTGCACTGACTCTCTCCTGAGCGGCCGCAAACAGCACCGGCCCCGGCTTGGATGTTGTACCACTCTGCCTCCGGATCAGTGCACTGACTCTCTCCTGAGCGGCCGCAAACAGCACCGGCCCCGGCTTGGATGTTGTACCACTCTGCCTCCGGATCAGTGCTCTGACTCTCCTGAGCGGCCGCAAACAGCACCGGCCCCGGCTTGGATGTTGTACCACTCTGCCTCCGGATCAGTGCACAGACTCTCTCCTGAGCGGCCGCAAACAGCACCGGCCCCGGCTTGGATGTTGTACCACTCTGCCTCCGGATCAGTGCACTGACTCTCTCCTGAGCGGCCGCAAACAAAACCGGCCCCGGCTTGGATGTTGTACCACTCTGCCTCCGGATCAGTGCTCTGACTCTCTCCTGAGCGGCCGCAAACAGCACCGGCCCCGGCTTGGATGTTGTACCACTCTGCCTCCGGATCAGTGCTCTGACTCTCTCCTGAGCGGCCGCAAACAGCACCGGCCCCGGCTTGGATGTTGTACCACTCTCCCTCCGGATCAGTGCACTGACTCTCTCCTGAGCGGCCACAAACAGCACCGGCCCCGGCTTGGATGTTGTACCACTCTGCCTCCGGATCTGTGCACTGACTCTCTCCTGAGCAGCCGCAAACAGCACCGGCCCCGGCTTGGATGTTGTACCACTCTGCCTCCGGATCAGTGCACTGACTCTCTCCTGAGCGGCCGCAAACAGTACCGGCCCCGGCTTGGAGGTTGTACCACTCTGCCTCCGGATCAGTGCACTGACTCTCTCCTGAGCGGCCGCAAACAGCACCGGCCCCGGATTGGATGTTGTACCAATCTGCCTCCGGATCAGTGCACTGACTCTCTCCTGAGCGGCCACAAACAGCACCGGCCCCGGCTTGGATGTTGTACCACTCTGCCTCCGGATCAGTGCACTGACTCTCTCCTGAGCGGCCGCAAACAGCACCGGCCCCGGCTTGGATGTTGTACCACTCTGCCTCCGGATCAGTGCACTGACTCTCTCCTGAGCGGCCGCAAACAGCACAGGCCCCGGCTTGGATGTTGTACCACTCTGCCTCCGGATCAGTGCACTGACTCTCTCCTGAGCGGCCGCAAACAGCACAGGCCCCGGCTTGGATGTTGTACCACTCTGCCTCCGGATCAGTGCACTGACTCTCTCCTGAGCGGCCGCAAACAGGAGCGGCCCCGGCTTGGATGTTGTACCACTCTGCCTCCGGATCAGTGCACTGACTCTCTCCTGAGCGGCCGCAAAACAGGAGCGGCCCCGGCTTGGATGTTGTACCACTCTGCCTCCGGATCAGTGCACTGACTCTCTCCTGAGCGGCCGCAAACAGCACCGGCCCCGGCTTGGATGTTGTACCACTCTGCCTCCGGATCAGTGCACTGACTCTCTCCTGAGCGGCCGCAAACAGCACCGGCCCCGGCTTGGATGTTGTACCACTCTGCCTCCGGATCAGAGCACTGACTATCTCCTGAGCGGCCGCAAACAGCACCGGCCCCGGCTTGGATGTTGTACCACTCTGCCTCCGGATCAGTGCTCTGACTCTCTCCTGAGCGGCCGCAAACAGCACCGGCCCCGGCTTGGATGTTGTACCACTCTGCCTCCGGATCAGTGCTCTGACTCTCTCCTGAGCGGCCACAAACAGCACCGGCCCCGGCTTGGATGTTGTACCACTCTGCCTCCGGATCAGTGCACTGACTCTCTCCTGAGCGGCCGCAAACAGCACCGGCCCCGGCTTGGATGTTGTACCACTCTGCCTCCGGATCAGTGCTCTGACTCTCTCCTGAGCGGCCGCAAACAGCACCGGCCCCGGCTTGGATGTTGTACCACTCTGCCTCCGGATCAGTGCTCTGACTCTCTCCTGAGCGGCCGCAAACAGCACCGGCCCCGGCTTGGATGTTGTACCACCCTGCCTCCGGATCAGTGCACTGACTCTGTCCTGAGCGGCCGCAAACAGCACCGGCCCGGCTTGGATGTTGTACCAGTCTGCCTCCGGATCAGTGCACTGACTCTCTCCTGAGTGGCCGCAAACAGCACTGGCCCCGGCTTGGATGTTGTACCACTCTGCCTCCTGATCAGTGCACTGACTCTCTCCTGAGCGGACGAAAACAGCACCGGCCCCGGCTTGGATGTTGTACCACTCTGCCTCCGGATCAATGACTGACTCTCTCCTGAGCGGCCGCAAACATCACCGGCCCCGGCTTGGATGTTGTACCACTCTGCCTCCGGATCAGTGACTGACTCTCTCCTGAGCGGCCGCAAACAGCACCGGCCCCGGCTTGGATGTTGTACCACTCTGCCTCCGGATCAGTGACTGACTCTCTCCTGAGCGGCCGCAAACAGCACCGGCCCCGGCTTGGATGTTGTACCACTCTGCCTCCGGATCAGTGACTGACTCTCTCCTGAGCGGCCGCAAACAGCACCGGCCCCGGCTTGGATGTTGTACCACTCTGCCTCCGGATCAGTGCACTGACTCTCTCCTGAGCGGCCGATAACAGCACCGGCCCCGGCTTGGATGTTGTACCACTCTGCCTCGGATCAGTGCACTGACTCTCTCCTGAGCGGCCGCAAACAGCACCGGCCCCGGCTTGGATGTTGTACCACTCTGCCTCCGGATCAGTGCACTGACTCTCTCCTGAGCGGCCGCAAACAGCACCGGCCCCGGCTTGGATGTTGTACCACTCTGCCTCCGGATCAGTGCTCTGACTCTCCTGAGCGGCCGCAAACAGCACCGGCCCCGGCTTGGATGTTGTACCACTCTGCCTCCGGATCAGTGCACAGACTCTCTCCTGAGCGGCCGCAAACAGCACCGGCCCTGGCTTGGATGTTGTACCACTCTGCCTCCGGATCAGTGCACTGACTCTCCTGAGCGGCCGCAAACAGCACCGGCCCCGGCTTGGATGTTGTACCACTCTGCCTCCGGATCAGTGCACTGACTCTCTCCTGAGCGGCCGCAAACAACACCGGCCCCGGCTTGGATGTTGTACCACTCTGCCTCCGGATCAGTGCACTGACTCTCTCCTGAGCGGCCGCAAACAAAACCGGCCCCGGCTTGGATGTTGTACCACTCTGCCTCCGGATCAGTGCTCTGACTCTCTCCTGAGCGGCCGCAAACAGCACCGGCCCCGGCTTGGATGTTGTACCACTCTGCCTCCGGATCAGTGCTCTGACTCTCTCCTGAGCGGCCGCAAACAGCACCGGCCCCGGCTTGGATGTTGTACCACTCTCCCTCCGGATCAGTGCACTGACTCTCTCCTGAGCGGCCACAAACAGCACCGGCCCCGGCTTGGATGTTGTACCACTCTGCCTCCGGATCAGTGCACTGACTCTCTCCTGAGCAGCCGCAAACAGCACCGGCCCCGGCTTGGATGTTGTACCACTCTGCCTCCGGATCAGTGCACTGACTCTCTCCTGAGCGGCCGCAAACAGTACCGGCCCCGGCTTGGAGGTTGTACCACTCTGCCTCCGGATCAGTGCACTGACTCTCTCCTGAGCGGCCGCAAACAGCACCGGCCCCGGATTGGATGTTGTACCAATCTGCCTCCGGATCAGTGCACTGACTCTCTCCTGAGCGGCCACAAACAGCACCGGCCCCGGCTTGGATGTTGTACCACTCTGCCTCCGGATCAGTGCACTGACTCTCTCCTGAGCGGCCGCAAACAGCACCGGCCCCGGCTTGGATGTTGTACCACTCTGCCTCCGGATCAGTGCACTGACTCTCTCCTGAGCGGCCGCAAACAGCACAGGCCCCGGCTTGGATGTTGTACCACTCTGCCTCCGGATCAGTGCACTGACTCTCTCCTGAGCGGCCGCAAACAGCACAGGCCCCGGCTTGGATGTTGTACCACTCTGCCTCCGGATCAGTGCACTGACTCTCTCCTGAGCGGCCGCAAACAGGAGCGGCCCCGGCTTGGATGTTGTACCACTCTGCCTCCGGATCAGTGCACTGACTCTCTCCTGAGCGGCCGCAAACAGGAGCGGCCCCGGCTTGGATGTTGTACCACTCTGCCTCCGGATCAGTGCACTGACTCTCTCCTGAGCGGCCGCAAACAGCACCGGCCCCGGCTTGGATGTTGTACCACTCTGCCTCCGGATCAGTGCACTGACTCTCTCCTGAGCGGCCGCAAACAGCACCGGCCCCGGCTTGGATGTTGTACCACTCTGCCTCCGGATCAGTGCACTGACTCTCTCCTGAGCGGCCGCAAACAGCACCGGCCACGGCTTGGATGTTGTACCACTCTGCCTCCGGATCAGTGCACTGACTCTCCAGTGTGGCCGCAAACAGCACCGGCCCCGGCTTGGATGTTGTACCACCCTGCCTCCGGATCAGTGCACTGACTCTCTCCTGAGCGGCCGCAAACAGCACCGGCCCCGGCTTGGATGTTGTACCACTCTGCCTCCGGATCAGTGCACTGACTCTCTCCCGAGCGGCCGCAAACAGCACCGGCCCCGGCTTGGATGTTGTACCACTCTGCCTCCGGATCAGTGCACTGTCTCTCCTGAGCGGCCGCAAACAGGAGCGGCCCCGGCTTGGATGTTGTACCACTCTGCCTCCGGATCAGTGCACTGTCTCTCCTGAGCGGCCGCAAACAGCACCGGCCCCGGCTTGGATGTTGTACCACTCTGCCTCCGGATCAGTGCACTAACTCTCTCCAGAGCGGCCGCAAACAGCACCGGCCCCGGCTTGGATGTTGTACCACCCTGCCTCCGGATCAGTGCACTGACTCTCTCCTGAGCGGCCGCAAACAGCACCGGCCCCGGCTTGGATGTTGTACCACTCTGCCTCCGGATCAGTGCACTAACACTCTCCAGAGCGGCCGCAAACAGCACCGGCCCCGGCTTGGATGTTGTACCACTCTGCCTCCGGATCAGTGCACTGACTCTCTCCTGAGCGGACGCAAACAGCACCGGCCCCGGCTTGGATGTTGTACCACTCTGCCTCCGGATCAGTGCACTGACTCTCTCCTGAGCGGCCGCAAACAGCACCGGCCCCGGCTTGGATGTTGTACCACTCTGCCTCCGGATCAGTGCACTGACTCTCTACTGAGCGGCCGCAAACAGCACCGGCCCCGGCTTGGATGTTGTACCACTCTGCCTCCGGATCAGTGCACTGACTCTCTCCTGAGCGGCCGCAAACAGCACCGGCCCCGGCTTGGATGTTGTACCACTCTGCCTCCGGATCAGTGCACTGACTCTCTCCTGAGCGGCCGCAAACAGGAGCGGCCCCGGCTTGGATGTTGTACCACTCTGCCTCCGGATCAGTGCACTGACTCTCTCCTGAGCGGCCGCAAACAGGAGCGGCCCCGGCTTGGATGTTGTACCACTCTGCCTCCGGATCAGTGCACTGACTCTCTCCTGAGCGGCCGCAAACAGCACCGGCCCCGGCTTGGATGTTGTACCACTCTGCCTCCGGATCAGTGCACTGACTCTCTCCTGAGCGGCCGCAAACAGCACCGGCCCCGGCTTGGATGTTGTACCACTCTGCCTCCGGATCAGTGCACTGACTCTCTCCTGAGCGGCCGCAAACAGCACCGGCCACGGCTTGGATGTTGTACCACTCTGCCTCCGGATCAGTGCACTGTCTCTCCTGAGCGGCCGCAAACAGCACCGGCCCCGGCTTGGATGTTGTACCACTCTGCCTCCGGATCAGTGCACTGACTCTCTCCAGAGCGGCCGCAAACAGCACCGGCCCCGGCTTGGATGTTGTACCACTCTGCCTCCGGATCAGTGCACTGACTCTCTCCTGAGCGGCCGCAAACAGCACCGGCCCCGGCTTGGATGTTGTACCACTCTGCCTCCGGATCAGTGCACTGACTCTCTCCTGAGCGGCCGCAAACAGCACAGGCCCCGGCTTGGATGTTGTACCACTCTGCCTCCGGATCAGTGCACTGACTCTCTCCTGAGCGGCCGCAAACAGCACAGGCCCCGGCTTGGATGTTGTACCACTCTGCCTCCGGATCAGTGCACTGACTCTCTCCTGAGCGGCCGCAAACAGGAGCGGCCCCGGCTTGGATGTTGTACCACTCTGCCTCCGGATCAGTGCACTGACTCTCTCCTGAGCGGCCGCAAACAGGAGCGGCCCCGGCTTGGATGTTGTACCACTCTGCCTCCGGATCAGTGCACTGACTCTCTCCTGAGCGGCCGCAAACAGCACCGGCCCCGGCTTGGATGTTGTACCACTCTGCCTCCGGATCAGTGCACTGACTCTCTCCTGAGCGGCCGCAAACAGCACCGGCCCCGGCTTGGATGTTGTACCACTCTGCCTCCGGATCAGAGCACTGACTATCTCCTGAGCGGCCGCAAACAGCACCGGCCCCGGCTTGGATGTTGTACCACTCTGCCTCCGGATCAGTGCTCTGACTCTCTCCTGAGCGGCCGCAAACAGCACCGGCCCCGGCTTGGATGTTGTACCACTCTGCCTCCGGATCAGTGCTCTGACTCTCTCCTGAGCGGCCACAAACAGCACCGGCCCCGGCTTGGATGTTGTACCACTCTGCCTCCGGATCAGTGCACTGACTCTCTCCTGAGCGGCCGCAAACAGCACCGGCCCCGGCTTGGATGTTGTACCACTCTGCCTCCGGATCAGTGCTCTGACTCTCTCCTGAGCGGCCGCAAACAGCACCGGCCCCGGCTTGGATGTTGTACCACTCTGCCTCCGGATCAGTGCTCTGACTCTCTCCTGAGCGGCCGCAAACAGCACCGGCCCCGGCTTGGATGTTGTACCACCCTGCCTCCGGATCAGTGCACTGACTCTGTCCTGAGCGGCCGCAAACAGCACCGGCCCCGGCTTGGATGTTGTACCAGTCTGCCTCCGGATCAGTGCACTGACTCTCTCCTGAGTGGCCGCAAACAGCACTGGCCCCGGCTTGGATGTTGTACCACTCTGCCTCCTGATCAGTGCACTGACTCTCTCCTGAGCGGACGAAAACAGCACCGGCCCCGGCTTGGATGTTGTACCACTCTGCCTCCGGATCAATGACTGACTCTCTCCTGAGCGGCCGCAAACATCACCGGCCCCGGCTTGGATGTTGTACCACTCTGCCTCCGGATCAGTGACTGACTCTCTCCTGAGCGGCCGCAAACAGCACCGGCCCCGGCTTGGATGTTGTACCACTCTGCCTCCGGATCAGTGACTGACTCTCTCCTGAGCGGCCGCAAACAGCACCGGCCCCGGCTTGGATGTTGTACCACTCTGCCTCCGGATCAGTGACTGACTCTCTCCTGAGCGGCCGCAAACAGCACCGGCCCCGGCTTGGATGTTGTACCACTCTGCCTCCGGATCAGTGCACTGACTCTCTCCTGAGCGGCCGATAACAGCACCGGCCCCGGCTTGGATGTTGTACCACTCTGCCTCGGATCAGTGCACTGACTCTCTCCTGAGCGGCCGCAAACAGCACCGGCCCCGGCTTGGATGTTGTACCACTCTGCCTCCGGATCAGTGCACTGACTCTCTCCTGAGCGGCCGCAAACAGCACCGGCCCCGGCTTGGATGTTGTACCACTCTGCCTCCGGATCAGTGCTCTGACTCTCCTGAGCGGCCGCAAACAGCACCGGCCCCGGCTTGGATGTTGTACCACTCTGCCTCCGGATCAGTGCACAGACTCTCTCCTGAGCGGCCGCAAACAGCACCGGCCCTGGCTTGGATGTTGTACCACTCTGCCTCCGGATCAGTGCACTGACTCTCCTGAGCGGCCGCAAACAGCACCGGCCCCGGCTTGGATGTTGTACCACTCTGCCTCCGGATCAGTGCACTGACTCTCTCCTGAGCGGCCGCAAACAACACCGGCCCCGGCTTGGATGTTGTACCACTCTGCCTCCGGATCAGTGCACTGACTCTCTCCTGAGCGGCCGCAAACAAAACCGGCCCCGGCTTGGATGTTGTACCACTCTGCCTCCGGATCAGTGCTCTGACTCTCTCCTGAGCGGCCGCAAACAGCACCGGCCCCGGCTTGGATGTTGTACCACTCTGCCTCCGGATCAGTGCTCTGACTCTCTCCTGAGCGGCCGCAAACAGCACCGGCCCCGGCTTGGATGTTGTACCACTCTCCCTCCGGATCAGTGCACTGACTCTCTCCTGAGCGGCCACAAACAGCACCGGCCCCGGCTTGGATGTTGTACCACTCTGCCTCCGGATCAGTGCACTGACTCTCTCCTGAGCAGCCGCAAACAGCACCGGCCCCGGCTTGGATGTTGTACCACTCTGCCTCCGGATCAGTGCACTGACTCTCTCCTGAGCGGCCGCAAACAGTACCGGCCCCGGCTTGGAGGTTGTACCACTCTGCCTCCGGATCAGTGCACTGACTCTCTCCTGAGCGGCCGCAAACAGCACCGGCCCCGGATTGGATGTTGTACCAATCTGCCTCCGGATCAGTGCACTGACTCTCTCCTGAGCGGCCACAAACAGCACCGGCCCCGGCTTGGATGTTGTACCACTCTGCCTCCGGATCAGTGCACTGACTCTCTCCTGAGCGGCCGCAAACAGCACCGGCCCCGGCTTGGATGTTGTACCACTCTGCCTCCGGATCAGTGCACTGACTCTCTCCTGAGCGGCCGCAAACAGCACAGGCCCCGGCTTGGATGTTGTACCACTCTGCCTCCGGATCAGTGCACTGACTCTCTCCTGAGCGGCCGCAAACAGCACAGGCCCCGGCTTGGATGTTGTACCACTCTGCCTCCGGATCAGTGCACTGACTCTCTCCTGAGCGGCCGCAAACAGGAGCGGCCCCGGCTTGGATGTTGTACCACTCTGCCTCCGGATCAGTGCACTGACTCTCTCCTGAGCGGCCGCAAACAGGAGCGGCCCCGGCTTGGATGTTGTACCACTCTGCCTCCGGATCAGTGCACTGACTCTCTCCTGAGCGGCCGCAAACAGCACCGGCCCCGGCTTGGATGTTGTACCACTCTGCCTCCGGATCAGTGCACTGACTCTCTCCTGAGCGGCCGCAAACAGCACCGGCCCCGGCTTGGATGTTGTACCACTCTGCCTCCGGATCAGTGCACTGACTCTCTCCTGAGCGGCCGCAAACAGCACCGGCCACGGCTTGGATGTTGTACCACTCTGCCTCCGGATCAGTGCACTGACTCTCCAGTGTGGCCGCAAACAGCACCGGCCCCGGCTTGGATGTTGTACCACCCTGCCTCCGGATCAGTGCACTGACTCTCTCCTGAGCGGCCGCAAACAGCACCGGCCCCGGCTTGGATGTTGTACCACTCTGCCTCCGGATCAGTGCACTGACTCTCTCCCGAGCGGCCGCAAACAGCACCGGCCCCGGCTTGGATGTTGTACCACTCTGCCTCCGGATCAGTGCACTGTCTCTCCTGAGCGGCCGCAAACAGGAGCGGCCCCGGCTTGGATGTTGTACCACTCTGCCTCCGGATCAGTGCACTGTCTCTCCTGAGCGGCCGCAAACAGCACCGGCCCCGGCTTGGATGTTGTACCACTCTGCCTCCGGATCAGTGCACTAACTCTCTCCAGAGCGGCCGCAAACAGCACCGGCCCCGGCTTGGATGTTGTACCACCCTGCCTCCGGATCAGTGCACTGACTCTCTCCTGAGCGGCCGCAAACAGCACCGGCCCCGGCTTGGATGTTGTACCACTCTGCCTCCGGATCAGTGCACTAACACTCTCCAGAGCGGCCGCAAACAGCACCGGCCCCGGCTTGGATGTTGTACCACTCTGCCTCCGGATCAGTGCACTGACTCTCTCCTGAGCGGACGCAAACAGCACCGGCCCCGGCTTGGATGTTGTACCACTCTGCCTCCGGATCAGTGCACTGACTCTCTCCTGAGCGGCCGCAAACAGCACCGGCCCCGGCTTGGATGTTGTACCACTCTGCCTCCGGATCAGTGCACTGACTCTCTACTGAGCGGCCGCAAACAGCACCGGCCCCGGCTTGGATGTTGTACCACTCTGCCTCCGGATCAGTGCACTGACTCTCTCCTGAGCGGCCGCAAACAGCACCGGCCCCGGCTTGGATGTTGTACCACTCTGCCTCCGGATCAGTGCACTGACTCTCTCCTGAGCGGCCGCAAACAGGAGCGGCCCCGGCTTGGATGTTGTACCACTCTGCCTCCGGATCAGTGCACTGACTCTCTCCTGAGCGGCCGCAAACAGGAGCGGCCCCGGCTTGGATGTTGTACCACTCTGCCTCCGGATCAGTGCACTGACTCTCTCCTGAGCGGCCGCAAACAGCACCGGCCCCGGCTTGGATGTTGTACCACTCTGCCTCCGGATCAGTGCACTGACTCTCTCCTGAGCGGCCGCAAACAGCACCGGCCCCGGCTTGGATGTTGTACCACTCTGCCTCCGGATCAGTGCACTGACTCTCTCCTGAGCGGCCGCAAACAGCACCGGCCACGGCTTGGATGTTGTACCACTCTGCCTCCGGATCAGTGCACTGTCTCTCCTGAGCGGCCGCAAACAGCACCGGCCCCGGCTTGGATGTTGTACCACTCTGCCTCCGGATCAGTGCACTAACTCTCTCCAGAGCGGCCGCAAACAGCACCGGCCCCGGCTTGGATGTTGTACCACCCTGCCTCCGGATCAGTGCACTGACTCTCTCCTGAGCGGCCGCAAACAGCACCGGCCCCGGCTTGGATGTTGTACCACTCTGCCTCCGGATCAGTGCACTAACACTCTCCAGAGCGGCCGCAAACAGCACCGGCCCCGGCTTGGATGTTGTACCACTCTGCCTCCGGATCAGTGCACTGACTCTCTCCTGAGCGGACGCAAACAGCACCGGCCCCGGCTTGGATGTTGTACCACTCTGCCTCCGGATCAGTGCACTGACTCTCTCCTGAGCGGCCGCAAACAGCACCGGCCCCGGCTTGGATGTTGTACCACTCTGCCTCCGGATCAGTGCACTGACTCTCTCCTGAGCGGCCGCAAACAGCACCGGCCCCGGCTTGGATGTTGTACCACTCTGCCTCCGGATCAGTGCACTGACTCTCTCCTGAGCGGCCGCAAACAGCACCGGCCCCGGCTTGGATGTTGTACCACTCTGCCTCCGGATCAGTGCACTGACTCTCTCCTGAGCGGCCGCAAACAACACCGGCCCCGGCTTGGATGTTGTACCACTCTGCCTCCGGATCAGTGCTCTGACTCTCTCCTGAGCGGCCGCAAACAGCACCGGCCCCGGCTTGGATGTTGTACCACTCTCGCTCCGGATCAGTGCTCTGACTCTCTCCTGAGCGGCCGCAAACAGCACAGGCCCCGGCTTGGATGTTGTACCACTCTCCCTCCGGATTAGTGCACTGACTCTCTCCTGAGCGGCCACAAACAGCACCGGCCCCGGCTTGGATGTTGTACCACTCTGCCTCCGGATCAGTGCACTGACTCTCTCCTGAGCGGCCGCAAACAGCACCGGCCCCGGCTTGGATGTTGTACCACTCTGCCTCCGGATCAGTGCACTGACTCTCTCCTGAGCGGCCGCAAACAGCACCGGCCCCGGCTTGGATGTTGTACCACTCTGCCTCCGGATCAGTGCACTGACTCTCTCCTGAGCGGCCGCAAACAGCACCGGCCCCGGCTTGGATGTTGTACCACTCTGCCTCCGGATCAGTGCACTGACTCTCTCCTGAGCGGCCGCAAACAGGAGCGGCCCCGGCTTGGATGTTGTACCACTCTGCCTCCGGATCAGTGCACTGACTCTCTCCTGAGCGGCCGCAAACAGGAGCGGCCCCGGCTTGGATGTTGTACCACTCTGCCTCCGGATCAGTGCACTGACTCTCTCCTGAGCGGCCGCAAACAGCACCGGCCCCGGCTTGGATGTTGTACCACTCTGCCTCCGGATCAGTGCACTGACTCTCTCCTGAGCGGCCGCAAACAGCACCGGCCCCGGCTTGGATGTTGTACCACTCTGCCTCCGGATCAGTGCACTGACTCTCTCCTGAGCGGCCGCAAACAGCACCGGCCACGGCTTGGATGTTGTACCACTCTGCCTCCGGATCAGTGCACTGACTCTCCAGTGTGGCCGCAAACAGCACCGGCCCCGGCTTGGATGTTGTACCACCCTGCCTCCGGATCAGTGCACTGACTCTCTCCTGAGCGGCCGCAAACAGCACCGGCCCCGGCTTGGATGTTGTACCACTCTGCCTCCGGATCAGTGCACTGACTCTCTCCCGAGCGGCCGCAAACAGCACCGGCCCCGGCTTGGATGTTGTACCACTCTGCCTCCGGATCAGTGCACTGTCTCTCCTGAGCGGCCGCAAACAGGAGCGGCCCCGGCTTGGATGTTGTACCACTCTGCCTCCGGATCAGTGCACTGTCTCTCCTGAGCGGCCGCAAACAGCACCGGCCCCGGCTTGGATGTTGTACCACTCTGCCTCCGGATCAGTGCACTAACTCTCTCCAGAGCGGCCGCAAACAGCACCGGCCCCGGCTTGGATGTTGTACCACCCTGCCTCCGGATCAGTGCACTGACTCTCTCCTGAGCGGCCGCAAACAGCACCGGCCCCGGCTTGGATGTTGTACCACTCTGCCTCCGGATCAGTGCACTAACACTCTCCAGAGCGGCCGCAAACAGCACCGGCCCCGGCTTGGATGTTGTACCACTCTGCCTCCGGATCAGTGCACTGACTCTCTCCTGAGCGGACGCAAACAGCACCGGCCCCGGCTTGGATGTTGTACCACTCTGCCTCCGGATCAGTGCACTGACTCTCTCCTGAGCGGCCGCAAACAGCACCGGCCCCGGCTTGGATGTTGTACCACTCTGCCTCCGGATCAGTGCACTGACTCTCTCCTGAGCGGCCGCAAACAGCACCGGCCCCGGCTTGGATGTTGTACCACTCTGCCTCCGGATCAGTGCACTGACTCTCTCCTGAGCGGCCGCAAACAGCACCGGCCCCGGCTTGGATGTTGTACCACTCTGCCTCCGGATCAGTGCACTGACTCTCTCCTGAGCGGCCGCAAACAACACCGGCCCCGGCTTGGATGTTGTACCACTCTGCCTCCGGATCAGTGCTCTGACTCTCTCCTGAGCGGCCGCAAACAGCACCGGCCCCGGCTTGGATGTTGTACCACTCTCGCTCCGGATCAGTGCTCTGACTCTCTCCTGAGCGGCCGCAAACAGCACAGGCCCCGGCTTGGATGTTGTACCACTCTCCCTCCGGATTAGTGCACTGACTCTCTCCTGAGCGGCCACAAACAGCACCGGCCCCGGCTTGGATGTTGTACCACTCTGCCTCCGGATCAGTGCACTGACTCTCTCCTGAGCAGCCGCAAACAGCACCGGCCCCGGCTTGGATGTTGTACCACTCTTCCTCCGGATCAGTGCACTGACTCTCTCCTGAGCGGCCGCAAACAGTACCGGCCCCGGCTTGGAGGTTGTACCACTCTGCCTCCGGATCAGTGCACTGACTCTCTCCTGAGCGGCCGCAAACAGCACCGGCCCCGGATTGGATGTTGTACCACTCTGCCTCCGGATCAGTGCACTGACTCTCTCCTGAGCGGCCGCAAACAGCACCGGCACCGGCTTGGATGTTGTACCACTCTGCCTCCGGATCAGTGCACTGACTCTCTCCTGAGCGGCCGCAAACAGCACCGGCCCCGGCTTGGATGTTGTACCACTCTGCCTCCGGATCAGTGCACTGACTCTCTCCTGAGCGTCCGCAAACAGGAGCGGCCCCGGCTTGGATGTTGTACCACTCTGCCTCCGGATCAGTGCACTGACTCTCTCCTGAGCGGCCGCAAACAGCACCGGCCCCGGCTTGGATGTTGTACCACTCTGCCTCCGGATCAGTGCACTGACTCTCTCCTGAGCGGCCGCAAACAGCACCGGCCCCGGCTTGGATGTTGTACCACTCTGCCTCCGGATCAGTGCACTGACTCTCTCCTGAGCGGCCGCAAACAGCACCGGCCCCGGCTTGGATGTTGTACCACTCTGCCTCCGGATCAGTGCACTGACTCTCTCCTGAGCGGCCGCAAACAGCACCGGCCCCGGCTTGGATGTTCTACCACTCTGCCTCCGGATCAGTGCACTGACTCTCTCCTGAGCGGCCGCAAACAGCACCGGCCCCGGCTTGGATGTTGTACCACTCTGCCTCTGGATCAATGCACGGACTCTCCTGAGCGGCCGCAAACAGCACCGGCCCCGGCTTGGATGCTGTACCACTCTGCCTCCGGATCAGTGCACTGACTCTCCAGTGTGGCCGCAAACAGCACCGGCCCCGGCTTGGATGTTGTACCACCCTGCCTCCGGATCAGTGCACTGACTCTCTCCTGAGCGGCCGCAAACAGCACCGGCCCCGGCTTGGATGTTGTACCACTCTGCCTCCGGATCAGTGCACTGTCTCTCCTGAGCGGCCGCAAACAGGAGCGGCCCCGGCTTGGATGTTGTACCACTCTGCCTCCGGATCAGTGCACTGTCTCTCCTGAGCGGCCGCAAACAGCACCGGACCCGGCTTGGATGTTGTACCACTCTGCCTCCGGATCAGTGCACTAACTCTCTCCAGAGCGGCCGCAAACAGCACCGGCCCCGGCTTGGATGTTGTACCACCCTGCCTCCGGATCAGTGCACTGACTCTCTCCTGAGCGGCCGCAAACAGCACCGTCCCCGGCTTGGATGTTGTACCACTCTGCCTCCGGATCAGTGCACTAACACTCTCCAGAGCGGCCGCACACAGCACCGGCCCCGGCTTGGATGTTGTACCACTCTGCCTCCGGATCAGTGCGCTGACTCTCTCCTGAGCGGACGCAAACAGCACCGGCCCCGGCTTGGATGTTGTACCACTCTGCCTCCGGATCAGTGCACTGACTCTCTCCTGAGCGGCCGCAAACAGGAGCGGCCCCGGCTTGGATGTTGTACCACTCTGCCTCCGGATCAGTGCACTGACTCTCTCCTGAGCGGCCGCAAACAGCACCGGCCCCGGCTTGGATGTTGTACCACTCTGCCTCCGGATCAGTGCACTGACTCTCTCCTGAGCGGACGCAAACAGAACCGGCCCCGGCTTGGATGTTGTACCACTCTGCCTCCGGATCAGTGCACTGACTCTCTCCTGAGCGGCCGCAAACAGCACCGGCCCCTGCTTGGATGTTGTACCACTCTGCCTCCGGATCAGTGCACTGACTCTGTCCTGAGCGGCCGCAAACAGCACCGGCCCCGGCTTGGATGTTGTACCACTCTGCCTCCGGATCAGTGCACTGACTCTCCTGAGCGGCCGCAAACAGCACCGGCCCCGGCTTGGATGTTGTACCACTCTGCCTCTGGATCACTGCACTGACTCTCCTGAGCGGCCGCAAACACCACCGGCCCCGGCTTGGATGTTGTACCACTCTGCCTCCGGATCAGTGCACTGACTCTCCTGAGCGGCCGCAAACAGCACCGGCCCCGGCTTGGATGTTGTACCACTCTGCCTCCGGATCAGTGCACTGACTCTCCTGAGCGGCCGCAAACAGCACCGGCCCCGGCTTGGATGTTGTACCACTCTGCCTCCGGATCAGTGCACTGACTCTCTCCTGAGCGGCCGCAAACAGCACCGGCCACGGCTTGGATGTTGTACCACTCTGCCTCCGGATCAGTGCACTGACTCTCTCCTGAGCGGCCGCAAACAGCACCGGCCCCGGCTTGGATGTTGTACCACTCTGCCTCCGGATCAGTGCACAGACTCTCTCCTGAGCGGCCGCAAACAGCACCGGCCCCGGCTTGGATGTTGTACCACTCTGCCTCCGGATCAGAGCACTGACTCTCTACTGAGCGGCCGCAAACAGCACCGGCCCCGGCTTGGATGTTGTACCACTCTGCCGCCGGATCAGAGCACTGACTCTCTCCTGAGCGGCCGCAAACAGCACCGGCCCCGGCTTGGATGTTGTACCACTCTGCCTCCGGATCAGTGCACTGACTCTCTCCTGAGCGGCCGCAAACAGCACCGGCCCCGGCTTGGATGTTGTACCACTCTGCCTCCGGATCAGTGCTCTGACTCTCTCCTGAGCGGCCGCAAACAGCACCGGCCCCGGCTTGGATGTTGTACCACTCTGCCTCCGGATCAGTGCACTGACTCTCCAGTGTGGCCGCAAACAACACCGGCCCCGGCTTGGATGTTGTACCACCCTGCCTCCGGATCAGTGCACTGACTCTCTCCTGAGCGGCCGCAAACAGCACCGGCCCCGGCATGGATGTTGTACCACTCTGCCTCCGGATCAGTGCACTGAATCTCTCCCGAGCGGCCGCAAACAGCACCGGCCCCGGCTTGGATGTTGTACCACTCTGCCTCCGGATCAGTGCACTGACTCTCCTGAGCGGCCGCAAACAGGAGCGGCCACGGCTTGGATGTTGTACCACTCTGCCTCCGGATCAGTGCACTGACTCTCCTGAGCGGCCGCAAACAGGAGCGGCCATGGCTTGGATGTTGTACCACTCTGCCTCCGGATCAGTGCACTGACTCTCTCCTGAGCGGCCGCAAACAGCACCGGCCCCGGCTTGGATGTTGTACCACTCTGCCTCCGGATCAGTGCACTGACTCTCTCCTGAGCGGCCGCAAACAGCACCGGCCCCGGTTTGGATGTTGTACCACTCTGCCTCCGGATCAGTGCACTGACTCTCTCCTGAGCGGCCGCAAACAGCACCGGCCCCGGCTTGGATGTTGTACCACTCTGCCTCCGGATCAGTGCACTGACTCTCTCCTGAGAGGCCGCAAACAGCACCGGCCCCGGCTTGGATGTTGTACCACTCTGCCTCCGGATCAGTGCACTGACTCTCCTGAGCGGCCGCAAACAGGAGCGGCCATGGCTTGGATGTTGTACCACTCTGCCTCCGGATCAGTGCGCTGACTCTCTCCTGAGCGGCCGCAAACAGCACCGGCCCCGGCTTGGATGTTGTACCACTCTGCCTCCGGATCAGTGCACTGACTCTCTCCTGAGCGGCTGCAAACAGCACCGGCCCCGGCTTGGATGTTGTACCACTCTGCCTCCGGATCAGTGCACTGACTCTCTCCTGAGCGGCCGCAAACAGCACCGGCCCCTGCTTGGATGTTGTACCACCCTGCCTCCGGATCAGTGCACTGACTCTCTCCTGAGCGGCTGCAAACAGCTCCGGCCCCGGCTTGGATGTTGTACCACTCTGCCTCCGGATCAGTGCACTGACTCTCTCCCGAGCGGCCGCAAACAGCACCGGCCCCGGCTTGGATGTTGTACCACTCTGCCTCCGGATCAGTGCACTGACTCTCCTGAGCGGCCGCAAACAGGAGCGGCCACGGCTTGGATGTTGTACCACTCTGCCTCCGGATCAGTGCACTGACTCTCCTGAGCGGCCGCAAACAGGAGCGGCCATGGCTTGGATGTTGTACCACTCTGCCTCCGGATCAGTGCACTGACTCTCTCCTGAGCGGCCGCAAACAGCACCGGCCCCGGCTTGGATGTTGTACCACTCTGCCTCCGGATCAGTGCACTGACTCTCTCCTGAGCGGCCGCAAACAGCACCGGCCCCGGTTTGGATGTTGTACCAGTCTGCCTCCGGATCAGTGCACTGACTCTCTCCTGAGCGGCCGCAAACAGCACCGGCCCCGGCTTGGATGTTGTACCACTCTGCCTCCGGAGCAGTGCACTGACTCTCTCCTGAGAGGCCGCAAACAGCACCGGCCCCGGCTTGGATGTTGTACCACTCTGCCTCCGGATCAGTGCACTGACTCTCCTGAGCGGCCGCAAACAGGAGCGGCCACGGCTTGGATGTTGTACCACTCTGCCTCCGGATCAGTGCACTGACTCTCTCCTGAGCGGCCGCAAACAGCACCGGCCCCGGCTTGGATGTTGTACCACTCTGCCCCCGGATCAGTGCACTGACTCTCTCCTGAGCGGCCGCAAACCGCACCAGCCCCGGCTTGGATGTTGTACCACTCTGCCTCCGGATCAGTGCACTGACTCTCTCCTGAGCGGCCGCAAACAGCACCGGCCACGGCTTGGATGTTGTACCACTCTGCCTCCGGATCAGTGCACTGACTCTCTCCTAAGTGGCCGCAAACAGCACCGGCCCCGGCTTGGATGTTGTACCACTCTGCCTCCGGATCAGTGCACTGACTCTCTCCTGAGCGGCCGCAAACAGCACCGGCCACGGCTTGGATGTTGTACCACTCTGCCTCCGGATCAGTGCACTGACTCTCTCCTGAGCGGCCGCAAACAGCACCGGCACCAGCTTGGATGTTGTACCACTCTGCCTCCGGATCAGTGCACTGACTCTCTCCTGAGCGGCCGCAAACAGCACCGGCCCCGGCTTGGATGTTGTACCACTCTGCCTCCGGATCAGTGCACTGACTCTCTCCTGAGCGGCCGCAAACAGGACCGGCCCCGGCTTGGATGTTGTACCACTCTGCCTCCGGATCAGTGAACTGACTCTCTCCTGAGCGGCCGCAAACAGCACCGGCCCCGGCTTGGATGTTGTACCACTCTGCCTCCGGATCAGTGCACTGACTCTCTCCTAAGTGGCCGCAAACAGCACCGGCCCCGGCTTGGATGTTCTACCACTCTGCCTCCGGATCAGTGCACTGACTCTCTCCTGAGCGGCCGCAAACAGCACCGGCCCCAGCTTGGATGTTGTACCACTCTGCCTCCGGATCAGTGCACTGACTCTCCTGAGCGGCCGCAAACAGCACCGGCCCCGGCTTGGATGTTGTACCACTCTGCCTCCGGATCAGTGCACTGACTCTCCTAAGTGGCCGCAAACAGCACCGGCCCCGGCTTGGATGTTCTACCACTCTGCCTCCGGATCAGTGCACTGACTCTCTCCTAAGTGGCCGCAAACAGCACCGGCCCCGGCTTGGATGTTCTACCACTCTGCCTCCGGATCAGTGCACTGACTCTCTCCTGAGCGGCCGCAAACAGCACCGGCCCCGGCTTGGATGTTGTACCACTCTGCCTCCGGATCAGTGCACTGACTCTCTCCTGAGCGGCCGCAAACAGCACCGGCCCCGGCTTGGATGTTGTACCACTCTGCCTCCGGATCAGTGCACTGACTCTCTCCTGAGAGGCCGCAAACAGCACCGGCCCCGGCTTGGATGTTGTACCACTCTGCCTCCGGATCAGTGCACTGACTCTCTCCTGAGCGGCCGCAAACAGCACCGGCCCCGGCTTGGATGTTGTACCACTCTGCCTCCGGATCAGTGCACTGACTCTCTCCTGAGCGGCCGCAAACAGCACCGGCCCCGGCTTGGATGTTGTACCACTCTGCCTCCGGATCAGTGCACTGACTCTCTCCTGAGCGGCCGCAAACAGCACCGGCCCCGGCTTGGATGTTGTACCAGTCTGCCTCCGGATCAGTGCACTGACTCTCTCCTGAGTGGCCGCAAACAGCACCGGCCACGGCTTGGATGTTGTACCACTCTGCCTTCCGATCAGTGCACTGACTCTCCTCAGCGGCCGCAAACAGCACCGGCCCCGGCTTGGATGTTGTACCACTCTGCCTCCGGATCAGTGCACTGCCTCTCTCCTGAGCGGCCGCAAACAGCACCGGCCCCGGCTTGGATGTTGTACCACTCTGCCTCCGGATCAGTGCACTGACTCTCTCCTGAGCGGCCGCAAACAGCACCGGCCCCGGCTTGGATGTTGTACCACTCTGCCTCCGGATCAGTGCACTGACTCTCTCCTGAGCGGCCGCAAACAGCACCGGCCCCGGCTTGGATGTTGTACCACTCTGCCTCCGGATCAGTGCACTGACTCTCTCCTGAGCGGCCGCAAACAGCACCGGCCCCGGCTTGGATGTTGTACCAGTCTGCCTCCGGATCAGTGCACTGACTCTCTCCTGAGCGGCCGCAAACAGCACCGGCCACGGCTTGGATGTTGTACCACTCTGCCTTCGGATCAGTGCACTGACTCTCCTCAGCGGCCGCAAACAGCACCGTCCCCGGCTTGGATGTTGTACCACTCTGCCTCCGGATCAGTGCACTGACTCTCTCCTGAGCGGCCGCAAACAGCACCGGCCCCGGCTTGGATGTTGTACCACTCTGCCTCCGGATCAGTGCACTGACTCTCTCCTGAGAGGCCGCAAACAGCACCGGCCCCGGCTTGGATGTTGTACCACTCTGCCTCCGGATCAGTGCACTGACTCTCTCCTGAGCGGCCGCAAACAGCACCGGCCCCGGCTTGGATGTTGTACCACTCTGCCTCCGGATCAGTGCACTGACTCTCTCCTGAGCGGCCGCAAACAGCACCGGCCCCGGCTTGGATGTTGTACCACTCTGCCTCCGGATCAGTGCACTGACTCTCTCCTGAGCGACCGCAAACAGCACCGGCCCCGGCTTGGATGTTGTACCAGTCTGCCTCCGGATCAGTGCACTGACTCTCTCCTGAGTGGCCGCAAACAGCACCGGCCACGGCTTGGATGTTGTACCACTCTGCCTTCGGATCAGTGCACTGACTCTCCTCAGCGGCCGCAAACAGCACCGGCCCCGGCTTGGATGTTGTACCACTCTGCCTCCGGATCAGTGCACTGACTCTCTCCTGAGCGGCCGCAAACAGCACCGGCCCCGGCTTGGATGTTGTACCACTCTGCCTCCGGATCAGTGCACTGACTCTCTCCTGAGCGGCCGCAAACAGCACCGGCCCCGGCTTGGATGTTGTACCACTCTGCCTCCGGATCAGTGCACAGACTCTCTCCTGAGCGGCCGCAAACAGCACCGGCCCCGGCTTGGATGTTGTACCAGTCTGCCTCCGGATCAGTGCACTGACTCTCTCCTGAGTGGCCGCAAACAGCACCGGCCACGGCTTGGATGTTGTACCACTCTGCCTCCGGATCAGTGCACTGACTCTCCTCAGCGGCCGCAAACAGCACCGGCCCCGGCTTGGATGTTGTACCAGTCTGCCTCCGGATCAGTGCACTGACTCTCTCCTGAGTGGCCGCAAACAGCACTGGCCCCGGCTTGGATGTTGTACCACTCTGCCTTCGGATCAGTGCACTGACTCTCCTCAGCGGCCGCAAACAGCACCGGCCCCGGCTTGGATGTTGTACCACTCTGCCTCCGGATCAGTGCACTGACTCTCTCCTGAGCGGCCGCAAACAGCACCGGCCCCGGCTTGGATGTTGTACCACTCTGCCTCCGGATCAGTGCACTGACTCTCTCCTGAGCGGCCGCAAACAGCACCGGCCCCGGCTTGGATGTTGTACCACTCTGCCTCCGGATCAGTGCACTGACTCTCTCCTGAGCGGCCGCAAACAGCACCGGCCCCGGCTTGGATGTTGTACCACTCTGCCTCCGGATCAGTGCACAGACTCTCTCCTGAGCGGCCGCAAACAGCACCGGCCCCGGCTTGGATGTTGTACCAGTCTGCCTCCGGATCAGTGCACTGACTCTCTCCTGAGCGGCCGCAAACAGCACCGGCCACGGCTTGGATGTTGTACCACTCTGCCTTCGGATCAGTGCACTGACTCTCCTCAGCGGCCGCAAACAGCACCGGCCCCGGCTTGGATGTTGTACCACTCTGCCTCCGGATCTGTTCACTGACTCTCTCCTGAGCGGCCGCAAACAGCACCGGCCCCGGCTTGGATGTTGTACCACTCTGCCTCCGGATCAGTGCACTGACTCTCTCCTGAGCGGCCGCAAACAGCACTGGCCCCGGCTTGGATGTTGTACCACTCTGCCTCCGGATCAGTGCACTGACTCTCTCCTGAGCGGCCGCAAACAGCACCGGCCCCGGCTTGGATGTTGTACCACTCTGCCTCCGGATCAGTTCAGTGACTCTCGCCTGAGCGGCCGCAAACAGCACCGGCCCCGGCTTGGATGTTGTACCACTCTGCCCCCTGATCAGTGCACTGACTCTCTCCTGAGCGGCCGCAAACAGCACCGGCCCCGGCTTGGATGTTGTACCACTCTGCCTCCGGATCAGTGCACTGACTCTCTCCTGAGCGGCCGCAAACAGCACCGGCCCCGGCTTGGATGTTGTACCAGTCTGCCTCCGGATCAGTGCACTGACTCTCTCCTGAGTGGCCGCAAACAGCACCGGCCACGGCTTGGATGTTGTACCACTCTGCCTTCAGATCAGTGCACTGACTCTCCTCAGCGGCCGCAAACAGCACCGGCCCCGGCTTGGATGTTGTACCACTCTGCCTCCGGATCAGTGCACTGACTCTCTCCTGAGTGGCCGCAAACAGCACCGGCCACGGCTTGGATGTTGTACCACTCTGCCTCCGGATCAGTGCACTGACTCTCCTCAGCGGCCGCAAACAGCACCGGCCCCGGCTTGGATGTTGTACCAGTCTGCCTCCAGATCAGTGCACTGACTCTCTCCTGAGTGGCCGCAAACAGCACCGGCCCCGGCTTGGATGTTGTACCACTCTGCCTTCGGATCAGTGCACTGACTCTCCTCAGCGGCCGCAAACAGCACCGGCCCCGGCTTGGATGTTGTACCACTCTGCCTCCGGATCAGTGCACTGACTCTCTCCTGAGCGGCCGCAAACAGCACCGGCCCCGGCTTGGATGTTGTACCACTCTGCCTCCGGATCAGTGCACTGACTCTCTCCTGAGCGGCCGCAAACAGCACCGGCCCCGGCTTGGATGTTGTACCACTCTGCCTCCGGATCAGTGCACTGACTCTCTCCTGAGCGGCCGCAAACAGCACCGGCCCCGGCTTGGATGTTGTACCACTCTGCCTCCGGATCAGTGCACTGACTCTCTCCTGAGCGGCCGCAAACAGCACCTGCCCCGGCTTGGATGTTGTACCAGTCTGCCTCCGGATCAGTGCACTGACTCTCTCCTGAGCGGCCGCAAACAGCACCGGCCACGGCTTGGATGTTGTACCACTCTGCCTTCGGATCAGTGCACTGACTCTCCTCAGCGGCCGCAAACAGCACCGGCCCCGGCTTGGATGTTGTACCACTCTGCCTCCGGATCAGTGCACTGACTCTCTCCTGAGCGGCCGCAAACAGCACCGGCCCCGGCTTGGATGTTGTACCACTCTGCCTCCGGATCAGTGCACTGACTCTCTCCTGAGCGGCCGCAAACAGCACTGGCCCCGGCTTGGATGTTGTACCACTCTGCCTCCGGATCAGTGCACTGACTCTCTCCTGAGCGGCCGCAAACAGCACCGGCCCCGGCTTGGATGTTGTACCACTCTGCCTCCGGATCAGTTCAGTGACTCTCGCCTGAGCGGCCGCAAACAGCACCGGCCCCGGCTTGGATGTTGTACCACTCTGCCCCCTGATCAGTGCACTGACTCTCTCCTGAGCGGCCGCAAACAGCACCGGCCCCGGCTTGGATGTTGTACCACTCTGCCTCCGGATCAGTGCACTGACTCTCTCCTGAGCGGCCGCAAACAGCACCGGCCCCGGCTTGGATGTTGTACCACTCTGCCTCCGGATCAGTGCACTGACTCTCTCCTGAGCGGCCGCAAACAGGAGCGGCCCGGCTTGGATGTTGTACCACTCTGCCTCCGGATCAGTGCACTGACTCTCTCCTGAGCGCCCGCAAACAGCACCGGCCCCGGCTTGGATGTTGTACCACTCTGCCTCCGGATCAGTGAACTGACTCTCCCCTGAGCGGCCGCAAACAGGAGTGGCCGCGGCTTGGATGTTGTACCAGTCTGCCTCCGGATCAGTGCACTGACTCTCTCCTGAGCGGCCGCAAACAGCACCGGCCACGGCTTGGATGTTGTACCACTCTGCCTCCGGATCAGTGCACTGACTCTCTCCTGAGCGGCCGCAAACAGCACCGGCCCCGGCTTGGATGTTGTACCACTCTGCCTCCGGATCAGTGCACTGACTCTCTCCTGAGCGGCCGCAAACAGCACCGGCCACGGCTTGGATGTTGTACCAATCTGCCTCCGGATCAGTGCACTGACTCTCCTGAGCGGCCGCAAACAGCACCGGCCCCGGTTTGGATGTTGTACCACTCTGCCTCCGGATCAGTGCACTGACTCTCTCCTGAGCGGCCGCAAACAGCACCGGCCCCGGCTTGGATGTTGTACCACTCTGCCTCCGGATCAGTGCACTGACTCTCTCCTGAGCGGCCGCAAACAGCACCGGCCACGGCTTGGATGTTGTACCAATCTGCCTCCGGATCAGTGCACTGACTCTCCTGAGCGGCCGCAAACAGCACCGGCCCCGGTTTGGATGTTGTACCACTCTGCCTCCGGATCAGTGCACTGACTCTCCTCAGCGGCCGCAAACAGCACCGGCCCCGGCTTGGATGTTGTACCACTCTGCCTCCGGATCAGTGCACTGACTCTCTCCTGAGCGGCCGCAAACAGCACCGGCCCCGGCTTGGATGTTGTACCACTCTGCCTCCGGATCAGTGCACTGACTCTCTCCTGAGCGGCCGCAAACAGCACCGGCCCCGGCTTGGATGTTGTACCACTCTGCCTCCGGATCAGTGCACTGACTCTCTCCTGAGCGGCCGCAAACAGCACCGGCCCCGGCTTGGATGTTGTACCACTCTGCCTCCGGATCAGTGCACTGACTCTCTCCTGAGCGGCCGCAAACAGCACCGGCCCCGGCTTGGATGTTGTACCACTCTGCCTCCGGATCAGTTCAGTGACTCTCGCCTGAGCGGCCGCAAACAGCACCGGCCCCGGCTTGGATGTCGTACCACTCTGCCCCCTGATCAGTGCACTGACTCTCTCCTGAGCGGCCGCAAACAGCACCGGCCCCGGCTTGGATGTTGTACCACTCTGCCTCCGGATCAGTGCACTGACTCTCTCCTGAGCGGCCGCAAACAGCACCGGCCCCGGCTTGGATGTTGTACCACTCTGCCTCCGGATCAGTGCACTGACTCTCTCCTGAGCGGCCGCAAACAGCACCGGCCCCGGCTTGGATGTTATACCACTCTGCCTCCGGATCAGTGCACTGACTCTCTCCTGAGCGGCCGCAAACAGCACCGGCCCCGGCTTGGATGTTGTACCACTCTGCCCCCGGATCAGTGCACTGACTCTCTCCTGAGCGGCCGCAAACCGCACCGGCCCCGGCTTGGATGTTGTACCACTCTGCCTCCGGATCAGTGCACTGACTCTCTCCTGAGCGGCCGCAATCAGCACCGGCCCCGGCTTGGATGTTGTACCACTCTGACTCCGGATCAGTGCACTGACTCTCTCCTGAGCGGCCGCAAACAGCACCGGCCCCGGCTTGGATGTTGTACCACTCTGCCTCCGGATCAGTGCACTGACTCTCTCCTGAGCGGCCGCAAACAGCACCGGCCCCGGCTTGGATGTTGTACCACTCTGCCCCCGGATCAGTGCACTGACTCTCTCCTGAGCGGCCGCAAACAGCACCGGCCCCGGCTTGGATGTTGTACCTCTCTGCCTCCGGATCAGTGCACTGACTCTCTCCTGAGCGGCCGCAAACAGGTGTGGCCCCAGCTTGGATGTTGTACCACTCTGCCCCCGGATCAGTGCACTGACTCTCTCCTGAGGGGCCGCAAACAGCACCGGCCCCGGCTTGGATGTTGTACCACTCTGCCTGCGGATCAGTGCACTGACTCTCTCCTGAGCGGCCGCAAACAGCACCGGCCCCGGCTTGGATGTTGTACCACTCTGCCTCCGGATCAGTGCACTGACTCTCTCCTGAGCGGCCGCAAACAGCACCGGCCCCGGCTTGGATGTTGTACCACTCTGCCTCCGGATCAGTGCACTGACTCTCCTGAGCGGCCGCAAACAGCACCGGCCCCGGCTTGGATGTTGTACCACTCTGCCTCCGGATCAGTGCACTGACTCTCTCCTGATCGGCCGCAAACAGCACCGGCCCCGGCTTGGATGTTGTACCACTCTGCACCCGGATCAGTGCACTGACTCTCTCCTGAGCGGCCGCAAACAGCACCGGCCCCGGCTTGGATGTTGTACCACTCTGCCTCCGGATCAGTGCACTGACTCTCTCCTGAGCGGCCGCAAACAGCACCGGCCCCGGCTTGGATGTTGTACCACTCTGCCTCCGGATCAGTGCACTGACGCTCCTGAGCGGCCGCAAACAGCACTGGCCCCGGCTTGGATGTTGTACCACTCTGCCTCCGGATCAGTGCACTGACTCTCTCCTGAGCGGCCGCAAACAGCACCGGCCCCGGCTTGGATGTTGTACCACTCTGCCTCTGGATCAGTGCACTGACTCTCTCCTGAGCGGCCGCAAACAGCACCGGCCCCGGCTTGGATGTTGTACCACTCTGCCTCCGGATCAGTGCACTGAATCTCTCCTGAGCTGCCGCAAACAGCACCGGCCCCGGCTTGGATGTAGTACCACTCTGCCTCCGGATCAGTGCACTGACTCTCTCCTGAGCGGCCGCAAACAGCACCGGCCCCGGCTTGGATGTTGTACCACTCTGCCTCCGGATCAGTGCACTGACTCTCTCCTGAGCGGCCGCAAACAGCACCGGCCCAGGCTTGGATGTTGTACCACTCTGCCTCCGGATCAGTGCACTGACTCTCTCCTGAGCGGCCGCAAACAGCACCGGCCCCAGCTTGGATGTTGTACCACTCTGCCTCCGGATCAGTGCACTGACTCTCTCCTGAGCGGCCGCAAACAGCACCGGCCCCGGCTTGGATGTTGTACCACTCTGCCTCCGGATCAGTGCACTGACTCTCCTGAGCGGCCGCAAACAGCACCGGCCCCAGCTTGGATGTTGTACCACTCTGCCTCCGGATCAGTGCACTGACTCTCTCCTGAGCGGCCGCAAACAGCACCGGCCCCGGCTTGGATGTTGTACCACTCTGCCTCCGGATCAGTGCACTGACTCTCTCCTGAGCGGCCGCAAACAGCACCGGCCCCGGCTTGGATGTTGTACCACTCTGCCTCCGGATCAGTGCACTGACTCTCTCCTGAGCGGCCGCAAACAGCACCGGCCCCGGCTTGGATGTTGTACCAATCTGCCTCCGGATCAGTGCACTGACTCTCTCCTGATCGGCCGCAAACAGCACCGGCCCCGGCTTGGATGTTGTACCACTCTGCACCCGGATCAGTGCACTGACTCTCTCCTGAGCGGCCGCAAACAGCACCGGCCCCGGCTTGGATGTTGTACCACTCTGCCTCCGGATCAGTGCACTGACTCTCTCCTGAGCGGCCGCAAACAGCACCGGCCCCGGCTTGGATGTTGTACCACTCTGCCTCCGGATCAGTGCACTGACTCTCTCCTGAGCGGCCGCAAACAGCACCGGCCCCGGCTTGGATGTTGTACCACTCTGCCTCCGGATCAGTGCACTGACTCTCTCCTGAGCGGCCGCAAACAGCACCGGCCCCGGCTTGGATGTTGTACCACTCTGCCCCCTGATCAGTGCACTGACTCTCTCCTGAGCGGCCGCAAACAGCACCGGCCCCGGCTTGGATGTTGTACCACTCTGCCTCCGGATCAGTGCACTGACTCTCTCCTGAGCGGCCGCAAACAGCACCGGCCCCGGCTTGGATGTTGTACCACTCTGCCTCCGGATCAGTGCACTGACTCTCTCCTGAGCGGCCGCAAACAGGAGCGGCCCGGCTTGGATGTTGTACCACTCTGCCTCCGGATCAGTGCACTGACTCTCTCCTGAGCGCCCGCAAACAGCACCGGCCCCGGCTTGGATGTTGTACCACTCTGCCTCCGGATCAGTGAACTGACTCTCCCCTGAGCGGCCGCAAACAGGAGCGGCCGCGGCTTGGATGTTGTACCAGTCTGCCTCCGGATCAGTGCACTGACTCTCTCCTGAGCGGCCGCAAACAGCACCGGCCACGGCTTGGATGTTGTACCACTCTGCCTTCGGATCAGTGCACTGACTCTCCTCAGCGGCCGCAAACAGCACCGGCCCCGGCTTGGATGTTGTACCACTCTGCCTCCGGATCAGTGCACTGACTCTCTCCTGAGCGGCCGCAAACAGCACCGGCCCCGGCTTGGATGTTGTACCACTCTGCCTCCGGATCAGTGCACTGACTCTCTCCTGAGCGGCCGCAAACAGCACCGGCCCCGGCTTGGATGTTGTACCACTCTGCCTCCGGATCAGTGCACTGACTCTCTCCTGAGCGGCCGCAAACAGCACCGGCCCCGGCTTGGATGTTGTACCACTCTGCCTCCGGATCAGTGCACTGACTCTCTCCTGAGCGGCCGCAAACAGCACCGGCCCCGGCTTGGATGTTGTACCACTCTGCCTCCGGATCAGTTCAGTGACTCTCGCCTGAGCGGCCGCAAACAGCACCGGCCCCGGCTTGGATGTCGTACCACTCTGCCCCCTGATCAGTGCACTGACTCTCTCCTGAGCGGCCGCAAACAGCACCGGCCCCGGCTTGGAAGTTGTACCACTCTGCCTCCGGATCAGTGCACTGACTCTCTCCTGAGCGGCCGCAAACAGCACCGGCCCCGGCTTGGATGTTGTACCACTCTGCCTCCGGATCAGTGCACTGACTCTCTCCTGAGCGGCCGCAAACAGCACCGGCCCCGGCTTGGATGTTATACCACTCTGCCTCCGGATCAGTGCACTGACTCTCTCCTGAGCGGCCGCAAACAGCACCGGCCCCGGCTTGGATGTTGTACCACTCTGCCCCCGGATCAGTGCACTGACTCTCTCCTGAGCGGCCGCAAACCGCACCGGCCCCGGCTTGGATGTTGTACCACTCTGCCTCCGGATCAGTGCACTGACTCTCTCCTGAGCGGCCGCAAACAGCACCGGCCCCGGCTTGGATGTTGTACCACTCTGCCTCCGGATCAGTGCACTGACTCTCTCCTGAGCGGCCGCAAACAGGACCGGCCCCGGATGTTGTACCACTCTGCCTCCGGATCAGTGCACTGACTCTCTCCTGAGCGACCGCAAACAGCACCAGCCCCGGCTTGGATGTTGTACCACTCTGCCTCCGGATCAGTGCACTGACTCTCTCCTGAGCGGCCGCAAACAGGAGTGTCCCCGGCTTGGATGTTGTACCACTCTGCCTCCGGATCAGTGCACTGACGCTCCTGAGCGGCCGCAAACAGCACCGGCCCCGGCTTGGATGTTGTACCACTCTGCCTCCGGATCAGTGCACTGACTCTCTCCTGAGCGGCCGCAAACAGCACCGGCCCCGGCTTGGATGTTGTACCACTCTGCCTCCGGATCAGTGCACTGACTCTCTCCTGAGCGGCCGCAAACAGCACCGGCCCAGGCTTGGATGTTGTACCACTCTGCCTCCGGATCAGTGCACTGACTCTCTCCTGAGCGGCCGCAAACAGCACCGGCCCCGGCTTGGATGTTGTACCACTCGGCCTCCGGATCAGTGCACTGACTCTCTCCTGAGCGGCCGCAAACAGCACCGGCCACGGCTTGGATGTTGTACCACTCTGCCTCCGGATCTGTGCACTGACTCTCTCCTGAGCGGCCGCAAACAGCACCGGCCACGGCTTGGATGTTGTACCACTCTGCCTCCGGATCAGTGCACTGACTCTCTCCTGAGCGGCCGCAAACAGGACCGACCCCGGCTTGGATGTTGTACCACTCTGCCCCCGGATCAGTGCACTGACTCTCTTCTAAGCGGCCGCAAACAGCACCGGCCCCGGCTTGGATGTTGTATCACTCTGCCTCCGGATCAGTGCACTGACTCTCTCCTGAGTGGCCGCAAACAGGACCGGCCCCGGCTTGCATGTTGTACCACTCTGCCTCCGGATCAGTGCACTGACTCTCTCCTGAGTGGCCGCAAACAGGAGCGGCCCCGGCTTGGATGTTGTACCACTCTGCCTCCGGATCAGTGCACTGACTCTCTCCTGAGCGGCCGCAAACAGCACCGGACCCGGCTTGGATGTTGTACCACTCTGGCTCCGGATCAGTGCACTGACTCTCTCCTGAGCGGCCGCAATCAGCACCGGCCCCGGCTTGGATGTTGTACCACTCTGCCTCCGGATCAGTGCACTGACTCTCCTGAGCGGCCGCAAACAGCACCGGCCCCGGCTTGGATGTTGTACCACTCTGCCTCCGGATCAGTGCACTGACTCTCCTGAGCGGCCGCAAACAGCACCGGCCCCGGCTTGGATGTTGTACCACTCTGCCTCCGGATCAGTGCACTGATTCTCTCCTGAGCGGCCCGCAAACAGCACCGGCCCCGGCTTGGATGTTGTACCACTCGGCCTCCGGATCAGTGCACTGACTCTCTCCTGAGCGGCCGCAAACAGCACCGGCCCCGGCTTGGATGTTGTACCACTCTGCCTCCGGATCAGTGCACTGACTCTCTCCTGAGCGGCCGCAAACAGCACCGGCCCAGGCTTGGATGTTGTAGCACTCTGCCTCCGGATCAGTGCACTGACTCTCTCCTGAGCGGCCGCAAACAGCACCGGCCCCGGCTTGGATGTTGTACCACTCTGCCTCCGGATCAGTGCACTGACTCTCTCCTGAGCGGCCGCAAACAGCACCGGCCCCGGCTTGGATGTTGTACCACTCTGCCTCCGGATCAGTGCACTGACTCTCCTGAGCGGCCGCAAACAGCACCGGCCCCGGCTTGGATGTTGTACCACTCTGCCTCCGGATCAGTGCACTGACTCTCTCCTGAGCGGCCGCAAACAGCACCGGCCCCGGCTTGGATGTTGTACCACTCTGCCTCCGGATCAGTGCACTGACTCTCTCCTGAGCGGCCGCAAACAGCACCGGCCCCGGCTTGGATGTTGTACCACTCTGCCTCCGGATCAGTGCACTGACTCTATCTTGATCGGCCGCAAACAGCACCGGCCCCGGCTTGGATGTTGTACCACTCTGCACCCGGATCAGTGCACTGACTCTCTCCTGAGCGGCCGCAAACAGCACCGGCCCCGGCTTGGATGTTGTACCACTCTGCCTCCGGATCAGTGCACTGACTCTCTCCTGAGCGGCCGCAAACAGCACCGGCCCCGGCTTGGATGTTGTACCACTCTGCTTCCGGATCAGTGCACTGACGCTCCTGAGCGGCCGCAAACAGCACCGGCCCCGGCTTGGATGTTGTACCACTCTGCCTCCGGATCAGTGCACTGACTCTCTCCTGAGCGGCCGCAAACAGCACCGGCCCCGGCTTTGATGTTGTACCACTCTGCCTCCGGATCAGTGCACTGACTCTCTCCTGAGCGGCCGCAAACAGCACCGGCCCCGGCTTGGATGTTGTACCACTCTGCCTCCGGATCAGTGCACTGACTCTCTCCTGAGCGGCCGCAAACAGCACCGGCCCCGGCTTGGATGTTGTACCACTCTGCCTCCGGATCAGTGCACTGACTCTCTCCTGAGCGGCAACAAACAGCACCGGCCCCGGCTTGGATGTTGTACCACTCTGCCTCCGGATCAGTGCACTGACTCTCCTGAGCGGCCGCAAACAGCACCGGCCCCGGCTTGGATGTTGTACCACTGTGCCTCCGGATCAGTGCACTGACTCTCTCCTGAGCGGCCGCAAACAGCACCGGCCCCGGCTTGGATGTTGTACCACTCTGCCTCCGGATCAGTGCACTGACTCTCTCCTGAGCGGCCGCAAACAGCACCGGCCCCGGCTTGGATGTTGTACCACTCTGCCTGCGGATCAGTGCACTGACTCTCTCCTGAGCGGCCGCAAACAGCACCGGCCCCGGCTTGGATGTTGTACCACTCTGCCTCCGGATCAGTGCACTGACTCTCTCCTGAGCGGCCGCAATCAGCACCGGCCCCGGCTTGGATGTTGTACCACTCTGCCTCCGTATCAGTGCACTGACTCTCTCCTGAGCGGCCGAAAACTGCACCGGCCCAGGCTTCGATGTTGTACCACTCTGCCTCCGGATCAGTGCACTGACTCTCCTGAGAGGCCGCAAACAGCACCGGCCCCGGCTTGGATGTTGTACCACTCTGCCTCCGGATCAGTGCACTGACTCTCTCCTGAGCGGCCGCAAACAGAACCGGCCCCGGCTTGGATGTTGTACCACACTGCCTCCGGATCAGTGCACTGACTCTCTCCTGAACGGCCGCAAACAGCACCGGCCCCGGCTTGGATGTTGTACCACTCTGCCTCCGGATCAGTGCACTGACTCTCTCCTGAGCGGCCGCAATCAGCACCGGCCCCGGCTTGGATGTTGTACCACTCTGCCTCCGGATCAGTGCACTGACTCTCTCCTGAGCGGCCGCAAACAGGACCGGCCCCGGTTTGGATGTTGTACCACTCTGCCTCCGGATCAGTGCACTGACTCTCTCCTGAGCGACCGCAAACAGCACCAGCCCCGGCTTGGATGTTGTACCACTCTGCCTCCGGATCAGTGCACTGACTCTCTCCTGAGCGGCCGCAAACAGGAGTGTCCCCGGCTTGGATGTTGTACCACTCTGCCTCCGGATCAGTGCACTGACTCTCTCCTGAGCGGCCGCAAACAGGAGTGTCCCCGGCTTGGATGTTGTACCACTCTGCCACCGGATCAGTGCACTGACTCTCTCCTGAGCGGCCGCAAACAGCACCGGCCCCGGCTTGGATGTTGTACCACTCTGCCTCCGGATCAGTGCACTGACTCTCTCCTGAGCGGCCGCAAACAGGAGTGTCCCCGGCTTGGATGTTGTACCACTCTGCCTCCGGATCAGTGCACTGACTCTCTCCTGAGCGGCCGCAAACAGCACCGGCCCCGGCTTGGATGTTGTACCACTCTGCCTCCGGATCAGTGCACTGACTCTCTCCTGAGCGGCCGCAAACAGCACCGGCCCCGGCTTGGATGTTGTACCACTCTGCCTCCGGATCAGTGCACTGACTCTCTCCTGAGCGGCCGCAAACAACACCGGCCCCGGCTTGGATGTTGTACCACTCTGCCTCCGGATCAGTGCACTGACTCTCTCCTGAGCGGCCGCAAACAGCACTGGCCCCGGCTTGGATGTTGTACCACTCTGCCTCCGGATCAGTGCACTGACTCTCTCCTGAGCGGCCGCAAACAGCACCGGCCCCGGCTTGGATGTTGTACCACTCTGCCTCCGGATCAGTGCACTGACTCTCTCCTGAGCGGCCGCAAACAGCACCGGCCCCGGCTTGGATGTTGTACCACTCTGCCTCCGGATCAGTGCACTGAGTCTCTCCTGAGTGACCGCAAACAGCACCGGCCCCGGCTTGGATGTTGTACCACTCTGCCTCCGGATCAGTGCACTGACTCTCTCCTGAGCGGCCGCAAACAGGAGTGTCCCTGGCTTGGATGTTGTACCACTCTGCCTCCGGATCAGTGACTGACTCTCTCCTGAGCGGCCGCAAACAGCACCGGCCCCGGCTTGGATGTTGTACCACTCTGCCCCCGGATCAGTGCACTGACTCTCTCCTGAGCAGCCGCAAACAGGAGTGTCCCCGGCTTGGATGTTGTACCACTCTGCCTCCGGATCAGTGACTGACTCTCTCCTGAGCGGCCGCAAACAGCACCGGCCCCGGCTTGGATGTTGTACCACTCTGCCCCCGGATCAGTGCACTGACTCTCTCCTGAGCGGCCGCAAACAGGAGTGTCCCCGGCTTGGATATTGTACCACTCTGCCTCCGGATCAGTGACTGACTCTCTCCTGAGCGGCCGCAAAGAGCACCAGCCACGGCTTGGATGTTGTACCACTCTGCCTCCGGATCAGTGCACTGACTCTCTCCTGAGCGGCCGCAAACAGCACCGGCCCCGGCTTGGATGTTGTACCACTCTGCCTCCGGATCAGTGACAGACTCTCTCCTGAGCGGCCGCAAACAGCACCGGCCACGGCTTGGATGTTGTACCACTCTGCCCCCGGATCAGTGCACTGACTCTCTCCTGAGCGGCCGCAAACAGCACCGGCCCCAGCTTGGATGTTGTACCACTCTGCCTCCGGATCAGTGCACTGACTCTCTCCTGAACGGCCGCAAACAGCACCGGCCCCGTTTGGATGTTGTACCACTCTGCCTCCGGATCAGTGCACTTACTCTCTCCTGAGCGTCCGCAAACAGGAGTGTCCCCGGCTTGGATGTTGTACCACTCTGCCCCCGGATCAGTGCACTGACTCTCTCCTGAACGGCCGCAAACAGCACCGGCCCCGGCTTGGATGTTGTACCACTCTGCCTCCGGATCAGTGCACTGACTCTCCTGAGCGGCCGCAAACAGCACCGGCCCTGGCTTGGATGTTGTACCGCTCTGCCTCCGGATCAGTGCACTGACTCTCCTGAGCGGCCGCAAACAGCACCGGCCCCGGCTTGGATGTTGTACCACTCTGCCTCCGGATCAGTGCACTGACTCTCTCCTGAGCGGCCGCAAACAGTACCGGCCCCGGCTTGGATGTTGTACCACTGTGCCTCCGGATCAGTGCACTGACTCTCTCCTGAGCGGCCGCAAACAGCACCGGCCCCGGCTTGGATGTTGTACCACTCTGCCTCCGGATCAGTGCACTGACTCTCTCCTGAGCGGCCGCAAACAGCACCGGCCCCGGCTTGGATGTTGTACCAATCTGCCTCCGGATCAGTGCACTGACTCTCTCCTGAGCGGACGCAAACAGCACCGGCCCCGGCTTGGATGTTGTACCACTCTGCCTCCGGATCAGTGCACTGACTCTCTCCTGAGCGGCCGCAAACAGCACCGGCCCCGGCTTGGATGTTGTACCACTCTGCCTCCGGATCAGTGCACTGAGTCTCTCCTGAGCGGCCGCAAACAGCACCGGCCACGGCTTGGATGTTGTACCACTCTGCCCCCGGATCAGTGCACTGACTCTCTCCTGAGCGGCCGCAAACAGCACCGGCCCCAGCTTGGATATTGTACCACTCTGCCTCCGGATCAGTGCACTGACTCTCTCCTGAACGGCCGCAAACAGCACCGGCCCCGGCTTGGATGTTGTACCACTCTGCCTCCGGATCAGTGCACTGACTCTCTCCTGAGCGGCCGCAAACAGGAGTGTCCCCGGCTTGGATGTTGTACCACTCTGCCCCCGGATCAGTGCACTGACTCTCTCCTGAACGGCCGCAAACAGCACCGGCCCCGGCTTGGATGTTGTACCACTCTGCCTCCGGATCAGTGCACTGACTCTCCTGAGCGGCCGCAAACAGCACCGGCCCCGGCTTGGATGTTGTACCACTCTGCCTCCGGATCAGTGCACTGACTCTCTCCTGAGCGGCCGCAAACAGTACCGGCCCCGGCTTGGATGTTGTACCACTGTGCCTCCGGATCAGTGCACTGACTCTCTCCTGAGCGGCCGCAAACAGCACCGGCCCCGGCTTGGATGTTGTACCACTCTGCCTCCGGATCAGTGCACTGACTCTCCTGAACGGCCGCAAACAGCACCGGCCCCGGCTTGGATGTTGTACCACTCTGCCTCCGGATCTGTGCACTGACTCTCTCCTGAGCGGCCGCAAACAGGACCGGCCCCGGCTTGGATGTTGTACAACTCTGCCTCCGGATCAGTGCACTGACTCTCCTGAACGGCCGCAAACAGCACCGGCCCCGGCTTGGATGTTGTACCACTCTGCCTCCGGATCAGTGCACTGACTCTCTCCTGAGCGGCCGCAAACAGGACCGGCCCCGGCTTGGATGTTGTACCACTCTGCCTCCGGATCAGTGCACTGACTCTCTCCTGAGCGGCCGCAAACAGGACCGGCCCCGGCTTGGATGTTGTACCACTCTGCCTCCGGATCAGTGCACTGACTCTCTCCTGAGCGGCCGCAAACAGGACCGGCCCCGGCTTGGATGTTGTACCACTCTGCCTCCGGATCAGTGCACTGACTCTCTCCTGAACGGCCGCAAACAGCACCGGCCCCGGCTTGGATGTTGTACCACTCTGCCTCCGGATCAGTGCACTGACTCTCTCCTGAGCGGCCGCAAACAGGAGTGTCCCCGGCTTGGATGTTGTACCACTCTGCCCCCGGATCAGTGCACTGACTCTCTCCTGAACGGCCGCAAACAGCACCGGCCCCGGCTTGGATGTTGTACCACTCTGCCTCCGGATCAGTGCACTGACTCTCCTGAGCGGCCGCAAACAGCACCGGCCCTGGCTTGGATGTTGTACCACTCTGCCACCGGATCAGTGCACTGACTCTCTCCTGAGCGGCCGCAAACAGCACCGGCCCCGGCTTGGATGTTGTACCACTCTGCCTCCGGATCAGTGCACTGACTCTCTCCTGAGCGGCCGCAAACAGGAGTGTCCCCCGGCTTGGATGTTGTACCACTCTGCCTCCGGATCAGTGCACTGACTCTCTCCTGAGCGGCCGCAAACAGCACCGGCCACGGCTTGGATGTTGTACCACTCTGCCTCCGGATCAGTGCACTGACTCTCTCCTGAGCGGCCGCAAACAACACCGGCCCCGGCTTGGATGTTGTACCACTCTGCCTCCGGATCAGTGCACTGACTCTCTCCTGAGCGGCCGCAAACAGCACTGGCCCCGGCTTGGATGTTGTACCACTCTGCCTCCGGATCAGTGCACTGACTCTCTCCTGAGCGGCCGCAAACAGCACCGGCCCCGGCTTGGATGTTGTACCACTCTGCCTCCGGATCAGTGCACTGACTCTCTCCTGAGCGGCCGCAAACAGCACCGGCCCCGGCTTGGATGTTGTACCACTCTGCCTCCGGATCAGTGCACTGAGTCTCTCCTGAGTGACCGCAAACAGCACCGGCCCCGGCTTGGATGTTGTACCACTCTGCCTCCGGATCAGTGCACTGACTCTCTCCTGAGCGGCCGCAAACAGGAGTGTCCCTGGCTTGGATGTTGTACCACTCTGCCTCCGGATCAGTGACTGACTCTCTCCTGAGCGGCCGCAAACAGCACCGGCCCCGGCTTGGATGTTGTACCACTCTGCCCCCGGATCAGTGCACTGACTCTCTCCTGAGCAGCCGCAAACAGGAGTGTCCCCGGCTTGGATGTTGTACCACTCTGCCTCCGGATCAGTGACTGACTCTCTCCTGAGCGGCCGCAAACAGCACCGGCCCCGGCTTGGATGTTGTACCACTCTGCCCCCGGATCAGTGCACTGACTCTCTCCTGAGCGGCCGCAAACAGGAGTGTCCCCGGCTTGGATATTGTACCACTCTGCCTCCGGATCAGTGACTGACTCTCTCCTGAGCGGCCGCAAAGAGCACCAGCCACGGCTTGGATGTTGTACCACTCTGCCTCCGGATCAGTGCACTGACTCTCTCCTGAGCGGCCGCAAACAGCACCGGCCCCGGCTTGGATGTTGTACCACTCTGCCTCCGGATCAGTGACAGACTCTCTCCTGAGCGGCCGCAAACAGCACCGGCCACGGCTTGGATGTTGTACCACTCTGCCCCCGGATCAGTGCACTGACTCTCTCCTGAGCGGCCGCAAACAGCACCGGCCCCAGCTTGGATGTTGTACCACTCTGCCTCCGGATCAGTGCACTGACTCTCTCCTGAACGGCCGCAAACAGCACCGGCCCCGGCTTGGATGTTGTACCACTCTGCCTCCGGATCAGTGCACTTACTCTCTCCTGAGCGTCCGCAAACAGGAGTGTCCCCGGCTTGGATGTTGTACCACTCTGCCCCCGGATCAGTGCACTGACTCTCTCCTGAACGGCCGCAAACAGCACCGGCCCCGGCTTGGATGTTGTACCACTCTGCCTCCGGATCAGTGCACTGACTCTCCTGAGCGGCCGCAAACAGCACCGGCCCTGGCTTGGATGTTGTACCGCTCTGCCTCCGGATCAGTGCACTGACTCTCCTGAGCGGCCGCAAACAGCACCGGCCCCGGCTTGGATGTTGTACCACTCTGCCTCCGGATCAGTGCACTGACTCTCTCCTGAGCGGCCGCAAACAGTACCGGCCCCGGCTTGGATGTTGTACCACTGTGCCTCCGGATCAGTGCACTGACTCTCTCCTGAGCGGCCGCAAACAGCACCGGCCCCGGCTTGGATGTTGTACCACTCTGCCTCCGGATCAGTGCACTGACTCTCTCCTGAGCGGCCGCAAACAGCACCGGCCCCGGCTTGGATGTTGTACCAATCTGCCTCCAGATCAGTGCACTGACTCTCTCCTGAGCGGACGCAAACAGCACCGGCCCCGGCTTGGATGTTGTACCACTCTGCCTCCGGATCAGTGCACTGACTCTCTCCTGAGCGGCCGCAAACAGCACCGGCCCCGGCTTGGATGTTGTACCACTCTGCCTCCGGATCAGTGCACTGAGTCTCTCCTGAGCGGCCGCAAACAGCACCGGCCACGGCTTGGATGTTGTACCATTCTGCCCCCGGATCAGTGCACTGACTCTCTCCTGAGCGGCCGCAAACAGCACCGGCCCCAGCTTGGATATTGTACCACTCTGCCTCCGGATCAGTGCACTGACTCTCTCCTGAACGGCCGCAAACAGCACCGGCCCCGGCTTGGATGTTGTACCACTCTGCCTCCGGATCAGTGCACTGACTCTCTCCTGAGCGGCCGCAAACAGGAGTGTCCCCGGCTTGGATGTTGTACCACTCTGCCCCCGGATCAGTGCACTGACTCTCTCCTGAACGGCCGCAAACAGCACCGGCCCGGCTTGGATGTTGTACCACTCTGCCTCCGGATCAGTGCACTGACTCTCCTGAGCGGCCGCAAACAGCACCGGCCCTGGCTTGGATGTTGTACCACTCTGCCTCCGGATCAGTGCACTGACTCTCCTGAGCGGCCGCAAACAGCACCGGCCCCGGCTTGGATGTTGTACCACTCTGCCTCCGGATCAGTGCACTGACTCTCTCCTGAGCGGCCGCAAACAGTACCGGCCCCGGCTTGGATGTTGTACCACTGTGCCTCCGGATCAGTGCACTGACTCTCTCCTGAGCGGCCGCAAACAGCACCGGCCCCGGCTTGGATGTTGTACCACTCTGCCTCCGGATCAGTGCACTGACTCTCCTGAACGGCCGCAAACAGCACCGGCCCCGGCTTGGATGTTGTACCACTCTGCCTCCGGATCAGTGCACTGACTCTCTCCTGAGCGGCCGCAAACAGGACCGGCCCCGGCTTGGATGTTGTACAACTCTGCCTCCGGATCAGTGCACTGACTCTCCTGAACGGCCGCAAACAGCACCGGCCCCGGCTTGGATGTTGTACCACTCTGCCTCCGGATCAGTGCACTGACTCTCTCCTGAGCGGCCGCAAACAGGACCGGCCCCGGCTTGGATGTTGTACCACTCTGCCTCCGGATCAGTGCACTGACTCTCTCCTGAGCGGCCGCAAACAGGACCGGCCCCGGCTTGGATGTTGTACCACTCTGCCTCCGGATCAGTGCACTGACTCTCTCCTGAGCGGCCGCAAACAACACCGGCCCCGGCTTGGATGTTGTACCACTCTGCCTCCGGATCAGTGCACTGACTCTCTCCTGAGCGGCCGCAAACAGCACCGGCCCCGGCTTGGATGTTGTACCACTCTGCCTCCGGATCAGTGCACTGACTCTCTCCTGAGCGGCCGCAAACAACACCGGCCCCGGCTTGGATGTTGTACCACTCTGCCTCCGGATCAGTGCACTGACTCTCTCCTGAGCGGCCGCAAACAGCACCGGCCCCGGCTTGGATGTTGTACCACTCTGCCTCCGGATCAGTGCACTGACTCTCCTGAGCGGCCGCAAACAGCACCGGCCCCGGCTTGGATGTTGTACCACTCTGCCTCCGGATCAGTGCACTGACTCTCTCCTGAGCGGCCGCAAACAGCACCGGCCCCGGCTTGGATGTTGTACCACTCTGCCTCCGGATCAGTGCACTGACTCTCTCCTGAGCGGCCGCAAACAGCACCGGCCCCGGCTTGGATGTTGTACCACTCTGCCTGCGGATCAGTGCACTGACTCTCTCCTGAGCGGCCGCAAACAGCACCGGCCCCGGCTTGGATGTTGTACCACTCTGCCTCCGGATCAGTGCACTGACTCTCTCCTGAGCGGCCGCAATCAGCACCGGCCCCGGCTTGGATGTTGTACCACTCTGCCTCCGGATCAGTGCACTGACTCTCTCCTGAGCGGCCGCAATCAGCACCGGCCCCGGCTTGGATGTTGTACCACTCTGCCTCCGGATCAGTGCACTGACTCTCTCCTGAGCGGCCGAAAACTGCACCGGCCCCGGCTTGGATGTTGTACCACTCTGCCTCCGGATCAGTGCACTGACTCTCCTGAGAGGCCGCAAACAGCACCGGCCCCGGCTTGGATGTTGTACCACTCTGCCTCCGGATCAGTGCACTGACTCTCTCCTGAGCGGCCGCAAACAGAACCGGCCCCTGCTTGGATGTTGTACCACACTGCCTCCGGATCAGTGCACTGACTCTCTCCTGAACGGCCGCAAACAGCACCGGCCCCGGCTTGGATGTTGTACCACTCTGCCTCCGGATCAGTGCACTGACTCTCTCCTGAGCGGCCGCAATCAGCACCGGCCCCGGCTTGGATGTTGTACCACTCTGCCTCCGGATCAGTGCACTGACTCTCTCCTGAGCTGCCGCAAACAGGACCGGCGCCGGTTTGGATGTTGTACCACTCTGCCTCCGGATCAGTGCACTGACTCTCTCCTGAGCGACCGCAAACAGCACCAGCCCCGGCTTGGATGTTGTACCACTCTGCCTCCGGATCAGTGCACTGACTCTCTCCCTAGCGGCCGCAAACAGGAGTGTCCCCGGCTTGGATGTTGTACCACTCTGCCTCCGGATCAGTGCACTGACTCTCTCCTGAGCGGCCGCAAACAGGAGTGTCCCCGGCTTGGATGTTGTACCACTCTGCCACCGGATCAGTGCACTGACTCTCTCCTGAGCGGCCGCAAACAGCACCGGCCCCGGCTTGGATGTTGTACCACTCTGCCTCCGGATCAGTGCACTGACTCTCTCCTGAGCGGCCGCAAACAGGAGTGTCCCCGGCTTGGATGTTGTACCACTCTGCCTCCGGATCAGTGCACTGACTCTCTCCTGAGCGGCCGCAAACAGCACCGGCCCCGGCTTGGATGTTGTACCACTCTGCCTCCGGATCAGTGCACTGACTCTCTCCTGAGCGGCCGCAAACAGCACCGGCCCCGGCTTGGATGTTGTACCACTCTGCCTCCGGATCAGTGCACTGACTCTCTTCTGAGCGGCCGCAAACAGCACCGGCCCCGGCTTGGATGTTGTACCACTCTGCCTCCGGATCAGTGCACTGACTATCCTGAGCGGCCGCAAACAGCACCGGCCCCGGCTTGGATGTTGTACCACTCTGCCTCCGGATCAGTGCACTGACTCTCTCCTGAGCGGCCGCAAACAGCACCGTCCCCGGCTTGAATGTTGTACCACTCTGCCTCCGGATCAGTGCACTGACTCTCTCCTGAGCGGCCGCAAACAGCACCGGCCCCGGCTTGGATGTTGTACCACTCTGCCTCCGGATCAGTGCACTGACTCTCTCCTGAGCGGCCGCAAACAGCACCGGCCCCGGCTTGGATGTTGTACCACTCTGCCTCCGGATCAGTGCACTGACTCTCTCCTGAGCGGCCGCAAACAGCACCGGCCCCGGCTTGGATGTTGTACCACTCTGCACCCGGATCAGTGCACTGACTCTCTCCTGAGCGGCCGCAAACAGCACCGGCCCCGGCTTGGATGTTGTACCACTCTGCCTCCGGATCAGTGCACTGACTCTCCTGAACGGCCGCAAACAGCACCGGCCCCGGCTTGGATGTTGTACCACTCTGCCTCCGGATCAGTGCACTGACTCTCCTGAGCGGCCGCAAACAGCACCGGCCCCGGCTTGGATGTTGTACCACTCTGCCTCCGGATCAGTGCACTGACTCTCTCCTGAGCGGCCGCAAACAGCACCGGCCCCGGCTTGGATGTTGTACCACTCTGCCTCCGGATCAGTGCACTGACTCTCTCCTGAGCGGCCGCAAACAGGAGCGGCCCCGGCTTGGATGTTGTACCACTCTGCCTCCGGATCAGTGCACTGACTCTCCAGAGCGGCCGTAAACAGCACCGGCCCCGGCTTGGATGTTGTACCACACTGCCTCCGGATCAGTGCACTGACTCTGTCCTGAGCGGCCGCAAACAGCACCGGCCCCGGCTTGGATGTTGTACCACTCTGCCTCCGGATCAGTGCACTGACTCTCTCCTGAGCGGCCGCAAACAGCACCGGCCCCGGCTTGGATGTTGTACCACTCTGCCTCCGGATCAGTGCACTGACTCTCTCCTGAGCGGATGCAAACAGCACCGGCCCCAGCTTGGATGTTGTACCACTCTGCCTCCGGATCAGTGCACTGACACTCTCCTGAGCGGCCACAAACAGGAGCGGCCACGGCTTGGATGTTGTACCACTCAGCCTCCGGATCAGTGCACTGACTCTCTCCTGAGCGGCCTCAAACAGCACCGGCCCCGGCTTGGATGTTGTACCACTCTGCCTCCGGATCAGTGCACTGACTCTCTCCTGAGCGGCCGCAAACAGCACCGGCCACGGCTTGGATGTTGTACCACTCTGCCTCCGGATCAGTGCACTGACTCTCCTGAGCGGCCGCAAACAGCACCGGCCCCGGCTTGGATGTTGTACCACTCTGCCTCCGGATCAGTGCACTGACTCTCTCCTGAGCGGCCGCAAACAGCACCGGCCCCGGCTTGGATATTGTACCACTCTGCCTACGGATCAGTGCACTGACTCTCTCCTGAGAGGCCGCAAACAGCACCGGCCCCAGCTTGGATGTTGTACCACTCTGCCTCCGGATCAGTGCACTGACTCTCTCCTGAGCGGCCGCAAACAGCACCGGCCCCGGCTTGGATGTTGTACACTCTGCCTCCGGATCAGTGCACTGACTCTCTCCTGAGCGGCCGCAAACAGCACCGGCCCCGGCTTGGATGTTGTACCACTCTGCCTCCGGATCAGTGCACTGACTCTCTCCTGAGCGGCCGCAAACAGCACCGGCCCCGGCTTGGATGTTGTACCACTCTGCCTCCGGATCAGTGCACTGACTCTCTCCTGAGTGACCGCAAACAGCACCGGCCCCGGCTTGGATGTTGTACCACTCTGCCTCCGGATCAGTGCACTGACTCTCTCCTGAGAGGCCGCAAACAGCACCGGCCCCGGCTTGGATGTTGTACCACTCTGCCTCCGGATCAGTGCACTGACGCTCCTGAGCGGCCGCAAACAGCACCGGCCCCGGCTTGGATGTTGTACCACTCTGCCTCCGGAGCAGTGCACTGACTCTCCTCAGCGGCCGCAAACAGCACCGGCCCCGGCTTGGATGTTGTACCACTCTGCCTCCGGATCAGTGCACTGACTCTCTCCTGAGCGGCCGCAAACAGCACCGACCCCGGCTTGGATGTTGTACCACTCTGCCTCCGGATCAGTGCACTTACTCTCTCCTGAGCGGCCGCAAACAGGACCGGCCCCGGCTTGGATGTTGTACCACTCTGCCTCCGGATCAGTGCACTGACTCTCTCCTGAGCGGCCGCAAACAGCACCGGCCCCGGCTTGGATGTTGTACCACTCTGCCTCCGGATCAGTGCACTGACTCTCTCCTGAGCGGCTGCAAACAGGAGCGGTCCCGGCTTGGATGTTGTACCACTCTGCCTCCGGATCAGTGCACTGACTCTCTCCTGAGTGGCCGCAAACAGCACCGGCCCCGGCTTGGATGTTGTACCACTCTGCCTCCGGATCAGTGCACTGACTCTCTCCTGAGCGGCCTCAAACAGCACCGGCCCCGGCTTGGATGTTGTACCACTCTGCCTCCGGATCAGTGCACTGACTCTCCTGAGCGGCCGCAAACAGCACCAGCCCCGGCTTGGATGTTGTACCACTCTGCCTCCGGATCAGTGCACTGACTCTCCTGAGCGGCCGCAAACAGCACCAGCCCCGGCTTGGATGTTGTACCACTCTGCCTCCGGATCAGTGCACTGACTCTCTCCTGAGCGGCCGCAAACAGGAAAGGCCCCGGGTTGGATGTTGTACCACTCTGCCTCCGGATCAGTGTACTGACTCTCCTGAGCGGCCGCAAACAGCACCGGCCCCGGCTTGGATGTTGTACCACTCTGCCTCCGGATCAGTGCACAGACTCTCTCCTGAGCGGCCGCAAACAGCACCAGCCCCGGCTTGGATGTTGTACCACTCTGCCTCCGGATCAGTGCACTGACTCTCTCCTGAGCGGCCGCAAACAGGAGAGGCCCCGGGTTGGATGTTGTACCACTCTGCCTCCGGATCAGTGTACTGACTCTCCTGAGCGGCCGCAAACAGCACCGGCCCCGGCTTGGATGTTGTACCACTCTGCCTCCGGATCAGTGCACAGACTCTCTCCTGAGCGGCCGCAAACAGCACCGGCCCCGGCTTGGATGTTGTACCACTCTGCCTCCGGATCAGTGCACTGACTCTCTTCTGAGCGGCCGCAAACAGCACCGGCCCCGGCTTGGATGTTGTACCACTCTGCCTCCGGATCAGTGCACTGACTATCCTGAGCGGCCGCAAACAGCACCGGCCCCGGCTTGGATGTTGTACCACTCTGCCTCCGGATCAGTGCACTGACTCTCTCCTGAGCGGCCGCAAACAGCACCGTCCCCGGCTTGAATGTTGTACCACTCTGCCTCCGGATCAGTGCACTGACTCTCTCCTGAGCGGCCGCAAACAGCACCGGCCCCGGCTTGGATGTTGTACCACTCTGCCTCCGGATCAGTGCACTGACTCTCTCCTGAGCGGCCGCAAACAGCACCGGCCCCGGCTTGGATGTTGTACCACTCTGCCTCCGGATCAGTGCACTGACTCTCTCCTGAGCGGCCGCAAACAGCACCGGCCCCGGCTTGGATGTTGTACCACTCTGCCTCCGGATCAGTGCACTGACTCTCTCCTGAGCGGCCGCAAACAGCACCGGCCCCGGCTTGGATGTTGTACCACTCTGCCTCCGGATCAGTGCACTGACTCTCTCCTGAGCGGCCGCAAACAGCACCGGCCCCGGCTTGGATGTTGTACCACTCTGCCTCCGGATCAGTGCACTGACTCTCCTGAACGGCCGCAAACAGCACCGGCCCCGGCTTGGATGTTGTACCACTCTGCCTCCGGATCAGTGCACTGACTCTCCTGAGCGGCCGCAAACAGCACCGGCCCCGGCTTGGATGTTGTACCACTCTGCCTCCGGATCAGTGCACTGACTCTCTCCTGAGCGGCCGCAAACAGCACCGGCCCCGGCTTGGATGTTGTACCACTCTGCCTCCGGATCAGTGCACTGACTCTCTCCTGAGCGGCCGCAAACAGCACCGGCCCCGGCTTGGATGTTGTACCACTCTGCCTCCGGATCAGTGCACTGACTCTCTCCTGAGCGGCCGCAAACAGCACCGGCCCCGGCTTGGATGTTGTACCACTCTGCCTCCGGATCAGTGCACTGACTCTCTCCTGAGCGGCCGCAAACAGCACCGGCCCCGGCTTGGATGTTGTACCACTCTGCCTCCGGATCAGTGCACTGACTCTCTCCTGAGCGGCCGCAAACAGCACCGGCCCCGGCTTGGATGTTGTACCACTCTGCCTCCGGATCAGTGCACTGACTCTCTCCTGAGCGGCCGCAAACAGCACCGGCCCCGGCTTGGATGTTGTACCACTCTGCCTCCGGATCAGTGCACTGACTCTCCTGAACGGCCGCAAACAGCACCGGCCCCGGCTTGGATGTTGTACCACTCTGCCTCCGGATCAGTGCACTGACTCTCCTGAGCGGCCGCAAACAGCACCGGCCCCGGCTTGGATGTTGTACCACTCTGCCTCCGGATCAGTGCACTGACTCTCTCCTGAGCGGCCGCAAACAGCACCGGCCCCGGCTTGGATGTTGTACCACTCTGCCTCCGGATCAGTGCACTGACTCTCTCCTGAGCGGCCGCAAACAGGAGCGGCCCCGGCTTGGATGTTGTACCACTCTGCCTCCGGATCAGTGCACTGACTCTCCAGAGCGGCCGTAAACAGCACCGGCCCCGGCTTGGATGTTGTACCACACTGCCTCCGGATCAGTGCACTGACTCTGTCCTGAGCGGCCGCAAACAGCACCGGCCCCGGCTTGGATGTTGTACCACTCTGCCTCCGGATCAGTGCACTGACTCTCTCCTGAGCGGATGCAAACAGCACCGGCCCCGGCTTGGATGTTGTACCACTCTGCCTCCGGATCAGTGCACTGACACTCTCCTGAGCGGCCACAAACAGGAGCGGCCACGGCTTGGATGTTGTACCACTCAGCCTCCGGATCAGTGCACTGACTCTCTCCTGAGTGGCCTCAAACAGCACCGGCCCCGGCTTGGATGTTGTACCACTCTGCCTCCGGATCAGTGCACTGACTCTCTCCTGAGCGGCCGCAAACAGCACCGGCCACGGCTTGGATGTTGTACCACTCTGCCTCCGGATCAGTGCACTGACTCTCCTGAGCGGCCGCAAACAGCACCGGCCCCGGCTTGGATGTTGTACCACTCTGCCTCCGGATCAGTGCACTGACTCTCTCCTGAGCGGCCGCAAACAGCACCGGCCCCGGCTTGGATATTGTACCACTCTGCCTACGGATCAGTGCACTGACTCTCTCCTGAGAGGCCGCAAACAGCACCGGCCCCAGCTTGGATGTTGTACCACTCTGCCTCCGGATCAGTGCACTGACTCTCTCCTGAGCGGCCGCAAACAGCACCGGCCCCGGCTTGGATGTTGTACACTCTGCCTCCGGATCAGTGCACTGACTCTCTCCTGAGCGGCCGCAAACAGCACCGGCCCCGGCTTGGATGTTGTACCACTCTGCCTCCGGATCAGTGCACTGACTCTCTCCTGAGCGGCCGCAAACAGCACCGGCCCCGGCTTGGATGTTGTACCACTCTGCCTCCGGATCAGTGCACTGACTCTCTCCTGAGTGACCGCAAACAGCACCGGCCCCGGCTTGGATGTTGTACCACTCTGCCTCCGGATCAGTGCACTGACTCTCTCCTGAGAGGCCGCAAACAGCACCGGCCCCGGCTTGGATGTTGAACCACTCTGCCTCCGGATCAGTGCACTGACGCTCCTGAGCGGCCGCAAACAGCACCGGCCCCGGCTTGGATGTTGTACCACTCTGCCTCCGGAGCAGTGCACTGACTCTCCTCAGCGGCCGCAAACAGCACCGGCCCCGGCTTGGATGTTGTACCACTCTGCCTCCGGATCAGTGCACTGACTCTCTCCTGAGCGGCCGCAAACAGCACCGACCCCGGCTTGGATGTTGTACCACTCTGCCTCCGGATCAGTGCACTGACTCTCTCCTGAGCGGCCGCAAACAGGACCGGCCCCGGCTTGGATGTTGTACCACTCTGCCTCCGGATCAGAGCACTGACTCTCTCCTGAGCGGCCGCAAACAGCACCGGCCCCGGCTTGGATGTTGTACCACTCTGCCTCCGTATCAGTGCACTGACTATCCTGAGCGGCCGCAAACAGCACCGGCCCCGGCTTGGATGTTGTACCACTCTGCCTCCGGATCAGTGCACTGACTCTCTCCTGAGCGGCCGCAAACAGCACCGTCCCCGGCTTGAATGTTGTACCACTCTGCCTCCGGATCAGTGCACTGACTCTCTCCTGAGCGGCCGCAAACAGCACCGGCCCCGGCTTGGATGTTGTACCACTCTGCCTCCGGATCAGTGCACTGACTCTCTCCTGAGCGGCCGCAAACAGCACCGGCCCCGGCTTGGATGTTGTACCACTCTGCCTCCGGATCAGTGCACTGACTCTCTCCTGAGCGGCCGCAAACAGCACCGGCCCCGGCTTGGATGTTGTACCACTCTGCCTCCGGATCAGTGCACTGACTCTCTCCTGAGCGGCCGCAAACAGCACCGGCCCCGGCTTGGATGTTGTACCACTCTGCCTCCGGATCAGTGATCTGACTCTCCTGAGCGGCCGCAAACAGCACCGGCCCCGGCTTGGATGTTGTACCACTCTGCCTCCGGATCAGTGCACTGACTCTGTCCTGAGCGGCCGCAAACAGCACCGGCCCCGGCTTGGATGTTGTACCACTCTGCCTCCGGATCAGTGCACTGACTCTCTCCTGAGCGGATGCAAACAGCACCGGCCCCGGCTTGGATGTTGTACCACTCTGCCTCCGGATCAGTGCACTGACACTGTCCTGAGCGGCCACAAACAGGAGCGGCCACGGCTTGGATGTTGTACCACTCAGCCTCCGGATCAGTGCACTGACTCTCTCCTGAGCGGCCTCAAACAGCACCGGCCCCGGCTTGGATGTTGTACCACTCTGCCTCCGGATCAGTGCACTGACTCTCTCCTGAGCGGCCGCAAACAGCACCGGCCCCGGCTTGGATGTTGTACCACTCTGCCTCCGGATCAGTGCACTGACTCTCCTGAGCGGCCGCAAACAGCACCGGCCCCGGCTTGGATGTTGTACCACTCTGCCTCCGGATCAGTGCACTGACTCTCTCCTGAGTGGCCGCAAACAGCACCGGCCACGGCTTGGATGTTGTACCACTCTGCCTCCGGATCAGTGCACTGACTCTCTCCTGAGTGGCCGCAAACAGCACCGGCCACGGCTTGGATGTTGTACCACTCTGCCTCCGGATCAGTGCACTGACTCTCCTGAGCGGCCGCAAACAGCACCGGCCCCGGCTTGGATGTTGTACCACTCTGCCTACGGATCAGTGCACTGACTCTCTCCTGAGAGGCTGCAAACAGCACCGGCCCCGGCTTGGATGTTGTACCACTCTGCCTCCGGATCAGTGCACTGACTCTCTCCTGAGCGGCCGCAAACAGCACCGGCCCCGGCTTGGATGTTGTACACTCTGCCTCCGGATCAGTGCACTGAATCTCTCCTGAGCGGCCGCAAACAGCACCGGCCCCGGCTTGGATGTTGTACCACTCTGCCTCCGGATCAGTGCACTGACTCTCTCCTGAGTGACCGCAAACAGCACCGGCCCCGGCTTGGATGTTGTACCACTCTGCCTCCGGATCAGTGCACTGACTCTCTCCTGAGTGACCGCAAACAGCACCGGCCCCGGCTTGGATGTTGTACCACTCTGCCTCCGGATCAGTGCACTGACTCTCTCCTGAGAGGCCGCAAACAGCACCGGCCCCGGCTTGGATGTTGTACCACTCTGCCTCCGGATCAGTGCACTGACGCTCCTCAGCGGCCGCAAACAGCACCGGCCCCGGCTTGGATGTTGTACCACTCTGCCTCCGGATCAGTGCACTGACTCTCTCCTGAGCGGCCGCAAACAGCACCGACCCCGGCTTGGATGTTGTACCACTCTGCCTCCGGATCAGTGCACTGACTCTCTCCTGAGCGGCCGCAAACAGGACCGGCCCCGGCTTGGATGTTGTACCACTCTGCCTCCGGATCAGTGCACTGACTCTCTCCTGAGCGGCCGCAAACAGCACCGGCCCCGGCTTGGATGTTGTACCACTCTGCCTCCGGATCAGTGCACTGACTCTCTCCTGAGCGGCCGCAAACAGCACCGGCCCCGGCTTGGATGTTGTACCACTCTGCCTCCGGATCAGTGCGCTGACTCTCTCCTCAGCGGCCGCAAACAGCACCGGCCCCGGCTTGGATGTTGTACCACTCTGCCTCCGGATCAGTGCACTGACTCTCCTGAGCGGCCGCAAACAGGAGCGGCCACGGCTTGAGGCCTGTCCTGGCTGTGATCGAGGCCACAGAGCTCCCCTGCCGTCCACCAATGAATCAGTGAATCGGGCTTGCAACGTGTATTAACAATGTCCAGCAGGTCACAGAGTGACTGAGACAGTCGCTCGCCATTAGACTGCAGGCCACCTCCACGTGGTGACTCCCCCCCAATGCCTCGCGGTCTGCACCAAGTCCGGCTCCTTCAGCTTCTCTGACAACAAGGGGTAGATCTGCAGTACTTTAAGTTCTTCATGTCCGGAAACGGGGACACCTCTTTCTCTCTTATCAGGGAAAGAGAGAGAGAGAGCCGGTGGTGTGTCGAATACCGGGTGAACGAGTAGTCTTTGGGGTTCTGCGAGTCTGTGTCTTCGCTGTTGCTTCGCTGCACGCTCGAGAGCTCGGTGGGTGGGGGGGTGCCGATGCTGTTTTTTGGCAGTGGGGACGGGGGGGGGGATTGTTGTTCGCTGACGCTTACTTGCGGGAGAGAGGGGAGATGGGTCGGGCGGGTACTTTGGGGTTCTAACATTTAACTGTCATTCATTCTTTGGGGGCACTCCTCCGTTTCCGTGGATGGTTGCGAAGAAAAAGCATTTCGGGGTGTGTATTGTGTACATTTCTCTGACATTAAATGTAGCTTTGAAACCTTTGGTAACTGCCTTGGTCACTAGCCTGCTGTCTGAGGCCTGCGCTCTGGGTGTGACCACCTCAGTCTGATATGAGGCTTTCGGCCTCCCGGATGGTCTTGAGTAGATGGGCCGAACGGCCAGCTGTACGGCTCCATGACTCTCGCGGCTAAAGTCTGACCTCTGACCTCTTTCCTGCTGCGCCTTTCACGTCCGAGACGGTAACTCCCGACCACCTTGAGGGCTCCGGTGTCAGGCAGGGCACAGATACCAGCTGCGCACAGCCGGTCGGGCCTCTTTCCTCTTAACATAATAAATAATCTTTTGGTGCTCTTTAAAGTTGTGAAAAGTTCCGACTGAATGGATGCTTCCACATTCGTTCTTCGATAGGGGGGGGCCCAGAACTGCTCACGATACCCCAAGTGAGGCCAGAGAGCAAGGATGTAACGTTGAGGCTTTATAAAGGCCTCACTCGGAGTATCGGAGGCAGTTCTGGGCCCCCCCTTGTCTCAGAAAGGGTTTGCCGACATGGGGGAGGGTTCAAAGGAGGTTGATGGAAGTGATTCCGGGATTGGAGGGCTCGTCGTGTGAGGAGCTTTTGTTGGCTCCGGGACTCTACTCACTGGAATTCAGAAGAATGAGGGGTGACCTCACTGAAACCCTTCGAATGTTGAAAGGCCTCGATGGTGTGTGTGTGGGGACGATGTTTCCTATAGCGGTAGAGTCTAAGCCCAGTGAACAGCCCCAGAACAGAGGGACAACCTTTCGGAACGGAGATGAGGAGGAATTTCTTTAGGGTGGTGAATCTGTGGAATTCGTTGACACAGGAGGACACCGTGACTTGGGGTATATTCAAGGGAGGGGTTGATGGCTTCTTCATTAGTCTGGGCATGGTGGGATACGGGGAGAAGGCAGGAGATGGATCAGCCATGATTAAATGGCGTAGCAGACTCGAAGGGCCAAATGGCATAATTCTGCCTCTCAACCTTATGATCAGGGGGTTGTACTGTACTGAAAAACGCCCTTCATCCCACCGTGCCTATCCCAAACATCCTGCCCATTTACACTGGCCCCACATGCCCGCACTGATTCGATATCCCTCGAGGTATATTCCCACCTGTCAAGGTGCCTCATAAACGGTGTCACTCTTCCTGGCTCCAACACCTACCTCCTGAGGGCAAAATTCACCTTCAGATGCCAACTCCTGTTCGAGTCAGATCCTCAGAAAGTCTCAAAACCTCTCGCCCTGAAGTAGGCCTTCTGCTGTTATACCATGGGGAATCGTTTTGGGATATCTCCCCTTTCCTTCTCCTTTGTATCTCTGCAATTCTACAGCCCAACCATGGGGAACAAGTCTCAGGATATCTCCCCTTTCCCTCTCCTTTGTATCTCTGCAATTCTACAGCCCAACCATGGGGAACAAGTCTCAGGATATCTCCCCTTTCCCTCTCCTTTGTATCTCTGCAATTCTACAGCCCAACCATGGGGAACAAGTCTCGGGAAATCTCCCCCACTTTCCCTCTCTTTGGCAGCAACCTATCCGGTCTATCCTTTCCAAACCAGGCAACTTCCTCGAGAACCTTCACTCCAGCCTCTCGGCTTAATCAGGTGCCCGGCGGAGTGCCGGCCCAGCTGCACAAGAGAGGCTAACCGGCGTTTCGTGGCTGACATTCTAACCCTTGACCTCAATGCCTCGGCTGAGATCCAGCGCCTTCTCCAGCTGAGGTCGGCCACCTGCTTGTATTCCCCGCGTCTCAACACACAGCAGGCATCTTCCACGTAGCATAGCTCAAAGTTCAAAAACAACCTATCATCAAACTACGTGTATGCCACGATGTACATCCCTGAGACTCATTTTCGTGTGGGCATACTCAATAAATCTATAGAATAATTACCAGAACAGAATCACTGATAGACCACCCATCTTGGGCGTTCAACCAGTGCAGAAGACAACAGACTGTGCAAATGCAAAATTAAAGAGACAATAACCAGCAATAAATATCGAGAACACGATATGAAGAGCCCTTGAAGGTGAGTCCATTGGTTGCGGGAACGTTTCAATGATTGGGCAAGTCAAAGTCGGTGAAGTTATCCCCTCTGGTTCAAGAGCCTCATGGTTGAGGGGTGATAACTGTCCCCGAACCTGGTGGTGTGGGTCCTGAGGCTCCTGTACCTCCTTCCTGATGGTTGAGAGGTGATAACTGACCCTGAACCTGGTGGTGTGGGTCCTGAGGGTCCTGTACCTCCTTCCTGATGGTTGAGGGGTGATAACTGTTCCTGAACCTGGTGGTGTGGGTCCTGAGGCTCCTGTACCTCCTTCCTGATGTTTGAGGGGTGATAACAGTCCCTGAACCTGGTGGTGTGGGTCCTGAGGCTCCTGTACCTCCTTCCTGATGGTTGAGGGGTGATAACTGTCGCTGAACCTGGTGGTGTGGGTCCTGAGGCACCTGTACCTCCTTCCTGATGGTTGAGGGGTGATAACTGTCCCTGAACCTGGTGGTGTGGGTCCTGAGGCTCCTGTACCTCCTTCCTGATGATTGAGGGGTAATAACTGTCCCTGAACCTGGTGGTGTGGGTCCTGAGGCTCCTGTACCTCCTTCCTGATGGTTGAGGGGTGATAACTGCTCCTGAACCTGGTGGTGTGGGCCCTGAGGCTCCCGTACCTCCTTCCTGATGGTTGAGGGGTGATAACTGTCCCTGAACCTGGTGGTGTGGGTCCTGAGGCTCCTGTTCCTCCTTCCTGATGGTTGAGGGGTGATAACAGTCCCTGAACTTGGTGGTGTGGGTCCTGAGGCTCCTGTACATCCTTCCTGATGGTTGAGGGGTGATAACCGTCCCTGAACCTGGTGGTGTGGGTCCTGAGGCTCCTGTACCTCCTTCCTGATGGTTGAGGGGTGATAACATTCCCTGAAATTGGTGGTGTGGGTCCTGAGGCTCATGTACCTCCTTCCTGATGGTTGAGGGGTGATAACTGTCCCTGAACCTGGTGGTGTGGGTCCTGAGGCTCCTGTACCTCCTTCCTGATGGTTGAGGGGTGATAACTGACCCTGAACCTGGTGGTGTGGGTCCTGAGGGTCCTGTACCTCCTTCCTGATGGTTGAGGGTTGATAACTGTTCCTGAACCTGGTGGTGTGGGTCCTGAGGCTCCTGTACCTCCTTCCTGATGTTTGAGGGGTGATAACAGTCCCTGAACCTGGTGGTGTGGGTCCTGAGGCTCCTGTACCTCCTTCCTGATGGTTGAGGGGTGATAACTGTCGCTGAACCTGGTGGTGTGGGTCCTGAGGCTCCTGTACCTCCTTCCTGATGGTTGAGGGGTGATAACTGTCCCTGAACCTGGTGGTGTGGGTCCTGAGGCTCCTGTACCTCCTCCCTGATGGTTGAGGGGTAATAACTGTCCCTGAAACTGGTGGTGTGGGTCCTGAGGCTCCTGTACCTCCTTCCTGATGGTTGAGGGGTGATAACTGCTCCTGAACCTGGTGGTGTGGGCCCTGAGGCTCCAGTACCTCCTTCCTGATGGTTGAGGGGTGATAACTGTCCCTGAACCTGGTGGTGTGGGTCCTGAGGCTCCTGTTCCTCCTTCCTGATGGTTGAGGGGTGATAACAGTCCCTGAACTTGGTGGTGTGGGTCCTGAGGCTCCTGTACATCCTTCCTGATGGTTGAGGGGTGATAACCGTCCCTGAACCTGGTGGTGTGGGTCCTGAGGCTCCTGTACCTCCTTCCTGATGGTTGAGGGGTGATAACATTCCCTGAAATTGGTGGTGTGGGTCCTGAGGCTCATGTACCTCCTTCCTGATGGTTGAGGGGTGATAACTGTCCCTGAACCTGGTGGTGTGGGTCCTGAGGCTCATGTACCTCCTTCCTGATGGTTGAGGGGTGATAACTGTTACTGAACCTGGTGGTGTGGGTCCTCAGGCTCCTGTACCTCCTTCCTGATGGTTGAGGTGTGATAACTGTCCCTGAACCTGGTGGTGTGGGTCCTGAGGCTCCTGTACCTCCTTCCTGATGGTTGAGGGGTAATAACTGTCCCTGAACCTGGTGGTGTGGGTCCTGAGGCTCCTGTACCTCCTTCCTGATGGTTGAGGGGGTAATAACTGTCCCTGAACCTGGTGGTGTGGGTCCTGAGGCTCTTGTACCTCCTTCATGATAGCAGCGGTGGGAAGAGAGCGTGACCTGGGTGGTGGGTGTCCCTGACGATGGACGCTGCTTTCCATCGGGCTTCTGAACCAGAATCCGAACCTGGTTTACTGTCACCGGCGTGTGACGTGATATTTGTGAACGCAGCAGCAGCGGTTCAATGCCGAGGGGATAACTTCACTCAGCTTCTCTCTCCCCGAACACTGAACTGTTCCCACAACACATGGACTCACTCTCAAGGACTCTTAATCCCACGTTTTCGAGACTTATAGGCATTCTTTAGTCTCGAGAGACCACGGATTTGCGCCTTGGAAGGTTTCCAGGGCGCAGGCCTGGGCAGGGTTGTTTGGGAGACCGGCAGTTGCCCAAGCTGCAAGTCTCCCCTCTCCACGCCACCGATGTTGTCCAAGGGAAGGGCACTAGGACCCATACAGCTTGGCACCAGTGTCGTCGCAGAGCAATGTGTTGTTAAGTGCCTCGCTCAAGGACACAAACACACTGCCTCAGCTGAGGCTCGAACCAGTGACCTTCAGATCACTAGACCGAAGCCTTATCCACTAGGCCACGCACCATACTTATTGCTTATTTTTTATTAGTATTATCATTATTTCCTTCTTTTTGTAATTTTCTTTTGCACACTGATAGAACGCCCAAGTTGATGCAGTCTTTCACTGATTCTGTTACGATTATTATTCTATTACAGATTTATTGAGTGTGTCTGCAAGAAAATGAATCTCGGATTACATTTGTTACGTACCTTCAAAACAAACTTGCTTTGAACTCTGGATTTCCAGCATCTGCAGGATCTCATCTTTATTAATGGATGAACTCAGCAGGTCGGGCAGCGTCCGTTGAAACGAGCAGTCAACGCTTCGGGATGAGACAGGGATGATAACTGTCCCTGAACTTGGTGGTGTGGGTCCTGAGGCTCCTGTACCTCCTTCCTGATGGTTGAGGGGTGATAACTGTCCCTGAACTTGGTGGTGTGGGTCCTGAGGCTCCTGTACCTCCTTCCTGATGGTTGAGGGGTAATAACTGTCCCTGAACTTGGTGGTGTGGGTCCTGAGGCTCCTGTACCTCCTTCCTGATGGTTGAGGGGTGATATCTGCTCCAGAACCTGGTGGTGTGGGCCCTGAGGCTCCCGTACCTCCTTCCTGATGGTTGAGGGGTGATAACTGTCCCTGAACCTGGTGGTGTGGGTCCTGAGGCTCCTGTACCTCCTTCCTGATGGTTGAGGGGTAATAACTGTCCCTGAACTTGGTGGTGTGGGTCCTGAGGCTCCTGTACCTCCTTCCTGATGGTTGAGGGGTGATATCTGCTCCAGAACCTGGTGGTGTGGGCCCTGAGGCTCCCGTACCTCCTTCCTGATGGTTGAGGGGTGATAACTGCTCCTGAACCTGGTGGTGCGGGCCCTGAGGCTCCTGTACCTCCTTCCTGATGGTTGAGGGGTGATAACTGTCCCTGAAACTGGTGGTGTGGGCCCTGAGGCTCCCGTACCTCCTTCCTGATGGTTGAGGGGTGAAAACTGTCCCTGATCCTGGTGGTGTGGGTCCTGAGGCTCCTGTACCTCCTTCCTGATGGTTGAGAGGTGATAACTGTCCCTGAACCTGGTGGTTTGGGTCCTGAGGGTCCTGTACCTCCTTCCTGATGGTTGAGGGGTGATAACTGTTCCTGAACCTGGTGGTGTGGGTCCTGAGGCTCCTGTACCTCCTTCCTGATGTTTGAGGGGTGATAACAGTCCCTGAACCTGGTGGTGTGGGTCCTGAGGCTCCGGTACCTCCTTCCTGATGGTTGAGGGGTGATAACTGTCCCTGAACCTGGTGGTGTGGGTCCTGAGGCTCCTGTACCTCTTTCCTGATGTTTGAAGGGTGATAACTGTCCCTGAACCTGGTGGTGTGGGTCCTGAGGCTCCTGTACCTCCTTCCTGATGATTGAGGGGTAATAACTGTCCCTGAACCTGGTGGTGTGGGTCTGGAGGATCCTGTACCTCCTTGCTGATGGTTGAGGGGTGATAACTGCTCCTGAACCTGGTGGTGTGGGCCCTGAGGCTCCTGTACCTCCTTCCTGATAGCAGCGGTGGGAAGAGAGCATGACCTCGGTGGTGGGGGTCCCTGACGATGGACGCTGCTTTCCATCGGGCTTCTGAACCAGAATCCGAACCTGGTTTACTGTCACCGGTGTGTGACGTGATATTTGTGAACGCAGCAGCAGCGGTTCAATGCCGAGGGGATAACTTCACTCAGCTTCTCTCTGCCCGAACACTGAACTGTTCCCACAACACATGGACTCACTCTCAAGGACTCTTAATCCCACGTTTTCGAGACTTATAGGCATTCTTTAGTCTCGAGACACCACGGATTTGTGCCTTGGAAGGTTTCCAGGGCGCAGGCCTGGGCAGGGTTGTTTGGGAGACCGGCAGTTGCCCAAGCTGCAAGTCTCCCCTCTCCACGCCACCGATGTTGTCCAAGGGAAGGGCACTAGGACCCATACAGCTTGGCACCAGTGTCGTCGCAGAGCAATGTGTTGTTAAGTGCCTCGCTCAAGGACACAAACACACTGCCTCAGCTGAGGCTCGAACCAGTGACCTTCAGATCACCAGACCGAAGCCTTATCCACTAGGCCAAGCACCATACTTATTGCTTATTTTTTATTATTATTATCATTATTTCCTTCTTTTTGTAATTGTCTTTTGCACACTGATTGAACGCCCAAGTTGATGCAGTCTTTCACTGATTCTGTTACGAATATTATTCTATTACAGATTTATTGAGTGTTCCTGCAAGAAAATGAATCTCGGATTACATTTGTTACGTACCTTCAAAACAAACTTGCTTTGAACTCTGGATTTCCAGCATCTGCAGGATCTCATCTTTATTAATGGATGAACTCAGCAGGTCGGGCAGCGTCCGTTGAAACGAGCAGTCAACGCTTCGGGATGAGACAGGGATGATAACTGTCCCTGAACTTGGTGGTGTGGGTCCTGAGGCTCCTGTACCTCCTTCCTGATGGTTGAGGGGTAATAACTGTCCCTGAACCTGGTGGTGTGGGTCCTGAGGCTCCTGTACCTCCTTCCTGATGGTTGAGGGGTGATAATTGTTCCTGAACCTGGTGGTGTGGGTCCTGAGGCTCCCGTACCTCCTTCCTGATGTTTGAGGGGTGATAACAGTCCCTGAACCTGGTGGTGTGGGTCGTGAGGCTCCTGTACCTCCTTCCTGATGGTTGAGGGGTGATAACTGCTCCAGAACCTGGTGGTGTGGGCCCTGAGGCTCCCGTACCTCCTTCCTGATGGTTGAGGGGTGATAACTGCTCCTGAACCTGGTGGTGTGGGACCTGAGGCTCCTGTACCTCCTTCCTGATGGTTGAGGGGTGATAACTGTCCCTGAACCTGGTGGTGTGGGTCCTGAGGCTCCTGTACCTCCTTCCTGATGGTTGAGGGGTGATAACTGCTCCTGAAACTGGTGGTGTGGGCCCTGAGGCTCCCGTACCTCCTTCCTGATGGTTGAGGGGTGATAACTGTCCCTGATCCTGGTGGTGTGGGTCCTGAGGCTCCTGTACCTCCTTCCTGATGGTTGAGGGGTGATAACTGCTCCAGAACCTGGTGGTGTGGGCCCTGAGGCTCCCGTACCTCCTTCCTGATGGTTGAGGGGTGATAACTGCTCCTGAACCTGGTGGTGTGGGCCCTGAGGCTCCTGTACCTCCTTCCTGATGGTTGAGGGGTGATAACTGTCCCTGAACCTGGTGGCGTGGGTCCTGAGGCTCCTGTACCTCCTTCCTGATGGTTGAGGGGTGATAACTGTCCCTGAACCTGGTGGTGTGGGTCCTGAGGCTCCTGTACCTCCTTCCTGATGGTTGAGGGGTAATAACGGCTCCAGAACCTGGTGGTGTGGGCCCTGAAGCTCCCGTACCTCCTTCCTGATGGTTGAGGGGTGATAACTGCTCCTGAACCTGGTGGTGTGGGCCATGAGGCTCCCGTACCTCCTTCCTGATGGTTGAGGGGTGATAACTGCTCCTGAAACTGGTGGTGTGGGCCCTGAGGCTCCCGTACCTCCTTCCTGATGGTTGAGGGGTGAAAACTGTCCCTGAGCCTGGTGGTGTGGGTCCTGAGGCTCCTGTACCTCCTTCCTGATGGTTGAGAGGTGATAACTGTCACTGAAACTGGTGGTGTGGGTCCTGAGGGTCCTGTACCTCCTTCCTGATGGTTGAGGGGTGATAACTGTTCCTGAACCTGGTGGTGTGGGTCCTGAGGCTCCTGTACCTCCTTCCTGATGTTTGAGGGGTGATAACAGTCCCTGAACCTGGTGGTGTGGGTCCTGAGGCTCCTGTACCTCCTTCCTGATGGTTGAGGGGTGATAACTGCTCCAGAACCTGGTGGTGTGGGCCCTGAGGCTCCCGTACCTCCTTCCTGATGGTTGAGGGGTGATAACTGCTCCTGAACCTGGTGGTGTGGGCCCTGAGGCTCCTGTACCTGCTTCCTGATGGTTGAGGGGTGATAACTGTCCCTGAACCTGGTGGTGTGGGTCCTGAGGCTCCTGTATCTCTTTCCTGATGGTTGAGGGGTGATAACTGCTCCTGAAACTGGTGGTGTGGGCCCTGAGGCTCCCGTACCTCCTTCCTGATGGTTCAGGGGTGGAAACTGTCCCTGATCCTGGTGGTGTGGGTCCTGAGGCTCCTGTACCTCCTTCCTGATGGTTGAGAGGTGATAACTGTCCCTGAACCTGGTGGTTTGGGTCCTGAGGGTCCTGTACCTCCTTCCTGATGGTTGAGGGGTGATAACTGTTCCTGAACCTGGTGGTGTGGGTCCTGAGGCTCCTGTACCTCCTTCCTGATTTTTGAGGGGTGATAACAGTCCCTGAACCTGGTGGTGTGGGTCCTGAGGCTCCTGTACCTCCTCCCTGATGGTTGAGGGGTAATAACTGTCCCTGAACCTGGTGGTGTGGGTCCTGAGGATCCTGTACCTCCTTCCTGATGGTTGAGGGGTGATAACTGCTCCTGAACCTGGTGGTGTGGGCCCTGAGGCTCCTGTACCTCCTTCCTGATGGTTGAGGGGTGATAACTGTCCCTGAACCTGGTGGTGTGGGTCCTGAGGCTCCTGTACCTCCTTCCTGATGGTTGAGGGGTGATAACAGTCCCTGAACCTGGTGGTGTGGGTCCTGAGGCTCTTGTACCTCCTTACTGATGGTTGAGGGGTGATAACTGTTCCTGAACCTGGTGGTGTGGGTCCTGAGGATCCTGTACCTCCTTCCTGATGTTTGAGGGGTAATAACTGTCCCTGAACCTGGTGGTGTGGGTCCTGAGGCTCCTGTACCTCCTTCCTGATAGCAGCGGTGGGAAGAGAGCATGGCCTAGGTGGTGGGGGTCCCTGACGATGGACGTTGCTTTCCATCGGGCTTCTGAACCAGAATCCGAACCTGGTTTACTGTCACCGGCGTGTGACGTGATATTTGTGAACGCAGCAGCAGCGGTTCAATGCCGAGGGGATAACTTCACTCAGCTTCTCTCTCCCCGAACACAGAACTGTTCCCACAACACATGGACTCACTCTCAAGGACTCTTAATCCCACGTTTTCGAGACTTATAGGCATTCTTTAGTCTCGAGACACCACTGATTTGTGCCTTGGAAGGTTTCCAGGGCGCAGGCCTGGGCAGGGTTGTTTGGGAGACCGGCAGTTGCCCAAGCTGCAAGTCTCCCCTCTCCGCACCACCGATGTAGTCCAAGGGAAGGGCACTAGGACCCATACAGCTTGGCACCAGTGTCGTCGCAGAGCAATGTGTTGTTAAGTGCCTCGCTCAAGGACACAAAGACACTGCCTCAGCTGAGGCTCGAACCAGTGACCTTCAGATCACTAGACCGAAGCCTTATCCACTAGGCCAAGCACCATACTTATTGCTTATTTTTTATTAGTATTATCATTATTTCCTTCTTTTTGTAATTGTCTTTTGCACACTGATTGAACGCCCAAGTTGATGCAGTCTTTCACTGATTCTGTTACGATTATTATTCTATTACAGATTTATTGAGTGTTCCTGCAAGAAAATGAATCTCGGATTACATTTGTTACGTACCTTCAAAGCAAACTTGCTTTGAACTCTGGGTTTCCAGCATCTGCAGGATCTCATCTTTATTCATGGATGAACTCAGCAGGTCGGGCAGCGTACGTTGAAACGAGCAGTCAACGCTTCGGGATGAGACAGGGATGATAACTGTCCATGAACTTGGTGGTGTGGGTCCTGAGGCTCCTGTACCTCCTTCCTGATGGTTGAGGGGTGATAACTGTCCCTGAACCTGGTGGTGTGAGTCCTGAGGCTCCTGTACCTCCTTCCTGATGGTTGAGGGGTGATAACAGTCCCTGAACCTGGTGGTGTGGGTCCTGAGGCTCCTGTACCTCCTTCCTGATGGTTGAGGGGTGATAACTGTTCTGGAACTCGGTGGTGTGGGTCCTGAGGCTCCTGTACCTCCTTCCTGATGGTTGAGGGGTGATAACTGCTCCTGAACCTGGTGGAGTGGGTCCTGAGGCTCCTGTACATCCTTCCTGATGGTTGAGGGGTGATAACTGCTCCTGAACCTGGTGGTGTGGGTGCTGAGGCTCCCGTACCTGCTTCCTGATGGTTGAGGGGTGATAACTGTTCCTGAACCTGGTGGTGTGGGTCCTGAGGCGCCTGTACCTCCTTCCTGATGGTTGAGGGGTGATAACTGTTCCTGAACTCGGTGATGTGGGACCTGAGGCTCCTGTACCTCCTTCCGGATGGTTGAGGGGTGATAACTGTCCCTAAACCTGTTGGTGTGGGTCCTGAGGCTCCCGTACCTCCTTCCTGATGGTTGAGGGGTGATAACTGTCCCTGAAACTGGTGGTGTGGGTCCTGAGGCTCCCGTACCTCCTTCCTGATGGTTGAGGGGTGATAACTGTTCCTGAACCTGGTGGTGTGGGTCCTGAGGCTCCTGTACCTCCTTCCTGATGGTTGAGGGGTGATAACTGTTCCTGAACCTGGTGGTGTGGGTCCTGAGGCTCCTGTACCTCCTTCCTGATGGTTGAGGGGTGATAACTGCTCCAGAACCTGGTGGTGTGGGCCCTGAGGCTCCTGTACCTCCTTCCTGATGGTTGAGGGGTGATAACTGTCCCTGAACCTGGTGGTGTGGGTCCTGAGGCTCCTGTACCTCCTTCCTGATGGTTGAGGGGTGATAACCGCTCCTGAAACTGGTGGTGTGGGTCCTGAGGCTCCTGTACCTCCTTCCTGATGGTTGAGGGGTGATAACTGTCCCTGAACCTGGTGGTGTGGGTCCTGAGGCTCCTGTACCTCCTTCCTGATGGTTGAGGGGTGATAACTGTTCCTGAACCTGGTGGTGTGGGTCCTGAGGCTCCTGTACCTCCTTCCTGATGGTTGAGGGGTGATAACTGTCCCTGAACCTGGTGGTGTGGGTCCTGAGGCTCCTGTACCTCCTTCCTGATGGTTGAGGGGTGATAACTGCCCCTGAACCTGGTGGTGTGGGTCCTGAGGCTCCTGTACCTCCTTCCTGATGGTTGAGGGGTAATAACTGTCCCTGAACCTGGTGGTGTGGGTCCTGAGGCTCCCGTACCTGCTTCCTGATGGTTGAGGGGTGTTAACTGTTCCTGAACCTGGTGGTGTGGGTCCTGAGGCTCCTGTACCACCTTCCTGATGGTTGAGGGGTGATAACTGTTTCTGAACTCGGTGATGTGGGACCTGAGGCTCCTATACCTCCTTCCTGATGGTTGAGGGGTGATAACTGTCCTGAACTCGGTGATGTGGGACCTGAGGCTCCTGTACCTCCTTCCTGATGTTTGAGGGGTAATAACTGTTCCTGAACCCGGTGGTGTGGGTCCTGAGGCTCCTGTACCTCCTTCCTGATGGTTGAGAGGTAATAACTGTCCATGAACCTGGTGGTGTGGGTCCTGAGGCTCCTGTACTTCCTTCCTGATGTTTGAGGGGTAATAACTGTTCCCGAACCTGGTTGTGTGGGTGCTGAGGCTCCTGTACCTCCTTCCTGATGGTTGAGGGGTGATAACTGTCCCTGAACCTGGTGGTGTGGGTCCTGAGGCTCCTGTACCTCCTTCCTGATGGTTGAGGGGTAATAACTGTCCCTGAACCTGGTGGTGTGAGTCCTGAGGCTCCTGTACCTCCTTCCTGATGGTTGAGGGGTAATAACTGTCCCTGAACCTGGTGGTGTGAGTCCTGAGGCTCCTGTACCTCCTTCCTGATGGTTGAGGGGTAATAACTGTCCCTGAATCTGGTGGTGTGGGTCCTAAGGCTCCTGTACCTCCTTCCTGATGGTTGAGGGGTGATAACTGTCCCTGAACCTGGTGGTGTGGGTCCTGAGGATCCTGTACCTCCTTCCTGATGGTTGAGGGGTGATAACTGTCCCTGAACTTGGTGGTGTGGGTCCTGAGGCTCCTGTACCTCCTTCCTGATGGTTGAGGGGTGATAGCTGCTCCTGAACCTGGTGGTGTGGGTCCTGAGGCTCCTGTACCTCCTTCCTGATGGTTGAGGTGTGATAACTGTCCCTGAACCTGGTGGTGTGGGTCCTGAGGATCCTGTTCCTCCTTCCTGATGGTTGAGGGGTGATAACTGTTCCTGAACCTGGTGGTGTGGGTCCTGAGGCTCCTGTACCTCCTTCCTGATGGTTGAGGGGTGATAACTGCTCCAGAACCTGGTGATGTGGGCCCTGAGGCTCCCGTACCTCCTTCCTGATGGTTGAGGGGTGATAACTGCTCCTGAACCTGGTGGTGTGGGCCCTGAGGCTCCCGTACCTCCTTCCTGATGGTTGAGTGGTGATAACCGCTCCTGAAACTGGTGGTGTGGGTCCTGAGGCTCCTGTACCTCCTTCCTGATGGTTGAGGGGTGATAACTGTCCCTGAACCTGGTGGTGTGGGTCCTGAGGCTCCTGTACCTCCTTCCTGATGGTTGAGGGGTGATAACTGTCCCTGAACCTGGTGGTGTGGGTCCGGAGGCTCCTGTACCTCCTTCCTGATGGTTGAGGGGTGATAACTGTCCCTGAACCTGGTGGTGTGGGTCCTGAGGCTCCTGTACCTCCTTCCTGATGGTTGAGGGGTGATAACTGTCCCTGAACCTGGTGGTGTGGGTCCTGAGGCTCCTGTACCTCCTTCCTGATGGTTGAGGGGTGGTAACTGTTCCTGAACCTGGTGGTGTGGGTCCTGAGGCTCCTGTACCTCCTTCCTGATGGTTGAGGGGTGATAACTGTTTCTGAACTCGGTGGTGTGGGTCCTGAGGCTCCTGTACCTCCTTCCTGATGGTTGAGGGGTGATAACTGCTCCTGAACCTGGTGGTGTGGGTCCTGAGGCTCCCGTACCTGCTTCATGATGGTTGAGGGGTGATAACTGTTTTTGAACCTGGTGGTGTGGGTCCTGAGGCTCCTGTACCTCCTTCCTGATGGTTGAGGGGTGATAACTGTTTCTGAACTCGGTGATGTGGGACCTGAGGCTCCTATACCTCCTTCCTGATGGTTGAGGGGTGATAACTGTTCCTGAACTCGGTGATGTGGGACCTGAGGCTCCTGTACCTCCTTCCTGATGTTTGAGGGGTAATAACTGTTCCTGAACCCGGTGGTGTGGTCCCTGATGCTCCCGTACCTCCTTCCTGATGGTTGAGGGGTGGTAACTGTCCCTGAACCTGGTGGTGTGCGTCCTGAGGCTCCTGTACCTCCTTCCTGATGTTTGAGGGGTGATAACTGTCCCTGAACTTGGTGGTGTGGGTCCTGAGGCTCCTGTACCTCCTTCCTGATGGTTGATGTGTGATAACTGTCCCTGAACCTGGTGGTGTGGGTCCTGAGGATCCTGTTCCTCCTTCCTGATGGTTGAGGGGTGATAACTGTTCCTGAACCTGGTGGTGTGGGTCCTGAGGCTCCTGTACCTCCTTCCTGATGGTTGAGGGGTGATAACTGCTCCAGAACCTGGTGGTGTGGGCCCTGAGGCTCCCGTACCTCCTTCCTGATGGTTGAGAGGTGATAACTGCTCCTGAACCTGGTGGTGTGGGCCCTGAGGCTCCCGTACCTCCTTCCTGATGGTTGAGGGGTGATAACCGCTCCTGAAACTGGTGGTGTGGGTCCTGAGGCTCCTGTACCTCCTTCCTGATGGTTGAGGGGTGATAACTGTCCCTGAGCCTGGTGGTGTGGGTCCTGAGGCTCCTGTACCTCCTTCCTGATGGTTGAGGGGTGATAACTGTCCCTGAACCTGGTGGTGTGGGTCCTGAGGCTCCTGTACCTCCTTCCTGATGGTTGAGGGGTGATAACTGTCCCTGAACCTGGTGGTGTGGGTCCTGAGGCTCCTGTACCTCCTTCCTGATGGTTGAGGGGTGATAACTGTCCCTGAACCTGGTGGTGTGGGTCCTGAGGCTCCCGTACCTCCTTCCTGATGGTTGAGGGGTGATAACTGTCCCTGAACCTGGTGGTGTGGGTCCTGAGGCTCCTGTACCTCCTTCCTGATGGTTGAGGGGTGATAGCTGTCCCTGAACTTGGTGGTGTGGGTCCTGAGACTCCTGTACCTCCTTCCTGATGGTTGAGGGGTGATAACTGTCCCTGAACCTGGTGGTGTGGGTCCTGAGGCACCTGTACCTCCTTCCTGATGGTTGAGGGGTAAGAACTGTCCCTGAACCTGGTGCTGTGGGTCCTGAGGCTCCTGTACCTCCTTCCTGATGGTTGAGGGGTGGTAACTGTTCCTGAACTTGGTGGTGTCGGTCCTGAGGCTCCTGTACCTCCTTCCTGATGGTTGAGGGGTGATAACTGTTTCTGAACTCGGTGGTGTGGGTCCTGAGGCTCCTGTACCTCCTTCCTGATGGTTGAGGGGTGATAACTGCTCCTGAACCTGGTGGTGTGGGTCCTGAGGCTCCTGTACCTCCTTCATGATGGTTGAGGGGTGATAACTGTTTCTGAACTCGGTGATGTGGGACCTGAGGCTCCTATACCTCCTTCCTGATGGTTGAGGGGTGATAACTGTTCCTGAACTCGGTGATGTGGGACCTGATGCTCCTGTACCTCCTTCCTGATGTTTGAGGGGTAATAACTGTTCCTGAACCCGGTGGTGTGGGTCCTGAGGCTCCTGTAACTCCTTCCTGATGGTTGAGGGGTAATAACTGTCCCTGAACCTGGTGGTGTGGGTCCTGAGGCTCCTGTACTTCCTTCCTGATGTTTGAGGGGTAATAACTGTTCCCGAACCTGGTTGTGTGGGTCCTGAGGCTCCTGTACCTCCTTCCTGATGGTTGAGGGGTGATAACTGTCACTGAACCTGGTGGTGTGGGTCCTGAGGCTCCTGTACCTCCTTCCTGATGGTTGAGGTGTAATAACTGTCCCTGAACCTGGTGGTGTGAGTCCTGAGGCTCCTGTACCTCCTTCCTGATGGTTGAGGGGTAATAACTGTCCCTGAACCTGGTGGTGTGAGTCCTGAGGCTCCTGTACCTCCTTCCTGATGGTTGAGGGGTAATAACTGTCCCTGAACCTGGTGGTGTGAGTCCTGAGGCTCCTGTACCTCCTTCCTGATGGTTGAGGGGTAATAACTGTCCCTGAACCTGGTGGTGTGAGTCCTGAGGCTCCTGTACCTCCTTCCTGATGGCAGCAGTGAGAAGGGAGCGTGACCTGGGTGGTGGGGTCCCTGATGACAGATGCCGCTTTCCTGCGTCAGTGTTTCATGTAGACGTGTTCAGTGGTTGGCTCGACCCATTTATATAAGGTAGTAACTGAATGAGATTTTCAGGAAGACGGGTTTACCCGAAGAGTCATGTGACTGAGCACCTCATTCCCATTGAGAGTAGTCACAGTGGACATTGTAAACACAGCAATCCTTCTGCAGTTGTACAGGGCCCTGGTGAGACCACACCTGGAGTGTTGTGTGCAGTTTTGGTCTCCAAATTTGAGGAAGGACATTCTTGCTATTGAGGGAGTGCAGCGTAGGTTCACGAGGTTAACTCCCGGAATGGCGGGACTGTCATATGTTGAAAGATTGGAGCGACTGGGCTTGTATACACTGGAATTTAGAAGGATGAGAGGGGATCTGATTGAAACATGTAAGATTATTAAGGGATTGGACACGCTGGAGGCAGGAAACATGTTCCCACTGACGGGTGAGTCCAGAACTAGAGGCCACAGTTTAAGAATAAGGGGTGGGCCATTTAGAACAGAGATGCGGAAAAAACTTTTTCACCCAGAGAGTGGTGGATCTGTGGAATGCTCTGCCCCAGAAGGCATTGGAGGCCAATTCTCTGGATGCATTCAAGAGAGTGTTAGATAGAGCTCTTACAGATAGCGGGGTCAAGGGATATGGGGAGAGGGCAGGAACAGGGGTACTGATTGTGGATGATCAGCCATGATCACAGTGAATGGCGGTGCTGGCTAGAAGGGCCGAATGGCCTACTCCTGCACCTACTGTCTATTGTCTATTCAAACCGAGACTGCAAAAGCAAACGGGAGGGAGGCGATGGAAGGGTAGGGCTGAGGTGAGGGGGTTTGAGAGGGGATTGAATTCTGCCACAGACGGTTTTACATCGAACATCCTCTCAGCCCCAATCTCCTGCCTTCTCCCCCTATCCCTCCACGCCCTGACCGGTCGGGGATCCGATCGAAACCTCCGCCGCAAACATATCAGTGACGTGGCCTCCGCAGCCGCCTGTGGCAGTGAATTCCACTGACTCACCCCCCTCGGGCTACAGAAATCCCTCCTCAGCCCCGTCTCGAGCGACGTCCCTGTGTTCTGAGGCTGCGTCTCCCGAGGCACAGTATGCAGCCTGGGCCGACAGGAAGGCTCTCGGAGTTCGTCAGTTCCATTCCTGATCTCCAGCTCCCTCCACCGCTTGCCATAGTCACACCCCGGCTTCCAAGGAATGGGAAAGGAAGATGCACGGAGTTGGGAAAAGTCAACAAATCATTGCAAGTTGGACACGAATCATTACGGAAGAGAACTGGGACATTAGCCGGGACCCACTGGGAATTCACTGCAAGAAATATCCGAAACACAAGAGATTCTGCGGATGCTGGAAGCCAAAAGCAACGCACGCAGAATGTTGCAGAAAAGAATTTTAAAATCTCCATTTCGGGCGGAGGGTGCTCCTTCAGGGATGTGGAGCAGGGGCAGGAGTTGGGGGGGGGAGGGGAGGAAGAAGTACAAACCTTTGTACAAGGTGGTAGGTGATGGGTGGAACCGGGAGAGGGGAGTGGGGGGTGGGGGGGGGGTGGAGTCAAGAGCTGGGAAGTCGATTGGTGAAAGAGATGAAGGGCTGGAGAGGGGGTGGGGGGAGTCTGATAGGAGAGGACAGAAGGCTGTGGGAGGATGGGAAGAGGGAGGCGATGGGCAGGCGAGAGAGGGAAACCAGGGATGGAATGTGGCAAAGAAGTCGGTTTATCGTTTTTCAGAATGACTGTCCGATACGGTGTCAAATCTGTTGTTTGGTGACCGCACCGGAGTGCAAAGATATAAAATTCTAACAATTATGTAGTGAAACAAGGCATGAAGTTTATGGAGGAATTTAAGCTGGGGGATTATATGGGAGGCAGGGTTTAAGGGTCGGCACAACATTGTGGGCCGAAGGGCCTGTGCTGTGCTGTACTGTTCTGTGTTCTATAACGGGACGGAGTTCACAGCTTTAAGGACCTGACCGTGGCTGGGAAGAAGCTGTTCCTGAACCTGAGTTAAAACGTACTGCAGCTGAGAATGTTTTCTAATAAGTATGTTTCAAGGAGGTGACTCCTTTGAAAAGGTCACCGGTTACTCACCAGCTCCGGAAAGTTCTAAATCCAGGCGGGCTCCGTCAAACTGGTCTTGCCTCTCCGCAGGCACCCGGCTCGCTATTTCCGGCAACCCAAGCTGGGCCTGCCAGTGTGGTGTTGTGAGCACTGTCAGCGGAGGGTGGCTCCGAAAATAAACACTTCCTGGCACCCGGTGCGGGGGCGGGAGAGGCGAGTTTCTTCATGCACTTAAACCGCAGCTATTTTGCCAAGGATCTCAACGTCACCTCGAGCCAGTGAAAGGGCACGAAAGGCCTTGGGTAAACTACTGAAGTCAAGACAGGTGTGGACCACAGACCCAACCTGAACCCTGCGTTCCACCATTTCAAATCGACCTCCCTTTATTCAGTCAGGTACCTCTGGTATTATTAAAGGGATATTTTTAACCCCTGTTCGTTCGAAGGAGTGCGTGCTGCCCGTTAGGGTGCTGGCGTTTAGGGCAGCGATGAAGGTCCTCCATCTCGGGCGGTGTCCCTCGGCTTTCACCGAGTCCCGGCTGGAGGCTCGGGAGTACCGTCACGCTCGTAGGTGGAGGCAGGAGGATTCCTCGCGGCCGGGTCGTTTCCCTTTTACCAGTCAGAGCTGTTAGTCCCTGCGGTCCCAGCACCGCTCGTAGTCCGGCCTGTGCCCTTTGACCTGTGACCCTGGCAAAGCCCTGGACCCCGGGTCACTGAGGCAGGCAAGCCCGACGACGAGTTTGTGGTCCTCTTGGAGGTTCTAACGAGGCCTGTATCGTAATGCCTTCAGGAAAGGACTCCCCGACCCAGGCTGGTGTGTGTATGGTATCAGTCCCACCGAGGGGTATAAGATGATGAGGGGCATTGATCGTGTGGATAGTCAGAGGCTTTTTCCCCAGGGCTGAAATGGCTAACACGAGAGGGCACAGGTTTAAGGTGCTGGGGAGTAGGTACAGAGGAGATGTCAGGGGTGAGTTTTTCACTCAGAGAGTGGTGAGTGTGTGGAATGGGCTCCCGGCGGCGGTGGTGGAGGCGGATACGATAGGGTCTTTTAAGAGACTCCTGGACAGGTACACGGAGCTCAGAAAAATAGAGGGCTATGAGTAAGCCTAGTAATTTCTAAGGTAAGGACATATTCGGAACGGCTTTGTGGGCCGAAGGGCCTGTATTGTGCTGTAGGTTTTCTGTTTCCAATGTGGTTGAAAGTCTCCGCCAGTCAGGATCAATTGGGGAATTAATATTATCCACTTTGTCTCCGGCGTGCGTAATCTCCCATGGATTAATCCACGAATAGCATCCAGTCACAGTCGGGTGGAACCCTTGTGAGGTGACGCCTCGCCAGAAATCTCCCTCCAAGAGGAGTGGCCTCCTTCTGCCTCTCGCTGAGAAATAAGGAACCTACTGCAGGGAGTCGGTGGGTTGACTGAACACCTCGGACTCCCTTTCTCTGCCGACCTGCCTTTTCACCTCTCCCCTCCCAGTCCCCAGGCAGCGTTCTGAGCCGAAACCTTCCCTCCCACGGCTGCTGCCTGGCCTGTCGGGTTCCTCCGGCAGGCTGTTGGTGGTGGTGGCTGCTGGAGAACGGAACTGATATAGATAGATAGATAGATAGATACTTTATTCATCCCCAAGGGGAAATTCAATGTTCCTCCAGTATGATATCACATAAGCACAAGACAGACCAAGACTAACTGACCAAAAAAACCACATAATTATAACATACAGTTACAACAGTGCAAAGCAATACCATAATTTGATAAGAGCAGACCATGGGCACGGTAAAAAAAAGTCTCAAAGTCCCAGATAGCCCATCATCTCACGCAGATGGCAGAAGGAAGAAACCTCCAACGTGGCAAAACTTCCCGATGCAGCCTCTGGAAGCACCCGAGCACAGCCAACTGTGAGTCGGTCCGAAAACTTCCGACAACTTCGTGCCTCCGACCAGCCCTCCGACACCGAGCACCGAGCACCATCTCTGCCGAGTGCTTCAACCCCGGCTCCGGCCACCAAGCAACAGGCAAAGCCGAGGATTCGGGGCCTTCCTCTCTGGAGATCTCTCCGATCGCTCAGTAGCAGCGTCAGCAGCACAGGCATGTCAGAAGTTTCGCCAGATGTTCCTCCGTGCTTCACACATCCGTCTCAATCAAATCAGGATTGTGCACGGCCCCTACTTACAGATAACGGATATTCACTTACATCCTTCACAACCACGGGGAGTGAAAATCTTTAAGCTATGTCTCCGTCGGAATGTGCAATGTGCAACTATAGTAATTTAGAATCAATAGTACGTACAACAGGACAGTCAATATAACATAGAAATACAGTTGTGTCAGTGTAAATTAATCAGTCTGACGGCCTGGTGGGAGAAGCTGTCCTGGAGCCTGTCGGTCCTGGCTTTTATGCTGCGGTACCGTTTCCCGGGTGGGAGCAGCTGGAACAGTTTGTGTTTAGGGTGACTCGGGTCCCCAGTGATCCTTCGGGCCCTTTTTACGCACCCGTCTCTGTAAACGTCCTGAATGATGGGAAGTTCATATCTACAGATGGGCCGGGCTGTCCGCACCACTCTCTGCAGAGTCCTGCGATGGAGGGAGGTACAGTTCCCGTACCGGGCAGTGATACAGCCGGTCAGGATGCTCTCAATCGTGCCCCTGTAGAAAGTCCTGAGGATTTGGGGCCCATACCAAACTTCCTCAACCGTCTGAGGTGAAAGAGACGCTGTTGTGCCTTTCTCACCACACAGTCAGTGTGTACGGACCACGTGAGATCCTCGGTGATGTGGACGCTGAGGAACTTGAAGCTGTTCACCCTCCCAACCCCAGATCCATCGATGTCAGTAGGGGTTAGCCCGTCTCCATTCCTCCTGTAGTCCACAACCAGCTCCTTTGTTTTTGCGACGTTGAGGAGAGGTTGAGACAGGTACCAGAGAGTGGAGAGCAGGCTGACTGGCTGCGTCTCGGCCTGGTTTGGGAACACCAATGCCTTTGAGTGGAAAACCCTGCAAAAGGTAGCGGATTCGGCCCAGTACAGCACGGGTGAAGACCTCCCCAACCGTTGATCACATCTACATGAAGCACAATCACAAGAAAGCAGCGTCCATCATCAGAGATCCCCACCGCCCAGGACACGCTCTCTTCTCACTGCTGCCATCAGGTAGAAGGTGCAGGAGCCTCAGGACCCACACCACCAGGATCAGCAACAGTTATTACCCCTCAACCATCAGGAAGGAGGTACAGGAGCCTCAGGACCCACACCACCAGATTTAGGAACAGTTATTACCCCTCAACCATCAAGAAGGAGGTACAGGAGCCTCAGGACTCACACTACCAGGTTCAGGGACAGTTATCACCCCTCAACCATCAGGAAGGAGGTACAGGAGCCTCAGGTCCCACACCACCAGGTTCAGGGACAGTTATTACCCCTCAACCATCAGGAAGGAGGTACAGGAGCCTCAGGACCCACACCACCAGGTTCAGGGACAGTTATCACCCACCAACCATCAGGAAGGAGGTACAGGAGCCTCAGAACCCACACCACCAGGTTCAGGGACAGTTATTAACCTCAACCATCAGGAAGGAGGTACAGGAGCCTCAGGACCCACACCACCAGGTTCAGGGACAGTTATTACCCCTCAACCATCAGGAAGGAGGTACAGGAGCCTCAGGACCCACACCACCAGGTTCAGGAACAGTTATTACCCCTCAACCATCAGGAAGGAGGTACAGGAGCCTCAGGACCCACACAACCAGGTTCAGGAACAGTTATCACCCCTCAACCATCAGGAAGGAGGTACAGGAGCCTCAGGACCCACACAACCAGGTTCAGGAACAGTTATCACCCCTCAACCATCAGGAAGGAGGTACAGGAGCCTCAGGACCCACACAACCAGGTTCAGGAACAGTTATTACCCCTCAACCATCAGGAAGGAGGTACAGGACCCTCAGGACCCTCAGGACCCACACCACCAGGTTCAGGAACAGTTATTACCCCTCAACCATCAGGAAGGAGGTGCAGGAGCCTCAGGACCCACACAACCAGGTTCAGGAACAGTTATTACCCCTCAACCATCAGGAAGGAGGTACAGGACCCTCAGGAACCACACCACCAGGTTCAGGGACAGTTATTACCCCTCAACCATCAAGGAGTAGGTACAGGAGCCTCAGGACCCACACCACCAGGTTCAGCAACAGTTATTACCCCTCAACCATCAGGAAGGAGGTACAGGAGCCTCAGGACCCACACCACCAGGTTCAGGGACAGTTATCACCCCCTCAACCATCAGGAAGGAGGTACAGGAGCCTCAGGACTCACACCACCAGGTTCAGAAACAGTTATCACCCCTCAACCATCAGGAAGGAGGTAGAGGAGCCTCAGGACCCACACCACCAGGTTCAGCAACAGTTATTACCCCTCAGCCATCAGGGAGGAGGTACAGGAGCCTCAGGACCCACCCACCAGGTTCAGGGACAGTTATTACCCCTCAACCATCAGGAAGGAGGTACAGGAGCCTCAGGACCCACACCACCAGGTTCAGCAACAGTTATTACCCCTCAACCATCAGGAGGAGGTACAGGAGCCTCAGGACCCACAGCACCAGTTTCAGGAACAGTTATTACCCCCTCAACTATCAGGAAGGAGGTACAGGAGCCTCAGGACCCACAGCACCAGGTTCAGGGACAGTTATTACCCCTCAACCATCAGGAAGGAGGTACAGGAGCCTCAGAACCCACACCACCAGGTTCAGGAACAGTTATTACCCCTCAACCACCAGGCTCCTGTACAAAAGAGAATAACACACTCATCTGTTGAGATGCTCCCACAACCAACGATCTCACTTTAATGACTCTATAACTTGTTATTTCATGTTCTCATTATTCATCGCTATTTATTTATATTTACATTGGCACGGTTTGTTGTCTTCTGCACTGGCTGATCTTTCACTGATCCTGTTTACAGTCACTGTTCTGTAGATTTGCAGAGTATGCCGGCAGGAAAATGGATCTCAAGGTTGTGTGTGGGGACATGTACGCACTGTGAAAATAAATCGTACTTGCACTTTGACTTTAATAACAGTATCTGAACAGTCTTCAGACAGATACGCTCGATCCATAGATATGAAAGCTTTGGAGAAAGCTGGGACTATAGTGGGGACATAGAACTGTCTTTAATACCATAAGACACAGGAACAGAATTAGGCCATTCAGCCCATCGAGTCTGCTCTGCCATTTCATCGTGGCTGATCCATTTCCACTCTCAGCCCCAGTCTCCTGCCTTCTCCCCCGTTTCGCTTCATGCCTGGGCTAAACAAGAATCTATCAAAACCTCTGCCTTAAATACACCCACTGACCTGGCCTCCACAGTCACCTGTGGCAATGAATTCCACAGATCCACCACCAAATTCCTCCTCGTCTCCCTTCTAAAAGGACGTCCCTCTATTCGGAGTCTGTGTCCTCTGGTCCTAGACTCCCCCACTGTAGGAAACATCCTCTCCGCATCCACTCTATCTGTGTCCTCTGGTCCTAGACTCCCCCACTACAGGAAACATCCTCTCCGCATCCACTCTATCTGTGTCCTCTGGTCCTAGACTCCCCCACTATAGGAAACATCCTCTCCACACCCACTCTATCTGTGTCCTCTGGTCCTAGACTCCCCCACTATAGGAAACATCCTCTCCACATCCACTCTATCTGTGTCCTCTGGTCCCAGACTCCCTCACTATAGGAAACATCCTGTCCACACCCACTCTATCTGTGTCCTCTGGTCCCAGACTCCCCCACTATAGGAAACATCCTCTCCACATCCACTCTATCTGTGTCCTCTGGTCCTAGACTCCCCCACTATAGGAAACATCCTCTCCACACCCACTCTATCTGTGTCCTCTGGTCCCAGACTCCCCCACTATAGGAAACATCCTCTCCACACCCACTCTATCTGTGTCCTCTGGTCCCAGACTCCCCCACTATAGGAAACATCCTCTCCACATCCACTCTATCTGTGTCCTCTGGTCCTAGACTCCCCCACTATAGGAAACATCCTCTCCACACCCACTCTATCTGTGTCCTCTGGTCCCAGACTCCCCCACTATAGGAAACATCCTCTCCACACCCACTCTATCTGTGTCCTCTGGTCCTAGACTCCCCCACTATAGGAAACATCCTCTCCACACCCACTCTATTTGTGTCCTCTGGTCCTAGACTCCACCACTATAGGAAACATCCTCTCCACACCCACTCTATCTGTGTCCTCTGGTCCTAGACTCCCCCACTATAGGAAACATCCTCTCCACATCCACTCTATCTGTGTCCTCTGGTCCTAGACTCCCCCACTATAGGAAACATCCTCTCCACATCCACTCTATCTGTGTCCTCTGGTCCCAGACTCCCCCACTATAGGAAACATCCTCTCCACACCCACTCTATCTGTGTCTTCTGGTCCTAGACTCCCCCACTATAGGAAACATCCTCTCCACATCCACTCTATCTGTGTCCTCTGGTCCCAGACTCCCCCACTATAGGAAACATCCTCTCCACATCCACTCTATCTGTGTCCTGTGGTCCTAGACTCCCCCACTATAGGAAACATCCTCTCCACATCCACTCTATCTGTGTCCTTTGGTCCTAGACTCCCCCACTATAGGAAACATCCTCTCCACATCCACTCTATCTGTGTCCTCTGGTCCCAGACTCCCCCACTATAGGAAACATCCTCTCCACACCCACTCTATCTGTGTCCTCTGGTCCTAGACTCCCCCACTATAGGAAACATCCTCTCCACATCCACTCTATCTGTGTCCTCTGGTCCTAGACTCCCCCACTATAGGAAACATCCTCTCCACGCCCACTCTATCTGTGCTCTCTGGTCCTAGACTCCCACACTATAGGAAACATCCTCTCCACACCCACTCTATCTGTGCCCTCTGGTCCTAGACTCCCACACTATAGGAAACATCCTCTCCACACCCACTCTATCTGTGTCCTCTGGTCCTAGACTCCCCCACTATAGGAAACATCCTCTCCACATCCACTCTATCTGTGTCCTCTGGTCCTAGACTCCCCCACTATAGGAAACATCCTCTCCACATCCACTCTATCTGTGTCCTCTGGTCCTAGACTCCCCACCATAGGAAACATCCTCTCCACACCCACTCTATCTGTGCCCTCTGGTCCTAGACTCCCCCACTATAGGAAACATCCTCTCCACATCCACTCTATCTGTGTCCTCTGGTCCTAGACTCCCCCACCATAGGAAACATCCTCTCCACACCCACTCTATCTGTGTCCTCTGGTCCTAGACTCCCCCACTATAGGAAACATCCTCTCCACACCCACTCTATCGAGGAATTTCAACATCCGATACGCCTCAATGAGGTCCCCCCGTCATTGTTCTGAATTCCGGGTGACTAGAGGCCCAGAGCGATTAATCACTCCTCACATGACAAGACATACAATCCCAGAATTATTCCGCAAAACCCCTTTGAACCCCCTCCGATGTCATCGAATCTTTTCTTAGATAAGGGGCCCCGAGACTGCTCGGGATACTCCGAGTGAGGCTTCACCCGTGCCTTATAAGCCCTCAGAGTTACATCCTTGCTTCTGTTTTCGAGTCCCCTCGAAATCAATGCTGACGTCGCCCTCGCCTTCCTCACCTCAAACTCAACCTCCGGGGAATGCTGCGCGAGGTCCCTTAGCACCTCGGACTAAAATTCAATAGTCGTGCCAAACTATTCACCCAAATTTACCATCAACACACTGACACCCGCAGGAACACAGACTGAACCCTCTTCCCAGCCCGTCCCCATCCCTCTGCCCCTAGGATGAGGCTTTCCACTCCAGGGCGTGCTTTCCTCCTCTTTCTCGGGAAGCCTCGCTTCCTTCCCGCCGTACGTGGTCCCCGGACCCCGCCTCCTACACTTCTGCTCCTGTCCCACCTCCCTGGAGACCGAACGGAGATAGAGACCCCCACCCACACCCCCCTCTCGCCCTCACTTCTCACTCAAACATCCTCTGCATCCACCACCTCACCTCTCGCCGTCGATCCGTGCAGTCCGTCCAGGCGAGACACACATGCGTGTGTAACGCTTCTAACCGTATCGTCTGCATTTGGCGTCCCCCACCCCACCCCGGGTGTCCTCCTCCAGGTCGGTGGGACCAGGAGGAAGCTCTGGGTGGCCGATGTGCGGAGTGTCTTCACTTGGCCCGGACATCCACGCCAAGATCCCGGTTACACACCACTTCACTTTCCAGTTTCTATTCCATCTCCGGAGTGAGGGCCTACACCAAACCGAGGAGCGAAACTTTACTACCTCTCCATCCTCGGCCTTCTCCACGGTCAGAGTGAGGGCCCACACCAAACCGAGGAGTGAAACCTCACTGCCTCTCCATCCTCGGCCTTCTCCACCCTCAGAGTGAGGGTCAACACTGAACCGAGCAGTGAAACCTCACTGGCCTCTCCATCCTCTGCCTTCTCCACCGTCAGAGTGAGGGCCAACACCAAACCGAGGAGCGAAACCTCACTGCCTCTCCATCCTCGGCCTTCTCCACTGTCAGAGTGAGGGTCAACACTGAACCGAGGAGTGAAACCTCACTGCCTCTCCATCCTCGGCCTTCTCCACCCTCAGAGTGAGGGTCAACACCAAACCGAGGAGCGAAACCTCACTGCCTCTCCATCCTCGGCCTTCTCCACTGTCAGAGTGAGGGCCCACACCAAACCGAGGAGCGAAACCTCACTACCTCTCCATCCTCGGCCTTCTCCACCGTCAGAGTGAGGGCCAACACCAAACCGAGGAGTGAAACCTCACTGCCTCTCCATCCTCGGCCTTCTCCACTGTCAGAGTGAGGGTCAACACCGAACCGAGGAGCGAAACCTCACTGCCTCTCCATCCTCGGCCTTCTCCACTGTCAGAGTGAGGGCCAACACCAAACCGAGGAGTGAAACCTCACTGCCTCTCCATCCTCGGCCTTCTCCACCGTCAGAGTGAGGGCCAACACCAAACCAAGGAGTGAAACCTCACTGCCTCTCCATCCTCGGCCTTCTCCACTGTCAGAGTGAGGGCCCACACCAAACTGAGGAGTGAAACCTCACTGCCTCTCCATCCTCGGCCTTCTCCACTGTCAGAGTGAGGGTCAACACCGAACCGAGGAGTGAAACCTCACTGCCTCTCCATCCTCGGCCTTCTCCACCGTCAGAGTGAGGGTCAACACTGAACCGAGGAGTGAAACCTCACTGCCTCTCCATCCTCGGCCTTCTCCACTGTCAGAGTGAGGGTCAACACCGAACCGAGGGACTGAACCTCACTGCCTCTCCATCCTCGGCCTTATCCACTGTCAGAGTGAGGGCCCACACCAAACCGAGGAGTGAAACCTCACTGGCCTCTCCATCCTCGGCCTTCTCCACCGTCAGAGTGAGGGCCAACACCGAACCGAGGGACTGAACCTCACTGCCTCTCCATCCTCGGCCTTCTCCACTGTCAGAGTGAGGGTCAACACCGAACCGAGGAGTGAAACCTCACTGCCTCTCCATCCTCGGCCTTCTCCACTGTCAGAGTGAGGGCCCACACCAAACCGAGGAGCGAAACCTCACTGCCTCTCCATCCTCGGCCTTCTCCACTGTCAGAGTGAGGGCCCACACCAAACCGAGGAGTGAAACCTCACTGCCTCTCCATCCTCGGCCTTCTCCACTGTCAGAGTGAGGGCCAACACCAAACCGAGGAGTGAAACCTCACTGGCCTCTCCATCCTCGGCCTTCTCCACCATCAGAATGAGGGCCAACACCGAACCGAGGGACTGAACCTCACTGCCTCTCCATCCTCGGCCTTCTCCACTGTCAGAGTGAGGGTCAACACCGAACCGAGGAGCGAAACCTCACTGCCTCTCCATCCTCGGCCTTCTCCACTGTCAGAGTGAGGGTCAACACCGAACCGAGGAGTGAAACCTCACTGCCTCTCCATCCTCGGCCTTCTCCACTGTCAGAGTGAGGGCCCACACCAAACCGAGGAGCGAAACCTCACTGCCTCTCCATCCTCGGCCTTCTCCACTGTCAGAGTGAGGGCCAACACCAAACCGAGGAGTGAAACCTCACTGGCCTCTCCATCCTCGGCCTTCTCCACCGTCAGAGTGAGGGCCAACACCAAACCGAGGAGTGAAACCTCACTGTCTCTCCATCCTCGGCCTTCTCCACTGTCAGAGTGAGGGCCCACACCAAACCGAGGAGTGAAACCTCACTGGCCTCTCCATCCTCGGCCTTCTCCACCGTCAGAGTGAGGGCCAACACCAAACCGAGGAGTGAAACCTCACTGTCTCTCCATCCTCGGCCTTCTCCACTGTCAGAGTGAGGGCCCACACCAAACCGAGGAGTGAAACCTCACTGCCTCTCCATCCTCGGCCTTCTCCACTGTCAGAGTGAGGGCCAACACCAAACCGAGGAGTGAAACCTCACTGGCCTCTCCATCCTCGGCCTTCTCCACCATCAGAATGAGGGCCAACACCGAACCGAGGGACTGAACCTCACTGCCTCTCCATCCTCGGCCTTCTCCACTGTCAGAGTGAGGGCCAACACCAAACCGAGGAGCGAAACCTCACTGCCTCTCCAACCTCGGCCTTCTCCACCGTCAGAGTGAGGGTCAACACCGAACCGAGGAGTGAAACCTCACTGCCTCTCCATCCTCGGCCTTCTCCACTGTCAGAGTGAGGGTCAACACCGAACCGAGGAGTGAAACCTCACTGCCTCTCCAACCTCGGCCTTCTCCACCGTCAGAGTGAGGGTCAACACCGAACCGAGGAGTGAAACCTCACTGCCTCTCCATCCTCGGCCTTCTCCACCATCAGAGTGAGGGCCAACACCGAACCGAGGAGTGAAACCTCACTGCCTCTCCATCCTCGGCCTTCTCCACTGTCAGAGTGAGGGCCCACACCAAACCGAGGAGTGAAACCTCACTGGCCTCTCCATCCTCGGCCTTCTCCACCGTCAGAGTGAGGGCCAACACCAAACCGAGGAGTGAAACCTCACTGCCTCTCCATCCTCGGCCTTCTCCACTGTCAGAGTGAGGGTCAACACCGAACCGAGGAGTGAAACCTCACTGCCTCTCCATCCTCGGCCTTCTCCACTGTCAGAGTGAGGGCCCACACCAAACCGAGGAGTGAAACCTCACTGCCTCTCCATCCTCGGCCTTCTCCACTGTCAGAGTGAGGGCCAGCACCAAACCGAGGAGCAAAACCTCACTGCCTCTCCATCCTCGGCCTTCTCCACCATCAGAGTGAGGGCCCACACCAAAACGAGGAGCGAAACCTCACTGCCTCTCCATCCTCGGCCTTCTCCACCGTCAGAGTGAGGGCCCACACCAAACCGAGGAGCGAAACCTCACTGCCTCTCCATCCTCGGCCTTCTCCACCATCAGAGTGAGGGTCAACACCGAACCGAGGAGCGAAACCTCACTGCCTCTCCATCCTCGGCCTTCTCCACTGTCAGAGTGAGGGCCCACACCAAACCGAGGAGTGAAACCTCACTGCCTCTCCATCCTCGGCCTTCTCCACTGTCAGAGTGAGGGCCAGCACCAAACCGAGGAGCAAAACCTCACTGCCTCTCCATCCTCGGCCTTCTCCACTGTCAGAGTGAGGGCCAGCACCAAACCGAGGAGCAAAACCTCACTGCCTCTCCATCCTCGGCCTTCTCCACCGTCAGAGTGAGGGCCCACACCAAAACGAGGAGCGAAACCTCACTGCCTCTCCATCCTCGGCCTTCTCCACCGTCAGAGTGAGGGCCCACACCAAACCGAGGAGCGAAACCTCACTGCCTCTCCATCCTCGGCCTTCTCCACCGTCAGAGTGAGGGTCAACACCGAACCGAGGAGCGAAACCTCACTGCCTCTCCATCCTCGGCCTTCTCCACTGTCAGAGTGAGGGTCAACACCGAACCGAGGAGCGAAACCTCACTGCCTCTCCATCCTCGGCCTTCTCCACTGTCAGAGTGAGGGTCAACACCGAACCGAGGAGTGAAACCTCACTGCCTCTCCATCCTTGGCCTTCTCCACTGTCAGAGTGAGGGCCCACACCAAACCGAGGAGTGAAACCTCACTGCCTCTCCATCCTCGGCCTTCTCCACTGTCAGAGTGAGGGCCCACACCAAACCGAGGAGTGAAACCTCACTGCCTCTCCATCCTCTGCCTTCTCCACTGTCAGAGTGAGGGCCCACACCGAACCGAGGAGTGAAACCTCACTGCCTCTCCATCCTCTGCCTTCTCCACTGTCAGAGTGAGGGCCCACACCGAACCGAGGAGTGAAACCTCACTGGCCTCTCCATCCTCGGCCTTCTCCACCATCAGAGTGAGGGCCAACACCGAACCGAGGGACTGAACCTCACTGCCTCTCCATCCTCGGCCTTCTCCACTGTCAGAGTGAGGGTCAACACCGAACCGAGGAGTGAAACCTCACTGCCTCTCCATCCTCGGCCTTCTCCACTGTCAGAGTGAGGGCCCACACCAAACCGAGGAGCGAAACCTCACTGCCTCTCCATCCTCGGCCTTCTCCACTGTCAGAGTGAGGGCCCACACCAAACCGAGGAGTGAAACCTCACTGCCTCTCCATCCTCGGCCTTCTCCACTGTCAGAGTGAGGGCCAACACCAAACCGAGGAGTGAAACCTCACTGGCCTCTCCATCCTCGGCCTTCTCCACCATCAGAATGAGGGCCAACACCGAACCGAGGGACTGAACCTCACTGCCTCTCCATCCTCGGCCTTCTCCACTGTCAGAGTGAGGGTCAACACTGAACCGAGGAGCGAAACCTCACTGCCTCTCCATCCTCGGCCTTCTCCACTGTCAGAGTGAGGGTCAACACCGAACCGAGGAGTGAAACCTCACTGCCTCTCCATCCTCGGCCTTCTCCACTGTCAGAGTGAGGGCCCACACCAAACCGAGGAGCGAAACCTCACTGCCTCTCCATCCTCGGCCTTCTCCACTGTCAGAGTGAGGGCCAACACCAAACCGAGGAGTGAAACCTCACTGGCCTCTCCATCCTCGGCCTTCTCCACCGTCAGAGTGAGGGCCAACACCAAACCGAGGAGTGAAACCTCACTGTCTCTCCATCCTCGGCCTTCTCCACTGTCAGAGTGAGGGCCCACACCGAACCGAGGGACTGAACCTCACTGCCTCTCCAACCTCGGCCTTCTCCACTGTCAGAGTGAGGGCCAACACCAAACCGAGGAGCGAAACCTCACTGCCTCTCCAACCTCGGCCTTCTCCACCGTCAGAGTGAGGGTCAACACCGAACCGAGGAGTGAAACCTCACTGCCTCTCCATCCTCGGCCTTCTCCACTGTCAGAGTGAGGGTCAACACCGAACCGAGGAGTGAAACCTCACTGCCTCTCCAACCTCGGCCTTCTCCACCGTCAGAGTGAGGGTCAACACCGAACCGAGGAGCGAAACCTCACTGCCTCTCCATCCTCGGCCTTCTCCACCATCAGAGTGAGGGCCAACACCGAACCGAGGAGTGAAACCTCACTGCCTCTCCATCCTCGGCCTTCTCCACTGTCAGAGTGAGGGCCCACACCAAACCGAGGAGTGAAACCTCACTGGCCTCTCCATCCTCGGCCTTCTCCACCGTCAGAGTGAGGGCCAACACCGAACCGAGGAGTGAAACCTCACTGCCTCTCCATCCTCGGCCTTCTCCACTGTCAGAGTGAGGGTCAACACCGAACCGAGGAGTGAAACCTCACTGCCTCTCCATACTCGGCCTTCTCCACTGTCAGAGTGAGGGCCCACACCAAACCGAGGAGTGAAACCTCACTGCCTCTCCATCCTCGGCCTTCTCCACTGTCAGAGTGAGGGCCAGCACCAAACCGAGGAGCAAAACCTCACTGCCTCTCCATCCTCGGCCTTCTCCACCGTCAGAGTGAGGGCCCACACCAAAACGAGGAGCGAAACCTCACTGCCTCTCCATCCTCGGCCTTCTCCACCGTCAGAGTGAGGGCCCACACCAAACCGAGGAGCGAAACCTCACTGCCTCTCCATCCTCGGCCTTCTCCACCATCAGAGTGAGGGTCAACACCGAACCGAGGAGCGAAACCTCACTGCCTCTCCATCCTCGGCCTTCTCCACTGTCAGAGTGAGGGCCCACACCAAACCGAGGAGTGAAACCTCACTGCCTCTCCATCCTCGGCCTTCTCCACTGTCAGAGTGAGGGCCAGCACCAAACCGAGGAGCAAAACCTCACTGCCTCTCCATCCTCGGCCTTCTCCACTGTCAGAGTGAGGGCCAGCACCAAACCGAGGAGCAAAACCTCACTGCCTCTCCATCCTCGGCCTTCTCCACCGTCAGAGTGAGGGCCCACACCAAAACGAGGAGCGAAACCTCACTGCCTCTCCATCCTCGGCCTTCTCCACCGTCAGAGTGAGGGCCCACACCAAACCGAGGAGCGAAACCTCACTGCCTCTCCATCCTCGGCCTTCTCCACCGTCAGAGTGAGGGTCAACACCGAACCGAGGAGCGAAACCTCACTGCCTCTCCATCCTCGGCCTTCTCCACTGTCAGAGTGAGGGCCAGCACCAAACCGAGGAGCAAAACCTCACTGCCTCTCCATCCTCGGCCTTCTCCACCGTCAGAGTGAGGGCCCACACCAAAACGAGGAGCGAAACCTCACTGCCTCTCCATCCTCGGCCTTCTCCACCGTCAGAGTGAGGGCCCACACCAAACCGAGGAGCGAAACCTCACTGCCTCTCCATCCTCGGCCTTCTCCACCGTCAGAGTGAGGGTCAACACCGAACCGAGGAGCGAAACCTCACTGCCTCTCCATCCTCGGCCTTCTCCACTGTCAGAGTGAGGGTCAACACCGAACCGAGGAGCGAAACCTCACTGCCTCTCCATCCTCGGCCTTCTCCACCGTCAGAGTGAGGGCCAACACCAAACCGAGGAGTGAAACCTCACTGCCTCTCCATCGTCTGCCTTCTCCACTGTCAGAGTGAGGGCCCACACCAAACCGAGGAGTGAAACCTCACTGCCTGTCCATCCTCGGCCTTCTCCACTGTCAGAGTGAGGGTCAACTCCGAACCGAGGAGTGAAACCTCACTGCCTCTCCATCCTTGGCCTTCTCCACTGTCAGAGTGAGGGCCAACACCAAACCGAGGAGTGAAACCTCACTGCCTCTCCATCCTCTGCCTTCTCCACTGTCAGAGTGAGGGCCCACACCGAACCGAGGAGTGAAACCTCACTGGCCTCTCCATCCTCGGCCTTCTCCACCGTCAGAGTGAGGGCCAACACCGAACCGAGGAGCGAAACCTCACTGCCTCTCCATCCTCGGCCTTCTCCACTGTCAGAGTGAGGGCCCACACCAAACCGAGGAGTGAAACCTCACTGCCTCTCCATCCTCGGCCTTCTCCACCATCAGAGTGAGGGCCAACACCGAACCGAGGGACTGAACCTCACTGCCTCTCCATCCTCGGCCTTCTCCACTGTCAGAGTGAGGGTCAACACCGAACCGAGGAGCGAAACCTCACTGCCTCTCCATCCTCGGCCTTCTCCACTGTCAGAGTGAGGGTCAACACCGAACCGAGGAGCGAAACCTCACTGCCTCTCCATCCTCGGCCTTCTCCACCGTCAGAGTGAGGGTCAACACCGAACCGAGGAGCGAAACCTCACTGCCTCTCCATCCTTGGCCTTCTCCACTGTCAGAGTGAGGGCCCACACCAAACCGAGGAGGGAAACCTCACTGCCTCTCCATCCTCGGCCTTCTCCACCGTCAGAGTGAGGGTCAACACCGAACCGAGGAGCGAAACCTCACTGCCTCTCCATCCTCGGCCTTCTCCACTGTCAGAGTGAGGGTCAACACCGAACCGAGGAGTGAAACCTCACTGCCTCTCCATCCTCGGCCTTCTCCACTGTCAGAGTGAGGGCCCACACCGAACCGAGGAGTGAAACCTCACTGCCTCTCCATCCTCGGCCTTCTCCACTGTCAGAGTGAGGGCCCACACCGAACCGAGGAGCGAAACCTCACTGCCTCTCCATCCTCGGCCTTCTCCACCATCAGAGTGAGGGCCCACACCAAACCGAGGAGCGAAACCTCACTGCCTCTCCATCCTCGGCCTTCTCCACCGTCAGAGTGAGGGCCCACACCAAACCGAGGAGCGAAACCTCACTGCCTTTCCATCCTCGGCCTTCTCCACTGTCATAGTGAGGGCCAACACCGAACCGAGGAGCGAAACCTCACTGCCTCTCCATCTTCGGCCTTCTCCACTGTTAGAGTGAGGGCCAACACCAAACCGAGGAGTGAAACCTCACTGCCTCTCCATCCTCGGCCTTCTCCACTGTCAGAGTGAGGGCCAACACCAAACCAAGCAGTGAAACCTCACTGCCTCTCCATCCTCGGCCTTCTCCACCGACAGAGTGAGGGTCAACACCAAACCGAGGAGTGAAAACTCACTGCCTCTCCAACCTCGGCCTTCTCCACCGTCAGAGTGAGGGCCAACACCGAACCGAGGGACTGAACCTCACTGCCTCTCCATCCTCGGCCTTCTCCACTGTCAGAGTGAGGGCCAACACCAAACCGAGGAGCGAAACCTCACTGGCCTCTCCATCCTCGGCCTTCTCCACTGTCAGAGTGAGGGCCCACACCAAACCGAGGAGTGAAACCTCACTGCCTCTCCATCCTCGGCCTTCTCCACTGTCAGAGTGAGGGCCCACACCGAAATGAGGAGTGAAACCTCACTGGCCTCTCCATCCTCGGCCTTCTCCACCATCAGAGTGAGGGCCCACTCCAAACCGAGGAGTGAAACCTCATTGGCCTCTCCATCCTCGGCCTTCTCCACCGTCAGAGTGAGGGCCAACACCGAACCGAGGAGTGAAACCTCACTGCCTCTCCATCCTCGGCCTTCTCCACTGTCAGAGTGAGGGCCCACATCGAACCGAGGAGCGAAACCTCACTGGCCTCTCCATCCTTGGCCTTCTCCACCGTCAGAGTGAGGGCCCACACCAAACCGAGGAGTGAAACCTCACTGCCTCTCCATCCTCGGCCTTCTCCACCGTCAGAGTGAGGGCCCACACCAAAACGAGGAGCGAAACCTCACTGCCTCTCCATCCTCGGCCTTCTCCACCGTCAGAGTGAGGGCCCACACCAAACCGAGGAGCGAAACCTCACTGCCTCTCCATCCTCGGCCTTCTCCACCATCAGAGTGAGGGTCAACACCGAACCGAGGAGCGAAACCTCACTGCCTCTCCATCCTCGGCCTTCTCCACTGTCAGAGTGAGGGCCCACACCAAACCGAGGAGTGAAACCTCACTGCCTCTCCATCCTCGGCCTTCTCCACTGTCAGAGTGAGGGCCAGCACCAAACCGAGGAGCAAAACCTCACTGCCTCTCCATCCTCGGCCTTCTCCACTGTCAGAGTGAGGGCCAGCACCAAACCGAGGAGCAAAACCTCACTGCCTCTCCATCCTCGGCCTTCTCCACCGTCAGAGTGAGGGCCCACACCAAAACGAGGAGCGAAACCTCACTGCCTCTCCATCCTCGGCCTTCTCCACCGTCAGAGTGAGGGCCCACACCAAACCGAGGAGCGAAACCTCACTGCCTCTCCATCCTCGGCCTTCTCCACCGTCAGAGTGAGGGTCAACACCGAACCGAGGAGCGAAACCTCACTGCCTCTCCATCCTCGGCCTTCTCCACCGTCAGAGTGAGGGCCAGCACCAAACCGAGGAGCAAAACCTCACTGCCTCTCCATCCTCGGCCTTCTCCACCGTCAGAGTGAGGGCCCACACCAAAACGAGGAGCGAAACCTCACTGCCTCTCCATCCTCGGCCTTCTCCACCGTCAGAGTGAGGGCCCACACCAAACCGAGGAGCGAAACCTCACTGCCTCTCCATCCTCGGCCTTCTCCACCGTCAGAGTGAGGGTCAACACCGAACCGAGGAGCGAAACCTCACTGCCTCTCCATCCTCGGCCTTCTCCACTGTCAGAGTGAGGGTCAACACCGAACCGAGGAGCGAAACCTCACTGCCTCTCCATCCTCGGCCTTCTCCACTGTCAGAGTGAGGGTCAACACCGAACCGAGGAGCGAAACCTCACTGCCTCTCCATCCTCGGCCTTCTCCACCGTCAGAGTGAGGGCCAACACCAAACCGAGGAGTGAAACCTCACTGCCTCTCCATCCTCTGCCTTCTCCACTGTCAGAGTGAGGGCCCACACCAAACCGAGGAGTGAAACCTCACTGCCTGTCCATCCTCGGCCTTCTCCACTGTCAGAGTGAGGGTCAACACCGAACCGAGGAGTGAAACCTCACTGCCTCTCCATCCTTGGCCTTCTCCACTGTCAGAGTGAGGGCCAACACCAAACCGAGGAGTGAAACCTCACTGCCTCTCCATCCTCTGCCTTCTCCACTGTCAGAGTGAGGGCCCACACCGAACCGAGGAGTGAAACCTCACTGGCCTCTCCATCCTCGGCCTTCTCCACCGTCAGAGTGAGGGCCAACACCGAACCGAGGAGCGAAACCTCACTGCCTCTCCATCCTCGGCCTTCTCCACTGTCAGAGTGAGGGCCCACACCAAACCGAGGAGTGAAACCTCACTGCCTCTCCATCCTCGGCCTTCTCCACCATCAGAGTGAGGGCCAACACCGAACCGAGGGACTGAACCTCACTGCCTCTCCATCCTCGGCCTTCTCCACTGTCAGAGTGAGGGTCAACACCGAACCGAGGAGCGAAACCTCACTGCCTCTCCATCTTCGGCCTTCTCCACTGTTAGAGTGAGGGCCAACACCAAACCGAGGAGTGAAACCTCACTGCCTCTCCATCCTCGGCCTTCTCCACTGTCAGAGTGAGGGCCAACACCAAACCAAGCAGTGAAACCTCACTGCCTCTCCATCCTCGGCCTTCTCCACCGACAGAGTGAGGGTCAACACCAAACCGAGGAGTGAAAACTCACTGCCTCTCCAACCTCGGCCTTCTCCACCGTCAGAGTGAGGGCCAACACCGAACCGAGGGACTGAACCTCACTGCCTCTCCATCCTCGGCCTTCTCCACTGTCAGAGTGAGGGCCAACACCAAACCGAGGAGCGAAACCTCACTGGCCTCTCCATCCTCGGCCTTCTCCACTGTCAGAGTGAGGGCCCACACCAAACCGAGGAGTGAAACCTCACTGCCTCTCCATCCTCGGCCTTCTCCACTGTCAGAGTGAGGGCCCACACCGAAACGAGGAGTGAAACCTCACTGGCCTCTCCATCCTCGGCCTTCTCCACCATCAGAGTGAGGGCCCACTCCAAACCGAGGAGTGAAACCTCATTGGCCTCTCCATCCTCGGCCTTCTCCACCGTCAGAGTGAGGGCCAACACCGAACCGAGGAGTGAAACCTCACTGCCTCTCCATCCTCGGCCTTCTCCACTGTCAGAGTGAGGGCCCACATCGAACCGAGGAGCGAAACCTCACTGGCCTCTCCATCCTTGGCCTTCTCCACCGTCAGAGTGAGGGCCCACACCAAACCGAGGAGTGAAACCTCACTGCCTCTCCATCCTCGGCCTTCTCCACCGTCAGAGTGAGGGCCAACACTAAACCGAGGAGCGAAACCTCACTGGCCTCTCCATCCTCGGCCTTCTCCACTGTCAGAGTGAGGGTCAACACCGAACCGAGGAGTGAAACCTCACTGCCTCTCCAACCTCGGCCTTCTCCACCGTCAGAGTGAGGGCCCACACCATACCGAGGAGTGAAACCTCACTGGCCTCTCCATCCTCGGCCTTCTCCACTGTCAGAGTGAGGACCCACACTGAACCGAGGAGTGAAACCTCATTGGCCTCTCCATCCTCGGCCTTCTCCACCGTCAGAGTGAGGGCCCACACCAAACCGAGGAGTGAAACCTCATTGGCCTCTCCATCCTCGGCCTTCTCCACCATCAGAGTGAAGGCCAACACCGAACCGAGGAGTGAAACCTCACTGCCTCTCCATCCTCGGCCTTCTCCACCGTCAGAGTGAGGGCCCACACCAAACCGAGGAGCGAAACCTCACTGGCCTCTCCATCCTCGGCCTTCTCCACCGTCAGAGTGAAGGCCCACACCAAACCGAGGAGTGAAACCTCATTGGCCTCTCCATCCTCGGCCTTCTCCACCGTCAGAGTGAGGGCCCACACCAAACCGAGGAGCGAAACCTCACTGGCCTCTCCATAGAGCCGTAGAAAAGTACAGCAGAGAAACAGGCCCTCAGCCCTTCTAGTCCATGCCAAAACCACTTACGCTGCCCACTCCCATCGACCTGCACCGGGACTGTCACACTCCATACCGCTCCCATCCCCGTCCCCATCCGAACTTCTCTTCAACTTGGAAATCAAGCTTACATGCACCACTCGTTCCCCTTTAAACTTTTCACCTTTCGCCCGTAACCCGTGACCTCTAGTTGTGGTCCCACCCAACCTCATAGTTTTGTACACCTCGGTCAAATCTCCCCTTAATCTTTCACATTCCAATGAATAACGTACAGACCTATTCAACCTTTCCCTGTAACCCAGGTTCGCAGTCCCAGCGAAATCCTTGCAAATTTCCTCTGTCCTCTTTCAACCTCATTTACATCTTTCCCGTAGTTAGGTGTCCAAAACTGCACACAATACTCCAAATTAGATCTCACCAACGTCTTGCACAATTTCAAAATAACGTCCCATCTTCTGTGCTCAATACTCTGATTTTCGAAGGCCAGTGTGCCGAAAGCTTTCTTAACAACCCTGTCAGCCTGTGACACCACTTTCAATGAATTATGAGGCTCTACTCCCAGATCCCTTTGTTCTCCCACACTCAGTGTCCGACCGTTCACTGTGTAACCTACCCTAGTTGGACACACTGCAGTGCAACACTTCACACTTAGTCTGCATTAAGTTCCATCTGCCATTCTTCAGCCAGTTTCTCCAGCTGGTCCAGGTTCCCCCGCAAGCCACGGTCGTCTTCCTCCCTGTCCGCAGCACCCCCACAATCTTGGTGTCATCCACAAATTTGCTCACCCAGCGAAATACATTATCAGTCTAGGTGACAAACAACAACGGACCCAGCACCGATCCCAGAGCGCTCCACTAGTCGCAGGCCTCCAGTCAGCGAGGGCAAACCGTCCACTACCCCTCTCGCTGGCTTCTCCCACAGAGCCAATGTCTAATCCAATTTACTACCTCGTCTTGGATGCCCAGCGAATGAACCTTCCTGATCAACTCCCATGTGGGACCTTGTCAAAAGCCTTGCTAAAGTCTGACATTTACTGATTTGCCTTTTCCAGCTTTCCTGGTAACCCTCCCAAAAACTCTATAAGATTGTCGAGGCACGACCAAAGCCGTGCTGACTATCCTTAATCAGCCCCTGTTATTCCAAATGCTCATATATCCAGCCCCTTAGAATATTTCCCACTAACTTTCCCACGACTGTCGTCAGGCTCGCGGGCCTATAATTTCCTGGTTCATGTTTAGAGCCTTTCTGGACCAGCACTGGCTCTCCCCCAGTGCTTTGGTACCTCTCCTGTCGTTAAGGATGATTTAAACATCTCCGCTGGGGCCCTGGCAACTTCTCCACTAGCCTCCCACGGGGTCCGAGGGATTTATCCACCCCGATCTGCCTCAGGACAGCAAACGCCTCCTCCTCTGTAGTCTGTACAGGGTCCGTGAAGTCGACGCTGCTTTGCCTGACGTCTAATAGACTCTGTGCCCTTCTCCTGAGTAAATGCAGATATGCAAAAAAAAAATATATATATATATAATAAATTAAGATCTGCCCCGTTCCTTTTGGCTCCCCACATGGATTACCATTCTGGTCTTCCAGTGGACCAATTCTGAGACCCTTACAATGCTTTCGCTCTTAACAGATCTGTAGGATTTCTCAGGATTCCCCTTCACCGTGCCCACTGAGGCAACTTCGTGCCCTCTGTTAGCCCTCCCGATGCTTGCTCCACTCACATTTTGGTTTTATACATTTCTAATCGTGATTGATGGTTTTAATTACTTTCCATTGCAAAGTGCTGCTGGCGTGTGGCCGAGTGGTTAGGGCGTTGGTCTAGTGATCTGAAGGTTGCTAGTTCGAGCCTCGGCTGAGGCTTGCCAAAGGCACTTAACCACACATTGCCCTGCGGCGACACCGGTGCCAAGCTGAACGGGTCCTAATGCCCCTTCCCTTGGACGACGTCGGGGGCGTGGAGAGGGGAGACTTGCAGCTTGCAGCTTGGGCAACTTCCCAAGGTGCAGATCCATGGTCTATCTTGACTAACAGGGGCCTCCTACAGCTGCTGTGTAATTTGTGATCTGCACAGAAATGACAGGTTAGACCGGACCCGGGGTGGGACAAATACCCCTGCAGGCAGGTTTCCTAGAGCTGTTCCGGGGGGGGGGGTCTTTAAACTAATTTGGCAGAGTGGGGGGGGGAACTGGAGTGATCGTGCTGAGGATGGGTCAGTTGGTATACAACTAGATAGAGAGAAGGAAGGAGGGGCAGATAATGGGGCAAGGTTGCAGTCAGTGGGATGAGATGAAGTGTGACGGGGGGGACAAAATCGAAAAGATTGACGAATACAGGACTGCAGGTGTTACATTTGAATGCACGCAGTTTATGGAATAAGGCATAAGGACGATCTTGTAGCGTAGGTAGAGATTAGCAGCTGTGACGTTATGGCCATCACTGAATCGTAGCTGAAGGCAGCTCATAGTTGGGAGCTTAATGCCCAAGGATACACATTGTATTGAAAGGACTGACCGATCGGCCAGGTTGGTTAAAAAAAATAAATTTTTATTTCATTGGAAAAATTAAAAAATTAAAATTAAAAAATTCATTGGAAAGTGGTGACGTAACTTCGGAAGACGTAGCATTCTTGTGGGTAGAGTTAAGAAAATGCAAGTGTAAAAGAACAATACATACAGGTCTTCATACAGTAAAATCTGATATTAGTTGGGAGGAAAGAGTTGGGCGAGAACATCAGGATAAACTTACCCAACTTCAATCACCCAAGGTGGGAGGAACACATGTCTATGTATACAGTCATAAATCAGAAAAAAATGTCTATGTTCGATGCTCCATGTCCTATATCCTATGTTCTATGTTCGATGTTCTATGTTCAATGTTCTATATTGGACGTTCGTTTAACGTTCGATGTTTAACGCTCAATGTTCTATGTACGATGTTCTTTTAATGTTCGATGTTCTACGTTCAATGTTTGATGTTCTGCATTCTTCGTCCTATGTTCTAGCCAATCACACATCTGGAACTGCAATTATTGCAGGAAACAGGACAACCGAATTGGTCAGAGGAGTGGACAAATATTAATGCATTAATAAGGAAATGACCTGTATTTTTAGTGGTCTTCGATGAATATTGGCTTGTAGACCAGTAAAACCCACTTTCCTCTTTTTTTTTAGAAAACACGCCATCTTCTATGCCCGCCAGCGAAGCTGAAGAAGTCTCGGTTGAGGTACCAGATCAGAAAGGCAAATACCCCCAGTACCCCAGTCAGCCAGATCTCGGTGCCCAAAACCACGGAGGTACAATTCCCGTCTATACCCTTCAGAACCATTCGAAGCTGCACTCCCAACTGAGACTGACGGCATTTTTGAAGTAGGTGGAATTCCTTGTGAAGAAAGGACAGGGGGGTGGGGGGGGGGGGTTGGAGCTGAGCCCAAGGATTGCAGGAGTGCTAATGTCGTTCCGTTGTCAAGAAAGCCTCCAAGAATAAGCTGGGAAATCCGAGACAGTTTATAACGTGTGCATGCCAATATAGCACCGACAGTCCGGTGTCCGTCACCCCTTCCAACTCGGTCCCACGTTGCGTCAGAAGTTGCACATTACGGAAAGATCGTCCAAGGGGCAGAATATAAAAATATTTGAACGGACAGGGCCTGGTTAGGGACACTCAACAAGGCTTTGGGCACGGTAGGTCGTGTTTAACCCATCTTACAAAGTTTCTGAGAAAGTCACGAGGAAAGTTGATCAAGGAAGGGCAGTGGACACGGTCTTTAGCGAGGCATCTGACAAGGTCCCGCCTGGGAGACCGGTCAAGAAGGTTCAGTCGCTCGGCGTTCAAGCTGAGGTGGTAAATTGGATTTGACATTGGCTGTGCGGGAGAAGCCAGAGATGGACGGTAGAGGGCCACAGGGATCGGAGCTGGGTCCATTCTTCTTCGTCACCTACGCCAATGAACCGTGCGGTTAACAGATCTGCGCGTGACACCGAGATCGGGGGCGCGCTCGAGAGCGAGGGAGAGCGGGATCTGGACCAGCTGGAAGGGTGGGCGGATGGGGTGTTGCACCTTGAGAGGACCAGGCAGGGTAGTTCTCACACGCGGAACGGTGCAGCACTGAGGGGTGGGTGGGACCGAGGAATCTGCGAATACAGATCCGTAATCTCTGAAAGTGGTGTCACAGGTCAAAAAAAGATATTGGCACATTGGCCCTCTGTGTTGAGTACAGGGTGTTCTGTTGAAGTTGCATAAGGCAGTTTATTGCCACTTAACTATGTTCATGTAGATAACCATTTAATATAACCGAGGATCAGATTGGGAGGCAGATTTTGGAAAGGTGCAAAAATAACAAGGTTGTTATCATCGGTGACTTTAACTTCCCTAATATTGATCGGCATCTGATTAGTTCCAAGGGTTTAGATGGGGCAGAGTTTGTTAAGTGTGTCCAGGATGGATTCCTGTCACAGTATGTTGACAGGCTGACTAGGGGGAATGCCATACTAGATCTAGTATTAGGTAACAAACCGGGTCAGGTCACAGATCTGTCAGTGGGTGAGCATCTGGGAGACAGTGATCACCGCTCCCTGGCCTTTAGCATTATCATGGAAAAGGATAGAATCAGAGAGGACAGGAACATTTTTAATTGGGGAAAGGCAAATTATGAGGCTATAAGGCTAGAACTTGCAGGTGTGAATTGGGATGATGCTTTTGCAGGGAAATGTACTGTGGACATGTGGTCGATGTTTAAGAATCTCTTGCAGGATGTTAGGGATAAATTTGTCCCGGTGAGGAAGATAAAGAATGGTAGGGTGAAGGAACCATGGGTGACAAGTGAAGTGGAAAATCTAGTCAGGTGGAAGAAGGGAGCATACATGAGGTTTAGGAAGCAAGGATCAGATGGGTCTATTGAGGAATATAGGGTAGCAAGAAAGGAGCTTGAGAAGGGGCTGAGAAGAGCAAGAAGGGGGCATGAGAAGGCCTTGGCGAATAGGGTAAAGGAAAACCCCAAGGCATTCTTCAATTATGTGAAGAACAAAAGGATGACAGGAGTGAAGGTAGGACTGATTAGAGATAAAAGTGGGAAGATATGCCTGGAGGCTGTGGAAGTGAGCGAGGTCCTCAATGAATACTTCTCTTCGGTATTCACCACTGAGAGGGAACTTGATGATGGTGAGGACAATATGAGTGAGGTTGATGTTCTGGAGCATGTTGATATTAAGGGAGAGGAGGTGTTGGAGTTGTTAAAATACATTAGGACGGATAAGTCCCCGGGGCCTGATGGAATATTCCCCAGGCTGCTCCACGAGGCAAGGGAAGAAATTACTGAACCTCTGGCTAGGATCTTTATGTCCTCATTGTCCACGGGAATGGTACCAGAGAATTGGAGGGAAGCGAATGTTGTCTCCTTGTTCAAAAAAAGGTAGTAGGGATAGTCCGGGTAATTATAGACCAGTGAGCCTTGCGTCTGTGGTGGGAAAGCTGTTGGAAAAGATTCTTAGAGATAGGATCTATTGGCATTTAGAGAATCATGGTCTGATCAGGGACAGTCAGCATGTCTTTGTGAAGGGCAGATTGTGCCTAACAAACCTGATAGAGTTCTTTGAGGAGGTGACCAGGCATATAGATGAGGGTAGTGCAGTGGATGTGAGCTACATGGATTTTAGTAATGCATTTGACAAGGTTCCACACGGTAGGCTTATTCAGAAAGTCAGAAGGCATGGGATCCAGGGATGTTTGACCAGGTGGATTCAGAATTGGCTTGCCTGCAGAAGGCAGAGGGTCATGGTGGAGGGAATACATTCAGATTGGAGGGTTGTGACTAGTGGTGTCCCACAAGGATCTGTTCTGGGACCTCTACTTTTTGTGATTTTTATTAACGACCTGGATGTGGGGGTAGAAGGGTGGGTTGGCAAGTTTGCAGATGACACAAAGGTTGGTGGTGTTGTAGATAGTGTAGAGGATTGTCGAAGACTGCAGAGAGACATTGATAGGATGCAGAAGTGGGCTGAGAAGTGGCAGATGGAGTTCAACCCGGAGAAGTGTGAGGTGGTACACTTTGGAAGGACAAACTCCAAGGCAGAGTACAAAGTAAATGGCAGGATACTTGGAAGTGTGGAGAAGCAGAGGGATCTCGGGGTACATGTCCACAGATCCCTGAAAGTTGCCTCACAGGTAGATAGGGTAGTTAAGAAAGCTTATGGGGTGTTAGCTTTCATAAGTCGAGGGATAGAGTTTAAGAGTCGCGAGGTAATGATGCAGCTCTATAAAACTCTGGTTAGGCCACACTTGGAGTACAGTGTCCAGTTCTGGTCGCCTCACTATAGGAAGGATGTGGAAGCATTGGAAAGGGTACAGAGGAGATTTACCAGGATGCTGCCTGGTTTAGAGAGTGTGGATTATGATCAGAGATTAAGGGAGCTAGGGCTTTACTCTTTGGAGAGAAGGAGGATGAGAGGAGACATGATAGAGGTGTACAAGATATTAAGAGGAATAGATAGAGTGGACAGTCAGCGCCTCTTCCCCAGTGCACCACTGCTCAGTACAAGCGGACATGGCTTTAAGGTAAGGGGAGGGAAGTTCGAGGGGGATATTAGAGGAAGGTTTTTCACTCAGAGAGTGGTTGGTGCGTGGAATGCACTGCCCGAGTCAGTGGTGGAGGCAGATACACTAGTGAAGTTTAAGAGACTACTAGACAGGTATATGGAGGAATTTAAGGTGGGGGGTTATATGGGAGGCAGGGTTTGAGGGTCGGCACAACATTGTGGGCTGAAGGGCCTGTAATGTGCTGTACTGTTCTATGTTCTATGTTCTAATATATATAGAAATGAGAGAACGTTCCTTCGAACCAGGGTACAATAGTACAGATAACATGCGATAACTCATGAAGGTAAGGGTAAGATATTGCCGAGGCCTAGTGGGCAGTATCGCGTCCAGTTTGGGTCTCCGGCCTACAGGAAAGATATTGATAAGGTTGAAAAAGAGCAGAGAAATCTCACAAGTATGTTGCCGGCTCTTCAGAACCTGAGTGACAGGGCGAGGCTGAAAAGGTCAGGGCTTCACTCCCTGGAGCGTGGACAATGAGGGGAGATTAGCTGGAGGCGCGCCGAGTTACCAGGGGCGTCCATAGGCCGGATGGATGCAGGCTTCTGGCACCGGGGGGTTGGGTCAGACTAGAGGTGGAAGGGCGAGGGTGAAAGGTGAGAGTTTACGGGGGGAGAGTGTGGAACGGGCTGCCAGTGGAGGTGGTGGATGCGGGTTAAGGGAGGCTTTTGGGAGGGTACGTGGCACAAGGCGGAGCGGCAGTTCAGTTTGGACCACGGGGGGATCGACGGGCCTGTTTCTGTGCTCGCAGTGCTCTGTGACTCCCTGGTTTGCTTTCAGTAAGGAGAGAAAGCTCTGGGCAGAGGGGTTGATTAAAGAAAGGTGAGGAGGGAGTTAGGATGGTCGGTCAAAGAGAGAATGAAAATCATGGTGGGCCCCCCCCCCCCCAAATCCTCAGGACTTCCTACAGGGGCACGATTGAGAGCATCCTGACCGGCTGCATCACGGCCTGGTACGGGAACTGTACCTCCCTCCATCGCAGGACTCTGCAGAGAGTGGTGCGGACAGCCCGGCCCATCTGTAGATGTGAACTTCCCACTATTCAGGACGTTCACAGAGATGGGTGTGTAAAAAGGGGCCCGAAGGATCACTGGGGACCCGAGTCACCCCGACCACAAACTGTCCCAGCTGCTACCGTCCGGGAAACGGTCCCGCAGCATAAAAGCCAGGACCGACAGGCTCCGGGACAGCTTCTCCCACCAGGCCGTCAGACTGATTAACTCACACGGACTCAAATTGTATTTCCGTGTTATATTGACTGTCCTGATGTACAGGATATTTATTATAAATTACTATAATTGCACATTGCACATTCAGATGGAGGCGTAAAGATTTTTACTCCTCATATATGTGAAGGATGTGAGTAATCAAATCAGTTCAAGGCTGCCAGGCCTCGGCAAAGATTGCAGTCAGCTTTGTATTCCAGACACAGGAGCAAATACATCTGCTGAGGTAAATCAGCAAATTAAATGTTGCACACGACCGTGGATTCACCTCACGTGGTACCGCTGTGCTTCCACATTCCACAGAGAGGGTTGCCCGACTGTTGTCTGCAGGTTGTGGCTGGTCCAGAAAGAGTTTTGTCAGAACAATATAAATACAGGAACGATCAGATGATGCTTATCATTTTCAAACTTCAGAGTTCAATGTTCAGGTTAAATTTATTTTGGGGTGCAGGCGAGGATCGGAGAGGATCATTGGACCTTTATGGGGCACTTTTCATACAGATGTCTCGTTCAAAGTGCTTTACATTGGGATAAAGGTACAAATATGAAAACAAAATTAAAATGAGCAGGAAAATAAAGAACAAAGAGTCGTTGATTAAAAGCTCGGTTAACTATGAAGCTGGAATTTAAAAGTGTCTATAAGGCCATAAGACATAGGGGCAGAATTAGGACATCTGGCCCATCGAGTCCGCTCCGCCATTCAATCATGGCTGATCCTTCTATCTGTCTCCTCCTCAACCCCAGATCCCGGCCTTCTCCCCGTAACCTTTGATGTCATGTCCAATCAAGAACCTGTCAATCTCTGCCTTAAAACGACCCCCGGCCCCCACAGCTGCACGTGGCAACAAATTCCACAGATTCACCACCCTTTGGTTAAAGACACCTCTGTTTTGAAAGGGCGCCCCTCTATCCTGAGGCCGTGCCCTCTTGTCCTAGACTCCCCCCACCAAGGGAAACATCCTTTCCAAATCTACTCTGTGTAGGCCTCTCAACATCCGAAAGGTTTCAATGAGATCCCACCCCCCCCCCCCCCCGTCCTTCTGAATTCCAGGGAGTACAGACCCAGAGCCATCAAGCTATCGTATGATAACCCTTTCATTCCTGGAATCATCCTGCTGAACCTCTTCCGGACCCTCTCCAACGTCAGCACGGCTTTTCTGAGATGAGGGGCCCAGAACTGTTCACCAAACTCGAGGCGAGGCCTCACCAGCGCCTTCTAAAGCCTCAGCGTCACATCCCTGCTCTTGTATTCTAGTGCGGAGTGACTCTGCAGCCCTTTAGCTACTGGAGTGTAATTGAGAAAACCCGACCTGCTGTTTATCTTTCGAGGGAGAGTGTTTGAATTTAAAGAGACCGGTGGAAGGAGAGCTGCCAGTGCGAGCCGGATTATAAAACGGAAATGATCCCGTGATGTACTCCGCTCCCCAGCGCTTTACAAACAGGTAAGAGAACTTTAAAGTCAGTCCTGAAAGATTCAGGAAGCCACTGCAGAAGAGCTAGGACTGGAGCGACGTTTTCCCTCACCTTGGTCCGGCTTAAAAGTCCAGCAGCAGTCATATGAAAAGTCAAAGACAGGGCGTTGTCGCCGTGCTCAGCTGACGTGTACAATGGTGTCTCATCCAGAAACCAGGACTATCCTCTAACGATGTCTCCTGAGGGGAACGCAGGTATGGAGAAGAGCTGGGAACCGAGACAGCTGGTCAAACGAAACGATTACGGAAACAGCAATGGAGAATCCCTCGCCATCTCAGTGTGACGGTATTCCCGAGTCTCCAGAGACGGAGGAATTGTGAGAAGGGGATAGCCTTTTTTGCAAGAGACAGGGAACAGCAATGGAGAATCCCTCGCCATCTCAGTGTGACGGTATTCCCGAGTCTCCAGAGACGGAGGAATTGTGAGAAGGGGATAGCCTTTTTTGCAAGAGACAGGGAACAGCAATGGAGAATCCCTCGCCATCTCAGTGTGACGGTATTCCCGAGTCTCCAGAGACGGAGGAATTGTGAGAAGGGGATAGCCTTTTTTGCAAGAGACAGGGAACAGCAATGGAGAATCCCTCGCCATCTCAGTGTGACGGTATTCCCGAGTCTCCAGAGACGGAGGAATTGTGAGAAGGGGATAGCCTTTTTTGCAAGAGACAGGGAACAGCAATGGAGAATCCCTCGCCATCTCAGTGTGACGGTATTCCCGAGTCTCCAGAGACGGAGGAATTGTGAGAAGGGGATAGCCTTTTTGCAAGAGACAGGGAACAGCAATGGAGAATCCCTCGCCATCTCAGTGTGACGGTATTCCCGAGTCTCCAGAGACGGAGGAATTGTGAGAAGGGGATAGCCTTTTTTGCGAGAGACGGGGAACAGCAATGGAGAATCCCTCGCCATCTCAGTGTGACAGTATTCCCGAGTCTCCAGAGACGGAGGAATTGTGAGAAGGGGATAGCCTTTTTGCGAGAGACAGGGAACAGCAATGGAGAATCCCTCGCCATCTCAGTGTGACGGTATTCCCGAGTCTCCAGAGACAGAGGAATTGTGAGAAGGGGATAGCCTTTTTTGCGAGAGACAGGGGATCAGCAATGGAGAACCCTTCGCCATCTCAGTGTGACGGTATTCCCGAGTCTCCAGAGACGGAGGAATTGTGAGAAGGGGATAGCCTTTTTTGCGAGAGACAGGGGATCAGCAATGGAGAACCCTTCGCCATCTCAGTGTGACGGTATTCCCGAGTCTCCAGAGACAGAGGAATTGTGAGAAGGGGATAGCCTTTTTTGCGAGAGACAGGGGATCAGCAATGGAGAACCCTTCGCCATCTCAGTGTGACGGTATTCCCGAGTCTCCAGAGACGGAGGAATTGTGAGAAGGGGATAGCCTTTTTGCGAGAGACAGGGGATCAGCAATGGAGAATCCTTCGCCATCTCAGTGTGACGGTATTCCCGAGTCTCCAGAGACGGAGGAATTGTGAGAAGGGGATAGCCTTTTTTGCGAGAGACGGGGAACAGCAATGGAGAATCCCTCGCCATCTCAGTGTGACAGTATTCCCGAGTCTCCAGAGACGGAGGAATTGTGAGAAGGGGATAGCCTTTTTTGCGAGAGACGGGGATCAGCAATGGAGAATCCCTCGCCATCTCAGTGTGACGGTATTCCCGAGTCTCCAGAGACGGAGGAATTGTGAGAAGGGGATAGCCTTTTTTGCGAGAGACGGGGAACAGCAATGGAGAATCCCTCGCCATCTCAGTGTGACAGTATTCCCGAGTCTCCAGAGACGGAGGAATTGTGAGAAGGGGATAGCCTTTTTTGCGAGAGACGGGGATCAGCAATGGAGAACCCTTCGCCATCTCAGTGTGACGGTATTCCCGAGTCTCCAGAGACAGAGGAATTGTGAGAAGGGGATAGCCTTTTTGCGAGAGACAGGGATCAGCAATGGAGAATCCCTCGCCATCTCAGTGTGACGGTATTCCCGAGTCTCCAGAGACAGAGGAATTGTGAGAAGGGGATAGCCTTTTTTGCGAGAGACAGGGGATCAGCAATGGAGAATCCCTCGCCATCTCAGTGTGACAGTATTCCCGAGTCTCCAGAGACGGAGGAATTGTGAGAAGGGGATAGCCTTTTTGCGAGAGACAGGGGATCAGCAATGGAGAATCCCTCGCCATCTCAGTGTGACGGTATTCCCGAGTCTCCAGAGACGGAGGAATTGTGAGAAGGGGATAGCCTTTTTGCAAGAGACAGGGGACAGCAATGGAGAATCCCTCGCCATCTCAGTGTGACGGTATTCCCGAGTCTCCAGAGACGGAGGAATTGTGAGAAGGGGATAGCCTTTTTTGCGAGAGACGGGGATCAGCAATGGAGAATCCCTCGCCATCTCAGTGTGACGGTATTCCCGAGTCTCCAGAGACGGAGGAATTGTGAGAAGGGGATAGCCTTTTTTGCGAGAGACGGGGAACAGCAATGGAGAATCCCTCGCCATCTCAGTGTGACAGTATTCCCGAGTCTCCAGAGACGGAGGAATTGTGAGAAGGGGATAGCCTTTTTTGCGAGAGACGGGGATCAGCAATGGAGAACCCTTCGCCATCTCAGTGTGACGGTATTCCCGAGTCTCCAGAGACAGAGGAATTGTGAGAAGGGGATAGCCTTTTTGCAAGAGACAGGGGACAGCAATGGAGAATCCCTCGCCATCTCAGTGTGACGGTATTCCCGAGTCTCCAGAGACGGAGGAATTGTGAGAAGGGGATAGCCTTTTTTGCGAGAGACGGGGAACAGCAATGGAGAATCCCTCACCATCTCAGTGTGACGGTATTCCCGAGTCTCCAGAGACGGAGGAATTGTGAGAAGGGGATAGCCTTTTTGCGAGAGACAGGGGATCAGCAATGGAGAATCCTTCGCCATCTCAGTGTGACGGTATTCCCGAGTCTCCAGAGACGGAGGAATTGTGAGAAGGGGATAGCCTTTTTTGCGAGAGACGGGGAACAGCAATGGAGAATCCCTCGCCATCTCAGTGTGACAGTATTCCCGAGTCTCCAGAGACGGAGGAATTGTGAGAAGGGGATAGCCTTTTTTGCGAGAGACGGGGATCAGCAATGGAGAATCCCTCGCCATCTCAGTGTGACGGTATTCCCGAGTCTCCAGAGACGGAGGAATTGTGAGAAGGGGATAGCCTTTTTTGCGAGAGACGGGGAACAGCAATGGAGAATCCCTCGCCATCTCAGTGTGACAGTATTCCCGAGTCTCCAGAGACGGAGGAATTGTGAGAAGGGGATAGCCTTTTTTGCGAGAGACGGGGATCAGCAATGGAGAACCCTTCGCCATCTCAGTGTGACGGTATTCCCGAGTCTCCAGAGACAGAGGAATTGTGAGAAGGGGATAGCCTTTTTGCGAGAGACAGGGATCAGCAATGGAGAATCCCTCGCCATCTCAGTGTGACGGTATTCCCGAGTCTCCAGAGACAGAGGAATTGTGAGAAGGGGATAGCCTTTTTTGCGAGAGACAGGGGATCAGCAATGGAGAATCCCTCGCCATCTCAGTGTGACAGTATTCCCGAGTCTCCAGAGACGGAGGAATTGTGAGAAGGGGATAGCCTTTTTGCGAGAGACAGGGGATCAGCAATGGAGAATCCCTCGCCATCTCAGTGTGACGGTATTCCCGAGTCTCCAGAGACGGAGGAATTGTGAGAAGGGGATAGCCTTTTTGCAAGAGACAGGGGACAGCAATGGAGAATCCCTTGCCATCTCAGTGTGACGGTATTCCCGAGTCTCCAGAGACGGAGGAATTGTGAGAAGGGGATAGCCTTTTTTGCGAGAGACGGGGAACAGCAATGGAGAATCCCTCACCATCTCAGTGTGACGGTATTCCCGAGTCTCCAGCCGGGACTTGCAGGACTGACGGCAGTGAAGACCGAGAGGAAGGATGGGATGGTGGAGCGGACTTGATGGGCTGAATGGCCTAATTCTTCTCCTGTGCCTCATGGTCTTACGGCTAAGCGACAGTTGCCCTCAAGAGTCCTATCGGGAACTTAGTACCTCTGACTGGCTGCATCCCAGCCCAGCATGGAAGCACCAATGCCCTCGAACAGAAAATCCTACAAAAAGCAGTGGATACGGCCCACTCCATCATGGGTGAAGCCCATTTCATCTACATGAAATGTGTCACAGAAAAACAGGGACCCCCACCACCCAGAACGTTCTCTCTTCTCACTGATGCCATCAGGAAGGAGGTACAGGAGCCTCAGGACCCACACCACCAGGTTCAGGGAACAGTTATTACCCCTCAACCATCAGGAAGGAGGTACAGGAGCCTCAGGACCCACACCACCAGGTTCAGGGAACAGTTATTACCCCTCAACCATCAGGAAGGAGGTACAGGAGCCTCAGGGCCCACACCACCAGGTTCAGGGACAGTTATTACCCCTCAACCATCAGGAAGGAGGTACAGGAGCCTCAGGGCCCACACCACCAGGTTCAGGAACAGTTATTACCCCTCAACCATCAGGAAGGAGGTACGGGAGCCTCAGGACCCACACCACCAGGTTCAGGAACAGTTATTACCCCTCAACCATCAGGAAGGAGGTACAGGAGCCTCAGGGCCCACACCACCAGGTTCAGGGACAGTTATTACCCCTCAACCATCAGGAAGGAAGTACGGGAGCCTCAGGACCCACACCACCAGGTTCAGGGACAGTTATTACCCCTCAACCATCAGGAAGGAGGTACAGGAGCCTCAGGACCCACACCACCAGGTTCAGAAACAGTTATTACCCCTCAACCATCAGGAAGGAGGTACAGGAGCCTCAGGGCCCACACCACCAGGTTCAGGGACAGTTATTACCCCTCAACCATCAGGAAGGAAGTACGGGAGCCTCAGGACCCACACCACCAGGTTCAGGGACAGTTATTACCCCTCAACCATCAGGAAGGAGGTACGGGAGCCTCAGGGCCCACACCACCAGGTTCAGGGACAGTTATTACCCCTCAACCATCAGGAAGGAAGTACGGGAGCCTCAGGACCCACACCACCAGGTTCAGGGACAGTTATTACCCCTCAACCATCAGGAAGGAGGTACAGGAGCCTCAGGACCCACACCACCAGGTTCAGGGACAGTTATTACCCCTCAACCATCAGGAAGGAGGTACAGGAGCCGCAGGACCCACACCACCAGGTTCAGGGACAGTTATTACCCCTCAACCATCAGGAAGGAGGTACAGGAGCCTCAGGACCCACACCACCAGGTTCAGGGACAATTATCACCCCTCAACCATCTGGAAGGAGGTACAGGAGCCTTAGGACCCGCACCACCAGGTTCAGGGATAGTTATCACCCCTCAACCATCAGGAAGGAGGTACAGGAGCCTCAGGACCCACACCACCAGGTTCAGGAACAGTTATTACCCCTCAACCATCAGGAAGGAGGTACAGGAGCCTCAGGGCCCACACCACCAGGTTCAGGGACAGTTATTACCCCTCAACCATCAGGAAGGAAGTACGGTAGCCTCAGGACCCACACCACCAGGTTCAGGGACAGTTATTACCCCTCAACCATCAGGAAGGAGGTACAGGAGCCTCAGGACCCACACCACCAGGTTCAGAAACAGTTATTACCCCTCAACCATCAGGAAGGAGGTACAGGAGCCTCAGGACCCACACCACCAGGTTCAGAAACAGTTATTACCCCTCAACCATCAGGAAGGAAGTACGGGAGCCTCAGGACCCACACCACCAGGTTCAGGGACAGTTATTACCCCTCAACCATCAGGAAGGAAGTACGGGAGCCTCAGGACCCACACCACCAGGTTCAGGGACAGTTATTACCCCTCAACCATCAGGAAGGAGGTACGGGAGCCTCAGGGCCCACACCACCAGGTTCAGGGACAGTTATTACCCCTCAACCATCAGGAAGGAAGTACGGGAGCCTCAGGACCCACACCACCAGGTTCAGGGACAGTTATTACCCCTCAACCATCAGGAAGGAGGTACAGGAGCCTCAGGACCCACACCACCAGGTTCAGGGACAGTTATTACCCCTCAACCATCAGGAAGGAGGTACAGGAGCCGCAGGACCCACACCACCAGGTTCAGGGACAGTTATTACCCCTCAACCATCAGGAAGGAGGTACAGGAGCCTCAGGACCCACACCACCAGGTTCAGGGACAATTATCACCCCTCAACCATCTGGAAGGAGGTACAGGAGCCTTAGGACCCACACCACCAGGTTCAGGGACAGTTATCACCCCTCAACCATCAGGAAGGAGGTACAGGAGCCTGAGGTCCCACACCACCAGGTTCAGGGATGGTTATCACCCCTCAACCATCAGGTAGGAGGTACAGGAGCCTTAGGACCCACACCACCAGGTTCAGGGACTGTTATCACCCCTCAACCATCCGGAAGGAGGTACAGGAGCCTCAGGGCCCACACCACCAGGTTCAGGAACAGTTATTACTCCTCAACCATCAGGAAGGAGGTACAGGAGCCTCAGGGCCCACACCACCAGGTTCAGGGACAGTTATCACCCCTCAATCATCAGGAAGGAGGTACAGGAGCCTTAGGACCCACACCACCAGGTTCAGGGACAGTTATCACCCCTCAACCATCAGGAAGGAGGTACAGGAGCCTCAGGGCCCACACCACCAGGTTCAGGAACAGTTATTACCCCTCAACCATCAGGAAGGAGGTACAGGAGCCTCAGGGCCCACACCACCAGGTTCAGGAACAGTTATTACCCCTCAACCATCAGGAAGGAGGTACAGGAGCCTCAGGACCCACACCGCCAGGTTCAGGAACAGCTATTACCCCTCAACCATCTGGAAGGAGGTACAGGAGCCTCAGGGCCCACACCAACAGGTTCAGGAACAGTTATTACCCCTCAACCATCAGGCTCCTGAACCAAAGGGGATAACTTCACTCACCCCAATACTGAACTCTTCCCACAGCCTGTGGACTCACTTTCAAGGACTCTTCATCTCATGTTCTTGAAATTTATTTCTTATTTCTTCTTCTTATTATTATTATTTATTTCTTTTTGTATTTACACAGTTTGTGGTCTTCTGCACTCTAATTGAACACCCAAGTTGGTTCTGTTCTGGTTATTATTCCACAGGTTTATTGAGTAAACAAGAAAACAAATCTCAGGGTTGTATACGGTGGCGAATGTGTATTTTGATAATAAATTTACTTTGAACTTTGATGCTGGTATCCAATATTGTCTGTACACCCGCTCTGGAAGTACAGGCAATCCAACCCTACACCTGCTGACCGACAGGTCCAGATTTCCTGTTGGGATTTCGAGTCAAGGAGTTGTCCAGTGCAGAAAACAGGCCCTTCAGCCCAACGTATATGTGCTGACTAATTTGTTCAATAATGGCTGGATTTGTCCCAGATCCCTCTGGAGCAGAGATTCCCAGCCTGGCAGGGGTCCATTGCATAAAAAAAGGGTTGGCAACCCCTGGCCTAAACCTTTCCTAACCCTGTACACGTCCAAATATATATATATATACACGAGGGGTGATTGATAAGTTCATGGACTAACGTAGAAGGAGTCAATTTTAGAAAACCGAGCACGTTTATTTTTCAACATAGTCCCCTCCCACATTTACACACTTAGTCCAGCGGTCATGGAGCACACGGATCTGGAACCTCCAGAAAGTGTTCTTATCAATCACCCTGATGAGTTATTAACTTCAAACTTCCTGCATAATCACCCAAAGAGTTGACCTGCATGTGCACATAATGAGAGCTGTATAACTCATCTCCTTCCACCTCTGGCCACAAACTTATCAGTCACCCCTGCTGCGGACACTTTCTGGAGGTCCCAGATCCGTGTGCTCCACGACCGCTGGACTGAGTGTGTGAATGTAGGAGGGGACTATGTTGAAAGATAAATGTGCCAGGTTTTCTAAAATTGACTCCTTCTACTTTAGGCCACAAACTTATGAATCACCCCTCGTATATATATATATATATTGTTTGATCTATGTTCTTGTTAATTTAAAATAATTAATTGTGGGTTATATGTGCAAAAACGTGAATTACATTCGTCATTGCGCCACCACGTAATTAATGCACGCCTCAATTGAAGTAAAGACAAAGTTACACCAGTATTCTTGGACTCCGTGTTTCTCTTTAAATTAGTTTACTGTTTTGAACTTACAAAACGTAACACCTACCCTGGTGAAAAATCTGTGGCTCTGCACCTTATCTGTGCCCCTCGTGATTTTGTAAATCTCTCTGAGGTCCCCCACCCCCCTCAGTCTCCTACACTCCGGGGCAAAAAAGAAAATATCCTAGCCCATCCAGTCTACCCTGATCACTTATACCCCTCAGGTCTCGGAACCATCCTGGCAAATCTTCCTGCATCCTTTCCCGATCCTTCCCGTGGCAAGTGACCAGAATTCCAGATGTGCCCGTAGCAACATAGAAGTGCAAAGAGAACCTGCAGATGCTGGAGACCCACAGCAACACGTACAGAACGCTGGAGGAGCTCAGCGGGTCAGGCGGCGCCTGAGAAAATGCGTAGACCAGCATCAGCATTCCAGCATCTGCACTCAATGGTCCCAGTGAAGATCCCATTGTAATCCTACCTAAGCCTGACTGTCCAGTAGACGACCAATGTCATTGGCTTCCACAGACTTACCAACGTTCTTATCCACACAGTTAACAGAAGCGACGAACGACTTTGGACTCGGCGCCAGTCCCTGCGACAGCGCCACCGATCACAGGCCTCCCGCTCGAGAAGGAACCTTCCCTCTCCCGCCGTCAAGCCAACTGGCTGGCTTGTCCCAGACCCCACGAGACCTCATCCTCTCCAGCCAGTTGGGGCACGGCTTCGGAAGACACCAGATCTAAATGCAGAAGAAAGGGATGAGGAAAGACCTTCTTGCCATAGAGGGAGTACAGAGAAGAAGGTTCACCAGATTGATTCCTGGAATGGCAGGACTTTCATATGAAGAAAGACTGGATCGACTAGGCTTATACTCAGTGGAATTTAGAAGATTGAGGGGGGAGATCTTATTGAAACGCATAAAATTCTAAAGGGATTGGACAGGCTAGATGCAGGAAGATTGTTCCGGATGTTGGGGAAGTCCAGAGCGAGGGGTCACAGTTTAAGGATAAAGGGGAAGCCTTTTAGGACCGAGATGAGGAGAAACTTCTTCACACAGGGAGCGGTGAATCTGTGGAATTCTCTGCCGCAGGAAACAGTTGAGGCCGGTTCATTGGCTATATTTAAGAGGGAGTTAGATATGGCATCTTGTGGCTAAAGGGATCAGGGGGTATGGAGAGAAAGCAGGTACAGGGTTCTGAGTTGGATGATCATACTGAATAGCAGTGCAGGCTCGAAGGGCCGAATGGCCTACCCCTGCACCTATTTTCTATGTTTCTATGTTAGCTTGATGACTAGGAAGATGCATCTCCCCCAACACCATCTCCCCCTGCAGAACACGGAACATGGAATGCGGAACACAGAACACGGAACATGGAACGAGGAACACAGAACATGGAACATGGAACATGGAACGAGGAACACGGAACACAGAACACGGAACATGGAACACGGAACACAGAACACGGAACACGGAACACAGAACACGGAACATGGAACACGGAACACAGAACACGGAACACGGAATACGGAACGCGGAGAACAGGCCCTTCAGCTCCAGAGAAAACAACCCAAGTTTGTACAATACAACACACACAAAGTGCTGGAGGAACTCAGCAGGTCAGGCAGCATCGATGGAAATGAATAGTCAGCATCTCTCTCGGGCTGAGACCCTTCTTCAGGACAGTGCCACCTCTCCCTATAGCAAGCACTCTCTAGTCCAGGCGACATCCTGTAATCCTCTTCTGCAACCTTTCCACAACCTCCCTTCTCGTCCTGTAGTGGGATGATCGGAACACGACACCAACTGTGGCCTGAGCCAACCTGATACTCCCCCCCTCTCCCGCACACACCTGTCCTCGTCTCTCTTTCCCAACGTTTAGAAATCTAAGGCATCCACTGTGAAGCTGGGCGTGGTATAAAACTGTGGCGACGTACTGAAATCTTCCCAGGAGCTGGTGTGTTTGCCCATCCCCTCCCTCCAAAGAGACGCCAAGGAATGGAAATCCGGAACGAGACACAACAGGTCGGGAAGCATCCGCAGACGGCAATGGATAGCGGAGTTTCAGGTGGATTTGAAAATTTAATAATTGACCCAACTCCACCCATTGGCAAGGCGATAAACGAGCCCCTTATATTCTGCAGAAAACGCGCCACTTCCAGCGTGGGCTAAAATGGAATCAGGAATAGTTCTCGCAAAACCGGCGCTCTGGAAGATTAAAAACGGGAGGAACTCGGCAGCTCTCTGGAGAGGAATAAGCAGTCGGCGTTTCGGGCCGAGGCCCTTCTTCTCCGGCTCTCCATCGATTTCGACGAGAGTTTAGTCTCTGCAGGCACGGTTATGGGCCACAAGACCAGCACTGGATCGGCACTGGATCTCCCACATCGGCTGCATTTAACTTGTCTAGCACCGAATGTCTGTGTTCGTGACCTGCTTCCTACTTCCTCAGCCTTCTCTCCTCGAGAGCCGGGATTGACCTCGACAATGCAGCGCCAACTTCTTCTGCCCGAAGCGCCTTTCTCCCGGGAGTTGGCGTTCGTGTCCGTGTTGGCGCTTTTCAGCCCATCTGTGTCGAGCACCGTTCCTTCGTGTAGCTCGCAGCCACAGATCACAGCTTTGGGTAAACGGTCACCGCTCACTCTTGTGACAAGACCGGCCCAACGCAGCTGAGAGGCTGCGATGAGCGATTCGGCGCCGACGGTCCCGGCACGTTTGAGCGCCTCCACATCTGGTACCCTCCCTTGCCACTCGATGCGTGATACTTGGCGTGAATGCCCGGGTTGTGTCTTGGCCGATTTCTTGATGTGCTTCTTGATGTGTGTCATCGTTTCAGTTGAGTAAAGCAGAGATGGTAACACAGCTGTGAAATACACTTGGAGCCTGGCTGCCACTTTAAATGTCGTGGCGGGACCAAAGACTTCTGTAGCTGATTGAATTCTCCACTCAGCTTCCAGATCTGATGAGCTGGTGTTGGTCACGGCGCTTCCTCAGTGTGTGAAAGAGTCGGAGCCTTTCAGCGCCACCCCAGGATGGGACAGAAGTTCGGTTTTGGAGACATTGATTCTCGCGCCAAAAAAGAGTGGCGGCAAACGAGAAGCGGTGTACAGTCTCTTGAATCACATTAACGTCGGTTAATGTTAGCGGGGCCCTTCATCAGCTTTGAGAAAGAAGGGGGGAAGGCCAGGTGAGTGGGAAAGGTAAAGGGTTGGAGAGGAAGGAATCTGATAGGAGAGGAGAGTGGACCGTGGGAGAAAGGGAAGGAGGAGGGACACCAGGGGGAGGTGACGGTTGGGAAAGGTAAAGGGCTGGAGAGGAAGGAATCTGATAGGAGAAGAGAGTGGACCGTGGGAGAAAGGGAAGGAGGAGGGACACCAGGCGGAGGTGATGGGTGGGAAAGGTAAAGGGCTGGAGATGAAGGAATCTGACAGGAGAGGAGAGTGGACCGTGGGAGAAAGGGAAGGAGGAGGGACACCAGGGGGAGGTGATGGGTGGGGAAGGTAAAGGGCTGGAGAGGAAGGAATCTGATAGGAGAGGAGAGTGGACCGTGGGAGAAAGGGAAGGAGGAGGGACACCAGGGGGAGGTGATGGGTGGGGAAGGTAAAGGGCTGGAGAGGAAGGAATCTGATAGGAGAGGAGAGTGGACCGTGGGAGAAAGGGAAGGAGGAGGGACACCAGGGGGATGTGATGGGTGGGAAAGGTAAAGGGCTGGAGAGGAAGGAATCTGATAGGAGAGGAGAGTGGACCGTGGGAGAAAGGGAAGGAGGAGGGACACCAGGGGGAGGTGATGGGAGGGAAAGGTAAAGGGCTGGAGAGGAAGGAATCTGATAGGAGAGGAGAGTGGACCGTGGGAGAAAGGGAAGGAGGAGGGACACCAGGGGGAGGTGATGGGTAGGGAAGGTAAAGGGCTGGAGAGGAAGGAATCTGATAGGAGAGGAGAGTGGACCGTGGGAGAAAGGGAAGGAGGAGGGACACCGAGGGGAAGTGATGGGTGGGAAAGGTAAAGGGCTGGAGAGGAAGGAATCTGACAGGAGAGGAGAGTGGACCGTGGGAGAAAGGGAAGGAGGAGGGACACCAGGGGGAGGTGATGGATGGGAAAGGTAAAGGGCTGGAGAGGAAGGAATCTGATAGGAGAGGAGAGTGGACCGTGGGAGAAAGGGAAGGAGGAGGGACACCAGGGGGAGGTGATGGGTGGGAGAGGTAAAGGGCTGGAGAGGAAGGAATCTGATAGGAGAGGAGAGTGGACCGTGGGAGAAAGGGAAGGAGGAGGGACACCAGGGGGAGGTGATGGGTGGGAAGGTAAAGGGCTGGAGAGGAAGGAATCTGACAGGAGAGGAGAGTGGACTGTGGGAGAAAGGGAAGGAGGACGGACACCAGGGGGAGGTGATGGGTGGGGAAGGTAAAGGGCTGGAGAGGAAGGAATCTGATAGGAGAGGAGAGTGGACCGTGGGGGAAAGGGATGGAGGAGGGACACCAGGGGGAGGTGATGGGTAGGGAAGGTAAAGGGCTGGAGAGGAAGTAATCTGATAGGAGAGGAGAGTGGACTGTGGGAGAAAGGGAAGGAGGAGGGACACCAGGGGGAGGTGACGGGTGGGAAAGGTAAAGGGCTGGAGAGGAAGGAATCTGATAGGAGAGGAGAGTGGACCGTGGGGGAAAGGGAAGGAGGAGGGACACCAGGGGGAGGTGACGGGTGGGAAAGGTAAAGGGCTGGAGAGGGAGGAATCTGATAGGAGAGGAGAGTGGACCGTGGGAGAAAGGGAAGTAGGAGGGACACCAGGGGAAGGTGATGGGTGGGGAAGGTAAAGGGCTGGATAGGAAGGAATCTGATAGGAGAGGAGAGTGGACCATGGGAGAAAGGGAAGGAGGAGGGACACCAGGGGGAGGTGATGGGTGGGAAAGGTAAAGGGCTGGAGAGGAAGGAATCTGACAGGAGAGGAGAGTGGACCGTGGGAGAAAGGGAAGGAGGAGGGACACCAGGGGGAGGTGATGGGTGGGAAAGGTAAAGGGCTGGAGAGGAAGGAATCTGACAGGAGAGGAGAGTGGACCGTGGGAGAAAGGGAAGGAGGAGGGACACCAGGGGGAGGTGATGGATGGGAAAGGTAAAGGGCTGGAGAGGAAGGAATCTGACAGGAGAGGAGAGTGGACCGTGGGAGAAAGGGAAGGAGGAGGGACACCTGGGGAGGTGATGGGTGGGAAAGGTAAAGGGCTGGAGAGGAAGGAATCTGATAGGAGAGGAGAGTGGACCGTGGGAGAAAGGGAAGGAGGAGGTACACCAGGGGGAGGTGATGGGTGGGAAAGGTAAAGGGCTGGAGAGGAAGGAATCTGATAGGAGAGGAGTTTGGACTGTGGGAGAAAGGGAAGGAGGAGGGACACCGGGGGAGGTGATGGGTGGGAAAGGTAAAGGGCTGGAGAGGAAGGAATCTGATAGGAGAGGAGAGTGGACCGTGGGGGAAAGGGAAGGAGGAGGGACACCAGGGGGAGGTGACGGGTGGGAAAGGTAAAGGGCTGGAGAGGAAGGAATCTGACAGGAGAGGAGAGTGGACCGTGGGAGAAAGGGAAGGAGGAGGGACACCAGGGGGAGGTGATGGATGGGAAAGGTAAAGGGCTGGAGAGGAAGGAATCTGATAGGAGAGGAGAGTGGACCGTGGGAGAAAGGGAAGGAGGAGGGACACCAGGGGGAGGTGATGGGTGGGAGAGGTAAAGGGCTGGAGAGGAAGGAATCTGATAGGAGAGGAGAGTGGACCGTGGGAGAAAGGGAAGGAGGAGGGACACCAGGGGGAGGTGATGGGTGGGAAGGTAAAGGGCTGGAGAGGAAGGAATCTGACAGGAGAGGAGAGTGGACTGTGGGAGAAAGGGAAGGAGGACGGACACCAGGGGGAGGTGATGGGTGGGGAAGGTAAAGGGCTGGAGAGGAAGGAATCTGATAGGAGAGGAGAGTGGACCGTGGGGGAAAGGGATGGAGGAGGGACACCAGGGGGAGGTGATGGGTAGGGAAGGTAAAGGGCTGGAGAGGAAGTAATCTGATAGGAGAGGAGAGTGGACTGTGGGAGAAAGGGAAGGAGGAGGGACACCAGGGGGAGGTGACGGGTGGGAAAGGTAAAGGGCTGGAGAGGAAGGAATCTGATAGGAGAGGAGAGTGGACCGTGGGGGAAAGGGAAGGAGGAGGGACACCAGGGGGAGGTGACGGGTGGGAAAGGTAAAGGGCTGGAGAGGGAGGAATCTGATAGGAGAGGAGAGTGGACCGTGGGAGAAAGGGAAGTAGGAGGGACACCAGGGGAAGGTGATGGGTGGGGAAGGTAAAGGGCTGGATAGGAAGGAATCTGATAGGAGAGGAGAGTGGACCGTGGGAGAAAGGGAAGGAGGAGGGACACCAGGGGGAGGTGATGGGTGGGAAAGGTAAAGGGCTGGAGAGGAAGGAATCTGACAGGAGAGGAGAGTGGACCGTGGGAGAAAGGGAAGGAGGAGGGACACCAGGGGGAGGTGATGGGTGGGAAAGGTAAAGGGCTGGAGAGGAAGGAATCTGACAGGAGAGGAGAGTGGACCGTGGGAGAAAGGGAAGGAGGAGGGACACCAGGGGGAGGTGATGGATGGGAAAGGTAAAGGGCTGGAGAGGAAGGAATCTGACAGGAGAGGAGAGTGGACCGTGGGAGAAAGGGAAGGAGGAGGGACACCTGGGGAGGTGATGGGTGGGAAAGGTAAAGGGCTGGAGAGGAAGGAATCTGATAGGAGAGGAGAGTGGACCGTGGGAGAAAGGGAAGGAGGAGGTACACCAGGGGGAGGTGATGGGTGGGAAAGGTAAAGGGCTGGAGAGGAAGGAATCTGATAGGAGAGGAGTTTGGACTGTGGGAGAAAGGGAAGGAGGAGGGACACCGGGGGAGGTGATGGGTGGGAAAGGTAAAGGGCTGGAGAGGAAGGAATCTGATAGGAGAGGAGAGTGGACCGTGGGAGAAAGGGAAGGAGGAGGGACACCAGTGGGAGGGGAGGTGATGGGTGGGAAAGGTAAAGGGCTGGAGAGGAAGGGATCTGATAGGAGAGGAGAGTGGACCGTGGGGGAAAGGGAAGGAGGAGGGACACCAGGGGGAGGTGATGGGTGGGGAAGGTAAAGGGCTGGAGAGGAAGGAATCTGACAGGAGAGGAGAGTGGACCGTGGGAGAAAGGGAAGGAGGGGGGACACCAGGGGGAGGTGATGGGTGGGAAAGGTAAAGGGCTGGAGAGGAAGGAATCTGATAGGAGAGGAGAGTGGACTGTGGGAGAAAGGGAAGGAGGAGGGACACCAGGGGGAGGTGATGGGTGGGAAAGGTAAAGGGCTGGAGTGGAAGGAATCTGACAGGAGAGGAGAGTGGACCGTGGGAGAAAGGGAAGGAGGAGGGACACCAGGGGGAGGTGATGGGTGGGAGGGGTAAAGGGCTGGAGTGGAAGGAATCTGATAGGAGAGGAGAGTGGACCGTGGGAGAAAGGGAAGGAGGAGGGACACCGGGGGGAAGTGATGGGTGGGAAAGGTAAAGGGCTGGAGAGGAAGGAATCTGACAGGAGAGGAGAGTGGACCGTGGGAGAAAGGGAAGGAGGAGGGACACCAGGGGGAGGTGATGGGTGGGAAAGGTAAAGGGCTGGAGAGGAAGGAATCTGACAGGAGAGGAGAGTGGACCGTAGGAGAAAGGGAAGGAGGAGGGACACCAGGGGGAGGTGATGGGTGGGAGAGGTAAAGGGCTGGAGAGGAAGCAATCTGATAGGAGAGGAGAGTGGACCATGGGAGAAAGGGAAGGAGGAGGGACACCAGGGGGAGGTGATGGGTGGGGAAGGTAAAGGGCTGGAGAGGAAGGAATCTGATAGGAGAGGAGAGTGGACTGTGGGAGAAAGGGAAGGAGGAGGGACACCAGGGGGAGGTGATGTGTGGGGAAGGTAAAGGGCTGGAGAGGAAGGAATCTGATAGGAGAGGAGAGTGGACTGTGGGAGAAAGGGAAGGAGGAGGGACACCAGGGGGAGGTGATGGGTGGGAAAGGTAAAGGGCTGGAGAGGAAGGAATCTGATGGGAGAGGAGAGTGGACCATGGGAGAAAGGGAAGGAGGAGTGACACCAGGGGGAGGTGACGGGTGGGTAAGGTAAAGGGCTGGAGAGGAAGGAATCTGACAGGAGAGGAGAGTGGACTGTGGGAGAAAGGGAAGCAGGAGGGACACCAGGGGGAGGTGACGGGTGGGGAAGGTAAAGGGCTAGAGAGGAAGGAATCTGATAGGAGAGGAGAGTGGACCGTGGGAGAAAGGGAAGGAGGAGGGACACCAGGGGGAGGTGATGGGTGGGGAAGGTAAAGGGCTGGAGAGGAAGGAATCTGATAGGAGAGGAGAGTGGACCGTGGGAGAAAGGGAAGGAGGAGTGACACCAGGGGGAGGTGACGGGTGGGAAAGGTAAAGGGCTGGAGAGGAAGGAATCTGACAGGAGAGGAGAGTGGACCGTGGGAGAAAGGGAAGGAGGAGGGAAACCGGGGGGAGGTGATGGGTGGGAAAGGTAAAGGGCTGGAGAGGAAGGAATCTGACAGGAGAGGAGAGTGGACCGTGGGAGAAAGGGGAGGAGGATGGACACCGGGGGGAAGTGATGGGTGGGAAAGGTAAAGGGCTGGAGAGGAAGGAATCTGACAGGAGAGGAGAGTGGACCGTAGGAGAAAGGGAAGGAGGAGGGACACCAGGGGGAGGTGATGGGTGGGAAAGGTAAAGGGCTGGAGAGGAAGGAATCTGACAGGAGAGGAGAGTGGACCGTGGGAGAAAGGGAAGGAGGAGGGACACCAGGGAGAGCTGATGGGTTTGGAAGGTAACGGGCTGGAGCGGAAGGAATCTGATAGGAGAGGAGAGTGGACCGTGGGAGAAAGGGAAGGAGGAGGGACACCAGGGGGAGGTGATGGGTGGGAGAGGTAAAGGGCTGGAGAGGAAGGAATCTGACAGGAGAGGAGAGTGGACCGTGGGAGAAAGGGAAGGAGGAGGGACACCAGGGGGAGGTGATGGGTGGGAAAGGTAAAGGGCTGGAGAGGAAGGAATCTGACAGGAGAGGAGAGTGGACCGTGGGAGAAAGTGGAGGAGGAGGGACACCAGGGGGAGGTGACGGGTGGTAGAGGTAAAGGGCTGGAGAGGAAGGAAACTGATAGGAGAGGAGAGTGGACCATGGGGGAAAGGGGAGGAGGAGGGACACCAGGGGGAGGTGATGGGTGGGAAAGGTAAAGGGCTGGAGAGGAAGGAATCTGACACGAGAGGAGAGTGGACTGTAGGAGAAAGGGAAGGAGGAGGGACACCAGGGGGAGGTGATGGGTGGGAGAGGTAAAGGGCTGGAGAGGAAGGAATCTGATAGGTGAGGAGAGTGGACTGTGGGAGAAAGGGAAGGAGGAGGGACACCTGGGGGAGGTGATGGGTGGGAAAGGTAAAGGGCTGGAGAGGAAGGAATCTGATAGGAGAGGAGAGTGGACCGTGGGAGAAAGGGAAGGAGGAGGGACACCGAGGGGAAGTGACGGGTGGGAGAGGTAAAGGGCTGGAGAGGAAGGAATCTGACAGGAGAGGAGAGTGGACCGTGGGAGAAAGGGAAGGAGGAGGGACACCAGGGGGAAGTGATGGGTGGGAAAGGTAAAGGGCTGGAGAGGAAGGAATCTGATAGGAGAGGAGAGTGGACTGTGGGAGAAAGGGAAGGAGGAGGGACACCTGGGGGAGGTGATGGGTGGGAAAGGTAAAGGGCTGGAGAGGAAGGAATCTGATAGGAGAGGAGAGTGGACCGTGGGAGAAAGGGAAGGAGGAGGGACACCGAGGGGAAGTGATGGGTGGGAAAGGTAAAGGGCTGGAGAGGAAGGAATCTGACAGGAGAGGAGAGTGGACCGTAGGAGAAAGGGAAGGAGGAGGGACACCAGGGGGAGGTGACGGGTGGGAGAGGTAAAGGGCTGGAGAGGAAGGAATCTGACAGGAGAGGAGAGTGGACCGTGGGAGAAAGGGAAGGAGGAGGGACACCAGGGGGAAGTGATGGGTGGGAAAGGTAAAGGGCTGGAGAGGAAGGAATCTGACAGGAGAGGAGAGTGGACCGTAGGAGAAAGGGAAGGAGGAGGGACACCAGGGGGAGGTGATGGGTGGGAGAGGTAAAGGGCTGGAGAGGAAGCAATCTGATAGGAGAGGAGAGTGGACCATGGGAGAAAGGGAAGGAGGAGGGACACCAGGGGGAGGTGATGGGTGGGGAAGGTAAAGGGCTGGAGAGGAAGGAATCTGATAGGAGAGGAGAGTGGACTGTGGGAGAAAGGGAAGGAGGAGGGACACCAGGGGGAGGTGATGGGTGGGGAAGGTAAAGGGCTGGAGAGGAAGGAATCTGATAGGAGAGGAGAGTGGACTGTGGGAGAAAGGGAAGGAGGAGGGACACCAGGGGGAGGTGATGGGTGGGAAAGGTAAAGGGCTGGAGAGGAAGGAATCTGATAGGAGAGGAGAGTGGACCATGGGAGAAAGGGAAGGAGGAGTGACACCAGGGGGAGGTGACGGGTGGGAAAGGTAAAGGGCTGGAGAGGAAGGAATCTGACAGGAGAGGAGAGTGGACTGTGGGAGAAAGGGAAGGAGGAGGGACACCAGGGGGAGGTGACGGGTGGGGAAGGTAAAGGGCTAGAGAGGAAGGAATCTGATAGGAGAGGAGAGTGGACCGTGGGAGAAAGGGAAGGAGGAGTGACACCAGGGGGAGGTGATGGGTGGGAAAGGTAAAGGGCTGGAGAGGAAGGAATCTGACAGGAGAGGAGAGTGGACCATGGGAGAAAGGGAAGGAGGAGGGACACCAGGGGGAGGTGATGGGTGGGGAAGGTAAAGGGCTGGAGAGGAAGGAATCTGATAGGAGAGGAGAGTGGACCGTGGGAGAAAGGGAAGGAGGGACACCGGGGGGAAGTGATGCGTGGGAAAGGTAAAGGGCTGGAGAGGAAGGAATCTGACAGGAGAGGAGAGTGGACCGTAGGAGAAAGGGAAGGAGGAGGGACACCAGGGGGAGGTGATGGGTGGGAGAGGTAAAGGGCTGGAGAGGAAGCAATCTGATAGGAGAGGAGAGTGGACCGTGGGAGAAAGGGAAGGTGTAGGGACACCAGGAGGAGGTGATGGGTGGGAAAGTTATAGGGCTGGAGAGGAAGGAATCTGACAGGAGAGGAGAGTGGACCGTGGGAGAAAGGGAAGGAGGAGGGACACCAGGAGGAGGTGATGGGTGGGAAAGGTAAAGGGCTGGAGAGGAAGGAATCTGATAGGAGAGGAGAGTGGACCGTGGGAGAAAGGGAAGGAGGAGGGACACCAGGGGGAGGTGATGGGTGGGAAAGGTAAAGGGCTGGAGAGGAAGGAATCTGATAGGAGAGGAGAGTGGACCGTGGGAGAAAGGGAAGGAGGAGGGACACCAGGGGGAGGTGATGGGTGGGAAAGGTAAAGGGCTGGAGAGGAAGGAATCTGACAGGAGAGGAGAGTGGACCGTGGGAGAAAGGGGAGGAGGAGGGACACCGGGGGGAGGTGATGGGTGGGAAAGGTAAAGGGCTGGAGAGGAAGGAATCTGATAGGAGAGGAGAGTGGACCGTGGGAGAAAGGGAAGGAGGAGGGACACCGGGGGGAAGTGATGGGTGGGAAAGGTAAAGGGCTGCAGAGGAAGGAATCTGACAGGAGAGGAGAGTGGACCGTGGGAGAAAGGGAAGGAGGAGGGACACCAGGGGGAGGTGATGGGTGGGAAAGGTAAAGGGCTGGAGAGGAAGGAATCTGACAGGAGAGGAGAGTGGACCGTAGGAGAAAGGGAAGGAGGAGGGACACCAGGGGGAGGTGATGGGTGGGAGAGGTAAAGGGCTGGAGAGGAAGCAATCTGATAGGAGAGGAGAGTGGACCATGGGAGAAAGGGAAGGAGGAGGGACACCAGGGGGAGGTGATGGGTGGGGAAGGTAAAGGGCTGGAGAGGAAGGAATCTGATAGGAGAGGAGAGTGGACTGTGGGAGAAAGGGAAGGAGGAGGGACACCAGGGGGAGGTGATGTGTGGGGAAGGTAAAGGGCTGGAGAGGAAGGAATCTGATAGGAGAGGAGAGTGGACTGTGGGAGAAAGGGAAGGAGGAGGGACACCAGGGGGAGGTGATGGGTGGGAAAGGTAAAGGGCTGGAGAGGAAGGAATCTGATGGGAGAGGAGAGTGGACCATGGGAGAAAGGGAAGGAGGAGTGACACCAGGGGGAGGTGACGGGTGGGAAAGGTAAAGGGCTGGAGAGGAAGGAATCTGACAGGAGAGGAGAGTGGACTGTGGGAGAAAGGGAAGCAGGAGGGACACCAGGGGGAGGTGACGGGTGGGGAAGGTAAAGGGCTAGAGAGGAAGGAATCTGATAGGAGAGGAGAGTGGACCGTGGGAGAAAGGGAAGGAGGAGGGACACCAGGGGGAGGTGATGGGTGGGGAAGGTAAAGGGCTGGAGAGGAAGGAATCTGATAGGAGAGGAGAGTGGACCGTGGGAGAAAGGGAAGGAGGAGTGACACCAGGGGGAGGTGACGGGTGGGAAAGGTAAAGGGCTGGAGAGGAAGGAATCTGACAGGAGAGGAGAGTGGACCGTGGGAGAAAGGGAAGGAGGAGGGAAACCGGGGGGAGGTGATGGGTGGGAAAGGTAAAGGGCTGGAGAGGAAGGAATCTGACAGGAGAGGAGAGTGGACCGTGGGAGAAAGGGGAGGAGGATGGACACCGGGGGGAAGTGATGGGTGGGAAAGGTAAAGGGCTGGAGAGGAAGGAATCTGACAGGAGAGGAGAGTGGACCGTAGGAGAAAGGGAAGGAGGAGGGACACCAGGGGGAGGTGATGGGTGGGAAAGGTAAAGGGCTGGAGAGGAAGGAATCTGACAGGAGAGGAGAGTGGACCGTGGGAGAAAGGGAAGGAGGAGGGACACCAGGGAGAGCTGATGGGTTTGGAAGGTAACGGGCTGGAGAGGAAGGAATCTGATAGGAGAGGAGAGTGGACCGTGGGAGAAAGGGAAGGAGGAGGGACACCAGGGGGAGGTGATGGGTGGGAGAGGTAAAGGGCCGGAGAGGAAGGAATCTGATAGGAGAGGAGAGTGGACCGTGGGAGAAAGGGAAGGAGGAGGGACACCAGGGGGAGGTGACGGGTGGGAGAGGTAAAGGGCTGGAGAGGAAGGAATCTGATAGGAGAGGAGAGTGGACCGTGGGAGAAAGGGAAGGAGGAGGGACACCAGGGGGAGGTGACGGGTGGGAGAGGTAAAGGGCTGGAGAGGAAGGAATCTGACAGGAGAGGAGAGTGGACCGTGGGAGAAAGGGAAGGAGGAGGGACACCAGCGGGAGGTGATGGGTGGGAGAGGTAAAGGGCTGGAAAGGAAGGAATCTGATAGGAGAGGAGAGTGGACCGTGGGAGAAAGGGAAGGAGGAGGGACACCAGGGGGAGGTGATGGGTGGGAGAGGTAAAGGGCTGGAAAGGAAGCAATCTGATAGGAGAGGAGAGTGGACCGTGGGAGAAAGGGAAGGAGGAGGGACACCAGGGGGAGGTGATGGGTGGGAAAGGTAAAGGGCTGGAGAGGAAGGAATCTGATAGGAGAGGAGAGTGGACTGTGGGAGAAAGGGAAGGAGGAGGGACACCTGGGGGAGGTGATGGGTGGGAAAGGTAAAGGGCTGGAGAGGAAGGAATCTGATAGGAGAGGAGAGTGGACCGTGGGAGAAAGGGAAGGAGGAGGGACACCAGGGGGAGGTGATGGGTGGGGAAGGTAAAGGGCTGGAGAGGAAGGAATCTGATAGGAGAGGAGAGTGGACTGTGGGAGAAAGGGAAGGAGGAGGGACACCAGGGGGAGGTGATGGGTGGGAAAGGTAAAGGGCTGGAGAGGAAGGAATCTGATAGGAGAGGAGAGTGGACCATGGGAGAAAGGGAAGGAGGAGTGACACCAGGGGGAGGTGACGGGTGGGAAAGGTAAAGGGCTGGAGAGGAAGGAATCTGACAGGAGAGGAGAGTGGACTGTGGGAGAAAGGGAAGGAGGAGGGACACCAGGGGGAAGTGATGCGTGGGAAAGGTAAAGGGCTGGAGAGGAAGGAATCTGACAGGAGAGGAGAGTGGACCGTAGGAGAAAGGGAAGGAGGAGGGACACCAGGGGGAGGTGACGGGTGGGAAAGGTAAAGGGCTGGAGAGGAAGGAATCTGATAGGAGAGGAGAGTGGACCATGGGAGAAAGGGAAGGAGGAGTGACACCAGGGGGAGGTGACGGGTGGGAAAGGTAAAGGGCTGGAGAGGAAGGAATCTGACAGGAGAGGAGAGTGGACTGTGGGAGAAAGGGAAGCAGGAGGGACACCAGGGGGAGGTGACGGGTGGGGAAGGTAAAGGGCTAGAGAGGAAGGAATCTGATAGGAGAGGAGAGTGGACCGTTGGAGAAAGGGAAGGAGGAGGGACACCAGGGGGAGGTGATGGGTGGGGAAGGTAAAGGGCTGGAGAGGAAGGAATCTGACAGGAGAGGAGAGTGGACCGTGGGAGAAAGGGAAGGAGGAGGGACACCAGGGGGAGGTGATGGGTGGGGAAGGTAAAGGGCTGGAGAGGAAGGAATCTGATAGGAGAGGAGAGTGGACCGTGGGAGAAAGGGAAGGAGGAGTGACACCAGGGGGAGGTGACGGGTGGGAAAGGTAAAGGGCTGGAGAGGAAGGAATCTGATAGGAGAGGAGAGTGGACCATGGGAGAAAGGGAAGGAGGAGTGACACCAGGGGGAGGTGACGGGTGGGAAAGGTAAAGGGCTGGAGAGGAAGGAATCTGACAGGAGAGGAGAGTGGACTGTGGGAGAAAGGGAAGCAGGAGGGACACCAGGGGGAGGTGACGGGTGGGGAAGGTAAAGGGCTAGAGAGGAAGGAATCTGATAGGAGAGGAGAGTGGACCGTTGGAGAAAGGGAAGGAGGAGGGACACCAGGGGGAGGTGATGGGTGGGGAAGGTAAAGGGCTGGAGAGGAAGGAATCTGACAGGAGAGGAGAGTGGACCGTGGGAGAAAGGGAAGGAGGAGGGACACCAGGGGGAGGTGATGGGTGGGGAAGGTAAAGGGCTGGAGAGGAAGGAATCTGATAGGAGAGGAGAGTGGACCGTGGGAGAAAGGGAAGGAGGAGTGACACCAGGGGGAGGTGACGGGTGGGAAAGGTAAAGGGCTGGAGAGGAAGGAATCTGATAGGAGAGGAGAGTGGACCATGGGAGAAAGGGAAGGAGGAGTGACACCAGGGGGAGGTGACGGGTGGGAAAGGTAAAGGGCTGGAGAGGAAGGAATCTGACAGGAGAGGAGAGTGGACTGTGGGAGAAAGGGAAGCAGGAGGGACACCAGGGGGAGGTGACGGGTGGGGAAGGTAAAGGGCTAGAGAGGAAGGAATCTGATAGGAGAGGAGAGTGGACCGTTGGAGAAAGGGAAGGAGGAGGGACACCAGGGGGAGGTGATGGGTGGGGAAGGTAAAGGGCTGGAGAGGAAGGAATCTGACAGGAGAGGAGAGTGGACCGTGGGAGAAAGGGAAGGAGGAGGGACACCAGGGGGAGGTGATGGGTGGGGAAGGTAAAGGGCTGGAGAGGAAGGAATCTGATAGGAGAGGAGAGTGGACCGTGGGAGAAAGGGAAGGAGGAGTGACACCAGGGGGAGGTGACGGGTGGGAAAGGTAAAGGGCTGGAGAGGAAGGAATCTGATAGGAGAGGAGAGTGGACCATGGGAGAAAGGGAAGGAGGAGTGACACCAGGGGGAGGTGACGGGTGGGAAAGGTAAAGGGCTGGAGAGGAAGGAATCTGACAGGAGAGGAGAGTGGACTGTGGGAGAAAGGGAAGCAGGAGGGACACCAGGGGGAGGTGACGGGTGGGGAAGGTAAAGGGCTAGAGAGGAAGGAATCTGATAGGAGAGGAGAGTGGACCGTTGGAGAAAGGGAAGGAGGAGGGACACCAGGGGGAGGTGATGGGTGGGGAAGGTAAAGGGCTGGAGAGGAAGGAATCTGACAGGAGAGGAGAGTGGACCGTGGGAGAAAGGGAAGGAGGAGGGACACCAGGGGGAGGTGATGGGTGGGGAAGGTAAAGGGCTGGAGAGGAAGGAATCTGATAGGAGAGGAGAGTGGACCGTGGGAGAAAGGGAAGGAGGAGTGACACCAGGGGGAGGTGACGGGTGGGAAAGGTAAAGGGCTGGAGAGGAAGGAATCTGATAGGAGAGGAGAGTGGACCATGGGAGAAAGGGAAGGAGGAGTGACACCAGGGGGAGGTGACGGGTGGGAAAGGTAAAGGGCTGGAGAGGAAGGAATCTGACAGGAGAGGAGAGTGGACTGTGGGAGAAAGGGAAGCAGGAGGGACACCAGGGGGAGGTGACGGGTGGGGAAGGTAAAGGGCTAGAGAGGAAGGAATCTGATAGGAGAGGAGAGTGGACCGTTGGAGAAAGGGAAGGAGGAGGGACACCAGGGGGAGGTGATGGGTGGGGAAGGTAAAGGGCTGGAGAGGAAGGAATCTGACAGGAGAGGAGAGTGGACCGTGGGAGAAAGGGAAGGAGGAGGGACACCAGGGGGAGGTGATGGGTGGGGAAGGTAAAGGGCTGGAGAGGAAGGAATCTGATAGGAGAGGAGAGTGGACCGTGGGAGAAAGGGAAGGAGGAGTGACACCAGGGGGAGGTGACGGGTGGGAAAGGTAAAGGGCTGGAGAGGAAGGAATCTGACAGGAGAGGAGAGTGGACCGTGGGAGAAAGGGAAGGAGGAGGGAAACCGGGGGGAGGTGATGGGTGGGAAAGGTAAAGGGCTGGAGAGGAAGGAATCTGACAGGAGAGGAGAGTGGACCGTGGGAGAAAGGGGAGGAGGATGGACACCGGGGGGAAGTGATGGGTGGGAAAGGTAAAGGGCTGGAGAGGAAGGAATCTGACAGGAGAGGAGAGTGGACCGTAGGAGAAAGGGAAGGAGGAGGGACACCAGGGGGAGGTGATGGGTGGGAAAGGTAAAGGGCTGGAGAGGAAGGAATCTGACAGGAGAGGAGAGTGGACCGTGGGAGAAAGGGAAGGAGGAGGGACACCAGGGAGAGCTGATGGGTTTGGAAGGTAACGGGCTGGAGAGGAAGGAATCTGATAGGAGAGGAGAGTGGACCGTGGGAGAAAGGGAAGGAGGAGGGACACCAGGGGGAGGTGATGGGTGGGAGAGGTAAAGGGCTGGAGAGGAAGGAATCTGATAGGAGAGGAGAGTGGACCGTGGGAGAAAGGGAAGGAGGAGGGACACCAGGGGGAGGTGACGGGTGGGAGAGGTAAAGGGCTGGAGAGGAAGGAATCTGACAGGAGAGGAGAGTGGACCGTGGGAGAAAGGGAAGGAGGAGGGACACCAGGGGGAGGTGACGGGTGGGAAAGGTAAAGGGCTGGAGAGGAAGGAATCTGACAGGAGAGGAGAGTGGACCGTGGGAGAAAGTGGAGGAGGAGGGACACCAGGGGGAGGTGACGGGTGGTAGAGGTAAAGGGCTGGAGAGGAAGGAAACTGATAGGAGAGGAGAGTGGACCATGGGGGAAAGGGGAGGAGGAGGGACACCAGGGGGAGGTGATGGGTGGGAAAGGTAAAGGGCTGGAGAGGAAGGAATCTGACACGAGAGGAGAGTGGACTGTAGGAGAAAGGGAAGGAGGAGGGACACCAGGGGGAGGTGATGGGTGGGAGAGGTAAAGGGCTGGAGAGGAAGGAATCTGATAGGAGAGGAGAGTGGACCGTGGGAGAAAGGGAAGGAGGAGGGACACCAGGGGAAGGTGATGGGTGGGAGAGGTAAATGGCTGGAGAGGAAGGAATCTGATAGGAGAGGAGAGTGGACCGTGGGAGAAAGGGAAGGAGGAGGGACACCAGGGGGAGGTGATGGGTGGGAGAGGTAAAGGGCTGGAGAGGAAGGAATCTGACAGGAGAGGAGAGTGGACCGTGGGAGAAAGGGAAGGAGGAGGGACACCAGGGGGAGGTGATGGGTGGGAAAGGTAAAGGGCTGGAGAGGAGAGTGGACCGTGGGAGAAAGGGAAGGAGAAGGGACACCGGGGGGAGGTGATGGGTGGGAGAGGTAAAGGGCTGGAGATGAAGGAATCTGACAGGAGAGGAGAGTGGACCGTGGGAGAAAGGGAAGGAGGAGGGACACCGGGGGGAGGTGATGGGTGGGAGAGGTAAAGGGCTGGAGAGGAAGGAATCTGATAGGAGAGGAGAGTGGACCGTGGGAGAAAGGGGAGGAGGAGGGACACCAGGGGGAGGTGATGGGTGGGAAAGGTAAAGGGCTGGAGAGGAAGGAATCTGACAGGAGAGGAGAGTGGACCGTGGGAGAAAGGGGAGGAGGAGGGACACCAGGGGGAGGTGACGGGTGGGAGAGGTAAAGGGCTGGAGAGGAAGGAATCTGATAGGAGAGGAGAGTGGACCATGGGGGAAAGGGGAGGAGGAGGGACACCGGGGGAGGTGATGGGTGGGAAAGGTAAAGGGCTGGAGAGGAAGGAATCTGACACGAGAGGAGAGTGGACCGTAGGAGAAAGGGAAGGTGGAGGGACACCAGGGGGAGGTGATGGGTGGGAGAGGTAAAGGGCTGGAGAGGAAGGAATCTGATAGGAGAGGAGAGTGGACTGTGGGAGAAAGGGAAGGAGGAGGGACACCAGGGGAAGGTGATGGGTGGGAGAGGTAAATGGCTGGAGAGGAAGGAATCTGATAGGAGAGGAGAGTGGACCGTGGGAGAAAGGGAAGGAGAAGGGACACCGGGGGGAGGTGATGGGTGGGAGAGGTAAAGGGCTGGAGACGAAGGAATCTGACAGGAGAGGAGAGTGGACCGTGGGAGAAAGGGAAGGAGGAGGGACACCAGGGGGAGGTGATGGGTGGGAAAGGTAAAGGGCTGGAGAGGAGAGTGGACCTTGGGAGAAAGGGAAGGAGGAGGGACACCGGGGGGAGGTGATGGGTGGGAGAGGTAAAGGGCTGGAGAGGAAGGAATCTGATAGGAGAGGAGAGTGGACCGTGGGAGAAAGGGGAGGAGGAGGGACACCAGGGGGAGGTGATGGGTGGGAAAGGTAAAGGGCTGGAGAGGAAGGAATCTGATAGGAGAGGAGAGTGGACCGTGGGGGAAAGGGAAGGAGGAGGGACACCAGGGGGAGGTGACGGGTGGGAGAGGCAAAGGGCTGGAGAGGAAGGAATCTGACACGAGAGGAGAGTGGGACTGCCAGGTGAGAAGAGGTAAAAGGCCGGAGTGGGGAATGGAAGATGAGGGAAGATGGAAGGGGGAGGAATTTTACCGGAAGGAGAAATCGATGTTCATGCCATCAGGTTGGAGTGTAACCAGACGGAATATAAGGCGTTGCTCCTCCACCCTAAGGGTGGCTCACAGAACATTACAGCATCTTGGCATGGTTGTGTGACTCATTGCCTTATCCATGACATCAACAACAAAGGTCTTGCGATACATTTAACCCAGATTCATCAGCCGATTAAACTGGAATGAATAAAACACGTTGGGTTTTCTTTTTGTTTGTCTCGAACACCAGCGCATTGAACTTGGTTGGGTGGTGGGGGTTCAGACTTTGAGAAGCTCTGTCTAATCCTGCTCTTGCCTTTTACAGTCTAGTCATAATCCTGAGATTGGCAACCTTGCACTGTTAATAAATTGTTTTTCAGGAGCTAGATGAGGGAAATGGATTAATGTATGTATTAGAAATAATAACATCATTGAATTAATTACTACATCTCCTCAATTAATGGCCCTCTCTGACATTAATTCAGTTCCATTACTCCACGGGGACACCCAGCGAAATACTCCGATGATGTCAGAAGCAACAACTGTTTGAAGCCCCACACTTTTTTAAAATTGCACAGAAATAGGTGGGTTCAATGTCCAAGCCTATTTCGACCGGACCCCTCCCTCCCCACCCCCATACCAGACAGTGATGCAGCCTGTCCCCGGCACGTCCTGTGGCCATATTGTAATATGAAAGCTCTTTGTTAGGGTGAAGTCGGCCTGGGACCAGCTACGAGCACCGGGTTTTGTACTAGAAGTTAAAACTGAGAGCGAAACTGTTTATCCCGGTTCTGTGGCTGGGCCTGATCAAAACCTCCATACAGTTCCCCTGGACAGCCTTACCGCCGCCTTGCATTATTACCTGTAGGTGGCGCTGCGGTTCCACTCCCTCACACGTCCAATGAGGATCGTGCATCATTCCAATTTAACATCTTCTTTGCCCATTGGTCCATGTGAAACCCAGCTTTACCTTAACCCTTAACCCCCCTGGGGATGGTTTCCCTCAACTTTGGGAAGAAGTACAGGAGTCTCAGGACTCACTCCACCAGGCCCAAGAACAGTTATTACCCCTCAACCATCAGGCTCTTGAACCAGGGGGGATAACTTCACTCAACTTCACTTGCCCCGTCACTGAAATGTTCCCACAACCAATGGACTCACTTTCAAGGACTCTTTTCATTTCTTGATATTTATTGCTTATTTATTTATATTTATTGTTTCTTCTTTTTTGCACTCGCACAGTCTGTTGTCTTCCACACTCTGGCTGAACGCCCAAGTTGAGGGTTCTTTCTTTGTTTCCGTTGTAGTTATTATTGGAAAGATTTCTTGAGCGTACGCCCACCAGAAAATGAATCTCAGGGTTGTATATGGTGACGTATGTATGTCTAATCGGATAATAAAATTTATCATCACAGGAGCCAGAAAAGATGACGCCAAGAGGTTTTCGGAGACCGAGGCGGCAACTCCCAGTTCGTAAACGAAACAGCATATTCCTCTTTTCTCACGTCTCTCTTTTCTTTCCAAGGTGGCCGGGGTCTTGTCGCGGTCCGCGGTCTACAGCTGCACTCCGCGAGCAGGTTGTCAGACCCACCGAATGGCCTGACGCTCTGATACCTCCAGGTGCGGCCCCACAGGTGACCCGGTTCCTCGCTGACGTGGCGGAACGAAGCACCACGGGAGGTTGAAGCATCGAGGCGCCGGGCGGAGGAAGGCCCCTGTACCCAAGCAGTATCTCTCTCTCTCTCTCTCTCTCTCGACAACGTGTCACTCCTCAAGTCAGGGGGGACTGGGAGAAGCGACGCACAGGACTGTGCGATCGGGACAGCGATCTGCGAGTCTCCCGCTCTCGTTTGTCACATGGGCGATGTCTCTCCCTCGCTAGTGAGAGAGAGCCTGTCTGAGATACCGGGGGGTGGGACGGGCAACGTGGTTTCCTTGGGAGTTTTGCTGTTGCTGGCGTGGTGGGGGGAGGGGGGGTCGGAACTTTTGCCGGAGCAAGTGGTGGGGGGGGGGGGGAAGGGGGGAGGAAGAGGGAGGGGAGAGTAGATGGTCTGGGGAAAAATCGAAAACAACCATCAGGAAGGAGGTACAGGAGCCTCAGGACCCACACCACCAGGTTCAGGAACAGTTATTGCCCCTCAACCATCAGGAAGGAGGTACAGGAGCCTCAGGACCCACACCACCAGGTTCAGGAACAGTTATTGCCCCTCAACCATCAGGAAGGAGGTACAGGAGCCTCAGGACCCACACCACCAGGTTCAGGGACAGTTATTACCCCTCAACCATTAGGAAGGAGGTACAGGAGCCTCAGGGCCCACACCACTAGGTTCAGGGACAGTTATTACCCCTCAACCATCAGGAAGGAGGTACAGGAGCCTCAGGACCCACACCACCAGGTTCAGGGACAGTTATTACCCCTCAACCATCAGGAAGGAGGTACAGGAGCCTCAGGACCCACACCACCAGGTTCAGGGACAGTTATTACCCCTCAACCATCAGGAAGGAGGTACAGGAGCCTCAGGACCCACACCACCAGGTTCAGGAACAGTTATCACCCCTCAACCATCAGGAAGGAGGTACAGGAGCCTCAGGACCCACACCACCAGGTTCAGGGACAGTTATTACCCCTCAACCATCAGGAAGGAGGTACAGGAGCCTCAGGACCCACACCACCAGGTTCAGGAACAGTTATTGCCCCTCAACCATCAGGAAGGAGGTACAGGAGCCTCAGGACCCACACCACCAGGTTCAGGAACAGTTATTGCCCCTCAACCATCAGGAAGGAGGTACAGGAGCCTCAGGACCCACACCACCAGGTTCAGGGACAGTTATTGCCCCTCAACCATCAGGAAGGAGGTACAGGAGCCTCAGGACCCACACCACCAGGTTCAGGGACAGTTATTACCCCTCAACCATTAGGAAGGAGGTACAGGAGCCTCAGGACCCACACCACTAGGTTCAGGGACAGTTATTACCCCTCAACCATCAGGAAGGAGGTACAGGAGCCTCAGGACCCACACCACCAGGTTCAGGGACAGTTATTACCCCTCAACCATCAGGAAGGAGGTACAGGAGCCTCAGGACCCACACCACCAGGTTCAGGAACAGTTATCACCCCTCAACCATCAGGAAGGAGGTACAGGAGCCTCAGGACCCACACCACCAGGTTCAGGGACAGTTATTACCCCTCAACCATCAGGAAGGAGGTACAGGAGCCTCAGGACCCACACCACCAGGTTCAGGGACAGTTATTACCCCTCAACCATCAGGAAGGAGGTACAGGAGCCTCAGGACCCACACCACCAGGTTCAGGGACAGTTATTACCCCTCAACCATCAGGAAGGAGGTACAGGAGCCTCAGGACCCACACCACCAGGTTCAGGGACAGTTATTACCCCTCAACCATCAGGAAGGAGGTACAGGAGCCTCAGGACCCACACCACCAGGTTCAGGGACAGTTATCACCCCTCAACCATCAGGAAGGAGGTACAGGAGCCTCAGGACCCACACCACCGGGTTCAGGGATAGTTATCATCCCTCAACCATCAGGCCCTTGAAACAAACAGGATAGCTTCACTTGCCCCCTCATTGAAATGTTCCCACAGACACTTTCAAGGACTCTTATCTATTGCTTATTTGTTTCTTACCATTATTTCTTTCCTCTTACATTTGCACAGCTTTGCTATCTTCTACGCTCTGGATGAACGGCCTGGTTGGGTAGTCTTCCATTTATTATTCTATAGGTTTATTGAGTATGCCCACAAGTAAATGCATCTCAGGGTTGTACAAGGTGACCTATATGCACTTTGGTAATAAATTTACTTGAAGAAACTAGAAGGAGAAGCCTGTTACCAGAATCGCCCCCTTGTGTCAATGTCCAGTGAGGCACAGAGAATCTGTAGTTACCGACACGTTACCTTTATTGTTTCAACTAAAAGCACGTGGGGTTCACAGACTGTCTCTGCGTTCACCCTACTCCAATTCCCTGACAGTCCATGAACAGTCGGTGAAGGGAAAAGGTATTACCCGGGAAAGGAATCTACACCATCCAGGCGTTCCTCGTGGTCCCGATCTCCACGTGTCCGTGGGGTCCTCCTTACCCGCGACGGCTGCTGCAGGGTTATCGCCCCCGCGTATCTGGAGCTCCCGAGTCTTATACCGTTCCTCATCTATTGAACCGTTGGATCTCCGTCCCATTGGCTCAAGGTCACCTGACCCACCTGGGTCACCTTCTTACTGGCCATCACACAGGGCTACGGCCAACATTGTCCCAACCCCAGCCTTGTGCATTTGTGTCTTCACTGGTCCAAACCAGTGAAATGAGGCGACCCAGACAGAGTCTGACGAGATTACCGAGTGCAGGTGTGAGGTATTGCACTTGAGAAGGTCAAACCAAGGTAGAACAGACAAGCTAAATGGTAGGACACTGAGGAGTCCGGTAGAACAGATGGATCTGGGAGTACAGGTACAAAATTCCCTAAAAGTGACGTCACAGGTGGATAGGGTCGTAAAGAGAGCTTTTGGTACATTGGCCTTTATAAATCAAAGTATTGAGTATAAGAGTTGGAATGTAATGGTGAGGTTGTATGGAGGAGGTTACCTCCTCCCATAGATGCTGTCTGGCCTGCTGAGTTCTGCCAGCATTTTGTGTTTTTTATTTATTTCCAGCATCTGCAGATTCACTCGTGTTGCCTTTGAATTCACTACTGCGAAGCCTCTTCCAGTGATGCCTACGCTGAAAAAGTTCAGATCTTCTCTCCTAGGGTTTCGGCCCGAAACGTCGTTATTACCTCCTCCCATAGATGCTGTCTGGCCTGCTGAGTTCTGCCAGCATTTTGTGTTTTTATTTATTTCCAGCATCTGCAGATTCACTCGTGTTGGATGAGACATTGGTGGGACCGAAATTAGAGTTTTGTGTGTATTGGAGTTTCGGTCACCTAATTACAGGAAGGATATTAATAAGGTTGAAAGAGTTCAGAGAAGGTTTACAAGGATGTTGCTGGGACTTGAGAAACTGAGTTACAGAGAAAGGTTGAATAGGTTAGGACTTTATTCCCTGGAGCGTAGGAGAATGAAGGGTGATTTGATAGAGGTGTATGAAATTACGATAGGTATAGATAGAGTGAATGCAAGCAGTCATTTTCCACTGAGGACAGGGGAGAAAAAAAACCAGAGGTCATGGGTTAAGGGTGAAAGGGGGAGAAGTTTAAAGGGAACATTGGGGGGGGCTTCTTCACACAGAGAGTGGTGGGAGTGTGGAATGAGCTGCCAGATGAAGTGGTGAATGCGGGCTCACTTTTGACATTTAAGAAAAACTTGGACAGGTACATGGGTGAGAGGGGTTTGGAGGGATATGGTCCGGGTGCAGGTCAGTGGGATGAGGCGGAAAAATGGTTCGGCACAGCCAAGAAGGGCCGAAAGGCCTGTTTCTGTGCTGTAATGTTCTATGGTTCGATGGTACTTACATAACAGGTAGCTACTCCTCTGAGAGTGGTCCCAGGTTTATTACTCTGATTAGATGGTCCCAGATCAAGGATCAGTTCAGAGTTCACACCCCTTTACATAACAAGTGGCCGTTTGTTTGAGAATGGTCTCCGGTTTAGCAGATCGTTACCTGAAGCTTCCTGTATCCACGCTCAGCTGCTTTGATGAGATGATCCAAGAGCAAGAAACGGTTCAGAGTCCACAAAATGGGGGGAAACAAAGACAACTTGGCTCGTCTGCTTCCCCCGTCCTTGATCAGACCGCGGTCTCTTCTGGCCAACAAGCATATCGCGGGACCCCTCGAGGCTGGGCCAGTATTCAACGGGATCACGACTGCGCTATCCCGGGCATCCACCCCTTCCTTGTACCTCACCCCCATTACTCGCAATTCCCCCGGAACATCTCGGCACCTCCACCTTAAATTCTTCAAATGAACCAGCCTCGCGGTCGTGTTGGACAACAAGTGGACATTAGTCAATGTCCGCTTAAGTCTAGAGGACATATTTTCCTTCTTTAAGAGGCTTCGGGGACGAGCAGGTATCTCCAGGGATTGTACATTCCACCACAGAACAGGAGTGGATGGTTTTGAATAAATTCACTTCATGCTCGTTATAACTTGCAATTAAAAACCAGGACGATGAACTCTCTTGGGTCAAATCCCTTATCAAGGTCATTGTTAGTAGCTTAATCCGTTTTATCTGAAAGTGCCTTTCAGATGGATTATTTAAATCAAACTATTCTGGCACAGCGGAGCTGATTTTATCAGCGTTGCCCTCTTAAGTGAAGCACGTCACTTGCAAGTCCAGGAGAGTGTATTAATACTGTCCCACAGCCAAAATAGCCACTCGCACTGTGGCAACTGCCCTTCACGGCTCTGTCGGCGGGGATGGTAGTGTGTGTGCCCATTACCGCGCTGTGAGCTGGGCAGCCGGTCGCAGATGTGAGCTCAAACCGGACCGTGTCAGCTCAGAGATCGGAACGGAAAAGCAAACTGCCGCTCAAATAGGGAGGGCAATCTGCTTGCCGTTTGGCGGGATTCGTTCGGCTTTTTTCCTGCGGGGCGGCGGGGGTTTGGTCTTTGCACGATTTGTTCATCCGCATGGGGGAGTAAACAATTAGATTAGTTTGTGCGGGGTGTTGGGGGGGGGTGGTTGATGGTTTTTTTTCTCAACGGGTTCCGTGGTTTTCTTTGTTCCGTGACTATCTGGAGAAGACGAATCTCAGAGGTGTACACTCCATGCATTCTTTGATAATAAACGAACCTTCGAATGTCCTCAGATGTAACATATAACCACATAACAATTACAGCAGGGAAACAGGCCATCTCAGCCCTTCTGGTCCATGCCGAACGCTTACTCTCACCTAGTCCCACCGACCCACACTCAGCCCATAACCCTCCATTCCTTTCCTGTCCATATACCTATCCAATTTTACTTTAAACAACAATACTGAACCTGCCTCTACCACTTCTACTGGAAGCTCGTTCCACACAGCTACCCTTCTCTGAGTAAAGAAATTCCCCCTCGTGTTAACCCTAAACTTTTGCCCCCTAACTCTCAACTCATGTCCTCTTGTTTGAATCTCCCCTACTCTCAATGGAAAAGGCTTAACCACGTCAACTCTATCTATCCCCCACATAATTTTAAATACCTCTATCAAGTCCCCCCTCAACCTTCTACACTCTAAAGAATAAAGACCTAACTTGTTACGCCGAGGACGCGGCCTGGGAGACCAGCGAACCCTCTGGGTGCCGGATTTCCGTGGCTCCGGAGGCGGGCGGATTCGAGGCCTGACGCGCCGCGGGAGAACACGGAAGATCGAAGGCAGCGAGCTGGCTGCCGGCTGTGAGCCCAGAGACCCCCGTTCTTCGGGCGCGGAGCTCGGAAAAAGCGACGCAACGGACATTTAACATCGTAAACCAGCGAGTTGTTTGTTATGTCTCCACTCTCGCTGTGAAACGGGGACACCCCTTTCTCCCTTATTAGGGAGCGAGAGAGAGAGCCTGTGGTGTGTCGAATACTGGGTGAACGAGTAGTCTCTGGGGTTCTGCGAGTCTGTGTCTTTACTGATGCTTTGCTGCACGCTCGAGAGCTCGGTGGGGGGGAGCTGATACATTATTGCTGGTGGGAGTGGGGGGGGTCGTTGCTCTGCTGCTGGTTATGAGAGGGAGGGTGTTCTAATGTTTAACTGTCATCCATTCTTTGGGGTACTGTTCTCTCTTTGTGGATGTTTGTGAAGAGGATGTATACTGTATACATGTCTCCAACATTGAACGTGCCTGTTGAAATCCGCTGGAAAGAGCTGTTCCCGAAGTTGCGGGACTTCAGGCCGCTGGATCGAGCTTCGTGACGAGGGCACGGCCCGCGACGTGAGCCAGCGATCCGTGATCACGGGTGCCTCGCTCCTGTCGAGCTTCGTGAAGAGGGCACGGCCCGCGACGCGAGCCAGCGATCCGTGATCACGGGTGCCTCGCTCCTGTCGAGGTTGTCAGTGGCGGGCGAGGGTGCAATCACTACGCTCTGACGCCTGTTTGAGTTCCAGTGCGCTGTCGTTGCCACGGCAGGCTGCCAGGGAACCAGGGATACAACTCAACAGTGCCTCAGCAGGGGTGCATCGGTGTGGGCCGGAGAACTTGGCGAAAGGACTCAGGAGGCTTTGTAAGGGGTTCATCGGACCACATTGAGAGCACTGTGAGCGGTTCTGGGCCCGATCCCCAACAGAGGCTGCGCTAGTGTTGGGGGTAGTCCAGAGCAGGGGCACAGGGACCATCCCAGGAATGAAAGGGTTAACAAAGGAGAAGCGCTGGAAGGCTCTGGGCCTCTGCTCGCTGGGGTTTATTAGAATGAGGGGGATCTCACGGGACCCCACCGACAAATGAAAGGCCTCGACGGAGTGGATGTGGGGAGGATGTTTCCTATAGTGGGGGAGTCTAGGGCCAGAGGACACAGATAGAGTGGATGCGGAGAGGATGTTTCCTATAGTGGGGGAGTCTAGGGCCAGAGGGCACAGATAGAGTGGATGTGGAGAGGATGTTTCCTATAGTGGGGGAGTCTAGGACCAGAGGACACAGATAGAGTGGGTGTGGAGAGGATGTTTCCTATAGTGGGGGAGTCTGGGACCAGAGGACACAGATAGAGTGGGTGTGGAGAGGATGTTTCCTATAGTGGGGGAGTCTAGGACCAGAGGACACAGATAGAGTGGGTGTGGAGAGGATGTTTCCTATAGTGGGGGAGTCTAGGACCAGAGGGCACAGATAGAGTGGATGTGGAGAGGATGTTTCCTATGGCGGGGGAGTCTAGGATCAGAGGACACAGATAGAGTGGATGTGGAGAGGATGTTTCCTATAGTGGGGGGAGACTAGGACCAGAGGACACAGATAGAGTGGGTGTTGAGAGGATGTTTCCTATAGTGGGGGAGTCTAGGACCAGAGGACACAGATAGAGTGGGTGAGGAGAGGATGTTTCCTATAGTGGGGGAGTCTAGGACCAGAGGACACAGATAGAGTGGATGTGGAGAGGATGTTTCCTATAGTGGGGGAGTCTAGGACCAGAGGGCACAGATAGAGTGGGTGTGGAGAGGATGTTTCCTATGGCGGGGGAGTCTAGGATCAGAGGACACAGATAGAGTGGATGTGGAGAGGATGTTTCCTATAGTGGGGGGAGACTAGGACCAGAGGACACAGATAGAGTGGGTGTTGAGAGGATGTTTCCTATAGTGGGGGAGTCTAGGACCAGAGGACACAGATAGAGTGGGTGTGGAGAGGATGTTTCCTATAGTGGGGGAGTCTAGGACCAGAGGACACAGATAGAGTGGATGTGGAGAGGATGTTTCCTATAGTGGGGGAGTCTAGGACCAGAGGACACAGATAGAGTGGGTGTTGAGAGGATGTTTCCTATAGTGGGGGAGTCTAGGACCAGAAGACACAGATAGAGTGGGTGAGGAGAGGATGTTTCCTATAGTGGGGGAGTCTAGGACCAGAAGGCGCAGCCTCAGAATAGGGGGGGTGGCCATTTAAAACGGAGATGGGGAGGAATTTCTTCGGCCTGAGGGTGGTGAGACTATTGAATTCGTTGCCGCGGACGGCTGTGGAGGGGCCGAGTCACTGGGGGTATTTAAGGCAGGGGTTGATATTTCTTGATTCGTCAGGGCCAGCTGCAGAAGTATTGGGGCCACGATCACCCAGTCGCAGTGGCTGGGGCACGTGATAAGGATGTGTGTCTCCCCCCCCCCCCCCCCATGTCAGAGTGTTGTACAGCCAGTCACATCATGGTCGACGCTCAGCTGGAGGGCCGAGGAATCGCTGTGAAGATCAGGTGAAGAATGCTTTAAGGAAGTGCAAGATCAGACCTGAGGAGCTGGAGGATGTTGCTGATCGCTGTAGCACTTGGTGACAGCGGTGTAGGGATGGGGGGGGGCTCGTGTTCTGGAGGTGGAAAGAACAGCGGGAGAAATGCAGCTATGGTGGCGACCACCACCACATATACATGTCCCACCTGCAATAGAGCTTGCGGGTCCAGGATTGGACTGTACCGTCATCAAAGATCTCTCCGCTAAAGGAGTGGACTTCGTCATCGGATTCCGATGGACAACGGAAGAGAAGGCTAAGAGTGTCGGAGATTGCGAGGAGAAGGCAGGAGAGTGGGGGGTGACAGGGAGACGGAATGGCAGAGCAGACACAGTGGCCTAATTCTGCTCCTGTCCCTCGTGGTCTTAAAGCCAGTCCCATGTGCCCACCCCTGCCCCAGCCCAGGAGCTCGATGACACCTTACTGAGTCAGGGTGGCAGAAGTTACGGGGAGAGCGGGGTGGGGTTGACGGGGATAATAAATCCGCCCTGGCGGAAGAAGGCACGCGCGATAGTCCGACTGGCCGAGTTCTGGTGCTCCGTCCTACGACGTGGCTTTCCAAGCTTCCAAGAAAGTAGAAGGGCTGGCGTGTCGTTTCCATGATTGCATTGACGGGAAGCGCCCAGGAACGTCCAGGCATCTTGGGGCTGCTCGCTACCCCCCCCCCCCGCCCCCACCACCTCCGGCCCACCAATGAGGACTGGCGGCACGCGGTCTCCCCGACGTTGTCACCGCGGCGCCCCCCAGCCAGATGTTCGGCCGCACTCCTCTACGCCAGCTTAACGTCACCCGCGGCTCGGCCAACGGCCGCGTCGTCGTCAGCGACCGTAAGACCAACAGGTTACAGGGGGGCGGAATTAGGCCATTCGGCCCGTCGAGGCTACTCCGCCATTTCATCATGGCTGGTCCGTTTCCCTCTCAGCCCCGGCCGCCTTTCCCCTGAATCCCTTCATGACCTGGCGAACCAAGAATCCGTCATCTTCTGCCTTAAATACACACGATGTCTCGGCCTCCACAACTGCCTTGAATCCCACAGATTCTCCACCCTCTGGCTAAAGAAACTCATCCTCAAGTCCATTCTAAATGGACGCTCCTCCATTCTGAGGCTGTGTCCCCTGGTCCTGGACTCCCAAATCGAAGGAAACCGTCCTCTCTCCGTCCATCCTGTTGAGGCCTTTCACCATTCAATCGCTTTCAGTGAGGTCACCCCTCACTCTTCAGAAATCCAGCGAACGCAGGCCCGGAGCCATCGAACGCCCTTCGTAAGGGAAAACCTCTCAATCCCGGAATCATTTTCGCGGGCCTCATTGGGACCCCGCTCCACTGTCAGCGCCTGTGTGTTCATCTGTAGACGTGAACTTCTCACTGTTCAGGACATTTACTGCAACAGGTGGGTAAAAAGGGGCCCGAAGGATCACTGGGGACCCGAGTCACCCCCACCCCGCACCACCACAAACTGTTCCAGCTGCTCCCACCCGGGAAACGGTCCCGCAGCATAAAAGCCAGGACCAACAGGCCCCGGGACAGCTTCTTCCACCAGGCCATCAGACTGATTAATTCACGCTGCCATAACTGTATTTCTAAGCTATATTGACTGTCCTGTTGCATATCTTACTGTACATACTATTTATTACAAATTCCTGTAATTTGCACATTGCACATTCAAAGCACAGTACAGGCCATTTGGCCCACAATACTGTGCCGACCTTTAAACCCTGCCCCCCCATATAACCCTCCATCTTAAATTCCTCCGTATACCTGTCCAGTAGTCTCTTAAACTTCACTAGTGTATCTGCCTCCACCACTGACTCGGGCAGTGCATTCCACGCACCAACCATTCTCTGAGTGAAAAGCCTTCCTCTAATATCCCCCTTGAACTTCCCTCCCCTTACCTTAAAGCCATGTCCTCTTGTATTGAGCAGTGGTACCCTGGGGAAGAGGCGCTGGCTGTCCGCTCTATCTATTCCTCTTAATATCTTGTATATTCCTCTTAATATAGTATATTTTTATACTATATATTATGGAATATCTAAACTTACCTTGTTCATATATATACTATATGGTTTATGTTTTGGGAAACTTACTTATGCTGTATTCATTGCTTATGTATTTCTTTATGTATAATGGGAGTCTATATATTTGTAATCCCTTACCATTATTTGAATTGTATCTCATTCATAATATTTTAAATATTAATAAAAAGATTGAAAGAGAATATCTTGTACACCTCTATCATGTCTCCTCTCATCCTCCTTCTCTCCAAACAGTAAAGCCCTAGTTCCCTTAATCTCTGATCATAATCCATACTCTCTAAACCAGGCAGCATCCTGGTACATCTCCTCTGTAGCCTTTCCAATGCTTCCACATCCTTCCTATAGTGAGGCGACCAGAACTGGACAGAGTACTCCCAAGTGTGGCCAAACCAGAGTTTTATAGAGCTGCATCATTACATCGCGACTCTTAAACTCTATCCCTTGACCTATGAAAGCTTGCACTCCATAAGCTTTCTTAACTACCCTGTCTACCTGTGAGGCAGCTTCCAGGGATCTGTGGGACTGTACTGTAAGGGGAGGGAAGTTCAAGGGGGATATTAGAGGAAGGTTTTTCACTCAGAGAGTGGTTGGTGCGTGGAATGCACTGCCTGAGTCAGTGGTGGAGGCAGTTACACTAGTGAAGTTTAAGAGACTACTAGACAGGTATACGGAGGAATTTAAGATGGAGGGTTATATTGGGGGGGGGAAGGTTTAAGGGTCGGCACAACATTGTGGGCCAAATGGCCTGTACTGTGCTGTACTGTTCTTTGAATGTGCAATGTGCAAATTACAGTCCCACACTCCCAAGTATCCTGCCGTTTACTTTGTAGTTGATTTGTAAGTTCAGACGGAGGCATAACGTGAAGATTTTTACTCCTCACGTATGTGAAGGACGTAAGAAATAAAGTCAAGTCAAGGGCCTAGAACAGGGAGAGATGGTAGCATAATGGTTTAGGACAATGCTTTACAGTACTGGCGACTCGGGTTTGATTCCCGCCACTTTCTGTAAGGTGCTGGTACGTTCTCCCCGTGACCGCGTGGGTTTTCTGTAAGAGCTCCGGGTTCCTCCCACAGTCCAGTGACGTTCTGGTTGCTCATTGTAGATTGTCCTGTGACTAGGCTAGGATCGAATCAAGGAAAAGCGGGCCCGTTCCGAGCTGCACCTCAGCAAATCAGGTACTCCAAAGTGGGGACTTACCTAAAGCCTCGACATCACATCCTTGCTGTCAGCTTCCGGCCTGCTCCGAATGGATGCTGACCTCGCTCTTGGCTTCCTCACCACCGACTCGTCCTGCAAACTGGACCCCGGAGGACAGCGTTCTCCCAGTCTGGCCGACACAGTACCTGCTGCAGGTGGGCTTTGTAGACCACTTCTCTGGGCGCTTGGGTCCGCAATGTAACTCCCCTCAAATTCGCTGTGTGGCTGGAATTCTCTGTCCCTGGAGCAGTGTTTTCCGAGATATTTTTTGAATGTGTGGGAGGACGACCCGTTCGACTGCTTCTGGGCTGGTATGTCGTCGGCCCCGTATGGGCATCCGTTTCTTGTGAATGCTCCATCCGTTGGTTCTGAAATATCTCACTGCGAAGGAAACGATCCCCAAGGACTCATGAACTCATCAGCCAGTGGTAACGTGGCGTGACCAACTCCCCCTCGTCTCTGACCCTGAAGATCGAGTGAGCTGGGAGAACCACTACAGCGCATCTTCAACATGAGCCTGGAGCAGAGAAGAGTACCCAGACAGTGGAAAACATCCCGTATTGTCCCGGTACCGAAGAAACCACAGCCAAAGGAGTTGAATGACTTCAGACCTGTTGCCTTGACGTCGCACGTGATGAAGACCATGGAGCGGCTGATAATACAGAATCTGAGGCCACAAACCAGGCACGCCCGGGATCCTCTTCAGTTTGCGTATAAGGAGAAGGTGGGAGTGGAGGATGCTATCACGTATTTGCTGCACAAATCCCTCTCTCACCTAGATGGGGTCAGTGGTGCTGTGAGGATTACATTCCTTGACTTCTCTAGTGCCTTTAACACCATCCAGCCCAAGATCTTAAGGCACAAACTAACGGAGATGGGAGTAGACTCTCACATGGTGGATTGGATAGTGGACTACTTGACAGATAGACCTCAGTATGTGCGGTTGGGAGACTGTAGGTCTGACACGGTGGTCAGCAGCACAGGGGCGCCGCAGGGAACCGTACTCTCTCCGGTCCTGTTCACCCTGTACACATCAGACTTCCAATATAACTCGGAGTCCTGCCATGTGCAGAAGTTCGCTGACGACACGGCCATAGTGGGGTGTGTCAGGAATGGACAGGAGGAGGAGTATAGGAAACTGATACAGGACTTTGTGATATGGTGCAACTCAAACTACCTGCGTCTCAATATCACCAAGACCAAGGAGATGGTGGTGGACTTTAGGAGATCTAGGCCTCATATGGAGCCAGTGATCATTAATGGAGAATGTGTGGAGCAGGTTAAGACCTACAAGTATCTGGGAGTACAGTTAGACGAGAAGCTAGACTGGACTGCCAACACTGATGCCTTGTGCAGGAAGGCACAGAGTCGACTGTACTTCCTTAGAAGGTTGGCATCATTCAATGTCTGTAGTGAGATGCTGAAGATGTTCTATAGGTCAGTTGTGGAGAGCGTCCTCTTCTTTGTGGTGGCGTGTTGGGGAGGCAGCATTAAGAAGAGGGATGCCTCACGTCTTAATAAGCTGGTAAGGAAGGCGGGCTCTGTCGTGGGCAAAGTACTGGAGAGTATAACATCGGTAGCTGAGCGAAGGGCGCTGAGTAGGCTACGGTCAATTATGGAAAACTCTGAACATCCTCTACATAGCACCATCCAGAGACAGAGAAGCAGTTTCAGCGACAGGTTGCTATCGATGCAATGCTCCTCAGACAGGATGAAGAGATCAATACTCCCCAATGCCATTAGGCTTTAGAATTCAACCGCCAGGAGTAAGATATGTTAAAGTGCCGGGGTTAAGACTCAATGTATTTAAGTAAACTACTTAAGAACTTTTTAAAAGCTATTATTAATGCTTTTTGAGAGAGTGATTTAGATGCATATCATATTTTTACTGAGTTAAGTATTGTATATAATTAGTTTTGCTACAACAAGTGTATGGGACATTGGAAAAAATGTTGAATTTCCCCATGGGGATGAATAAAGTATCTATCTATCTAAGACTGCGGACCGCAATGCCCGAGGTCGGTGAGCGTTGAGATTTCCTCTCCAAGTCCCAAATCAGTTTCCGAAATGACGTCCAACCGGCCGACGAAAGGCCGTGGGCTCAAGAGGGCAGGACGTCTGCTCGGCTGGTGACAAAACGTTTGCAAGGAATTCACCAAGATCGGAGCCCCACCCACCCCTGCTAGTGCCCCCTTCCAGTCAATTTTGGCCGGCTCCTCTCTCTCTCTTACTTCCCTCAACACCACTGTAATCCCGACACCGCTTCTCCTTCTCAAAACGCAGGGTGAACTTGATCACTTGCCCCAAGGGTCCGTTTACCTTAAGCTCAGTGATGAGTTTCGGTTCGGTGCACAGCAGCCGGTCAAGAACCGCCGTTCCCCGAGTTCACTCAGTCACCAGCTGTGCTAACATCGGCACTGTCCAAACTCCCCCTCGTGGGAGCCCGCACGAACCTGACTTTTCCTCATCTAGCTGAGTTTTGAAACTCCCCGTCACTATCATAACATTGCCCGTTTGACGTGCATTTTCTGTTCCTCCCCCCGCTTTTGCAATCTGTAGACCAGATCTTTGCTGCTGTTCCGGGGTCCGTCTGTAACTTCCACCGGGGTCTTCACACACCCGCAGTCGCTCTCCCCACAACAATTCTAATGTCCTCTGTTTCCAATGATGTGATTTCATTTTTTTTAAAACTAATAGAGCCACCCCCGCCCCCACTCTGCCTGTCCTTTTGATACAGCGTGTATCCTTGGACGTTAAGCTCCCGGCTGTAATCTCCTTTCAGTCACGATTCAGTGATGCCCACAATGTCATACTGTACCTGTGCTGCAGGCTCGCTCGTCTAGTTTATTCTGTGTCCGGCGTACATTCTCCCGCAAAACCAGCCGCCCCAAGCTGCAGCCCTATCGGTCCGGTTTCCCCACCCCCGCCAAAACCCCAGCAAACCTGCCCGCCAGGATAGTGGTTCGGGCGTAACCCTTCCCTTTCGTACAGGTCGTACCTTCTCCGGAAGGGATCCCAATGATCCACAGCTCTGAAACCCCTGCCCCCTGCACCCAGTTCCTCATCGTACTCTCACCCTGACCGGCGCGTGGCACGGGTGACCACCCCGGAGGTCCTGCTTTGCATCTGCCTGCCTTTTGCTCCCCAAAATCTCTCTTCAGGACCCCCTCACCTTCCATTTTTCAATCTCTCTTTTTTTAAATTGACCTTCAAATAAAAAGTATACAAAATCGAAAGAGGAGTTTTAACAAGTAGATAATATAAAAGATATGTAAACAGCAATAGTAAAAACAGAAAGTATATCATGTCAAAATCAAATAGGTAAAATATTACGCTGTTATATACACAATGGTCAAAAAAAAACCACAACCCCTCATATAGCAATCATTAAAAAAGATTGGAAATTTTATTAATAAAGAAAAAAAACCCCACTAACTAAACTGAAACAAAAAAAAAGAGAAAGGAAAAAAAAGGAAAGAAAAAGAAAGAATAGGCAGTCCCATTCAGGATAAAAAAAATTTAAGAGAGAAAAAAAAATCCTTCCAATCATCTCCGAACCTTTGTGGATAAGGATTTACCCCAAAGAGAATAAAGAAAAATAAATAAATAAAGATAAATTAAACCATGTGAACATAGTGAATAAAGGGTCGCCAGACTTGTTCAAGATTAAAGGATGTATCAAACGTCCGGCTTCTGATTCTCTCCAAACTTAGACATGACATAGTGGAGGAGAGCCAATAGAAAACAGCGGGCGGGTTAGATTCTTTCCAGCGTAGCAAAATAGCCCTCCTAGCCAGTAGAGTTACCTCACCTTTCCATTGTCGTTGGGCCCATCGTGTACCAAGACTTCTTGCTGCTCACCGTTCCCGTGGACCCGAACCGAGGCATTCCTGACCCTGGCTCCTGGGAGGAGACATACCTCCCGGGTGTCTCCATCACGTGCACAGAAGATATTACCGCTTGTGCAGTCCTCTTTGCCTCCGCTCCCTTCTGAGCCACAGCGCCAGGCTCAGTGCCAGAGGTTCAGTCGCTGTGGGGTCCTTCCTCCCAACAGAACTCAAAGTGGTATACCTATGATTGAGGGGGGTGGCCGCAGAAATGCCCTGTACTGGCTTTCCATTTCCCTTTCTCCTCATGGCAGCCACTCGGTTACCCCCTTCGGCAACCCAGCGGTGACTGTCTCCCCGTAGCTGCTATCTATCACTTCCTCCAGCCTCCTGAGGTGAGCCGAAGGTCATCCTTAACACGTTCCCTGAGGAGCTGCAACTCGGTGTAGCCGCTTGTGGATGTGGTTACCTGGGAGCGTGGTGGTCTTGCCTTGTCCATACAGCACCGGTCGCCACCACCAGAGCAGTGTGTGGTGTAGTGCCTTGCTCAAGGACACACACACACAGACACACACAGACACACACTCACACACACACACAGACACTCACACTCACACACACACACAGACACACACTCACACACACACACACACTCACACTCACACACACACACACTCACACACACACTTACACACACACACACTCACACACAGACACACACTCACACTCACACTCTCACACACACTCACACACACACACTCACACACACAGACACACACTCACACACACACTCACACACACACTCACACACACAGACACACACTCACACACACACTCACACACACTCACACACTCACACACACTCTCACACACACAAAGACACTCACACTCACACACAGACACACACTCACACACACACAGACACACAGACACACACTCACACACTCACACACACACTCACACACACTCACACACACACACTCACACACACACAGACACACTCTCACACACACACACACTCACACACACACAGACACACACACTCACACACACAGACACACACGCACATGCACACAGACACACACACACACTCACACACACACACTCACACACACTCACACACACTCACACGCACACACACACTCACACACACACACTCACACAGACACACACACTCACACACACTCACATGCACACACACACTCACACACACACACACTCACACACACACACACACACTCACACACACTCACATGCACACACATACGCACACACACACACACTCACACACACACACTCACACACACACACACTCACACACACACACACACACTCACACACACTCACATGCACACACATATGCACACACACACACTCACACACACACACACACACTCACACACACACACTCACACACACTCACATGCACACACATACGCACACACACACACACACTCACACACACTCACACACACAGACACACTCACACTCACACACACACAGACAGACACACACTCACACACACACTGCACACACACACACACACACTCACACACACACACACACTCACACACACTCACATGCACACACATACGCACACACACACACACACACACACACTCACACACACTCACACACACAGACACACTCACACTCACACACACACAGACAGACACACACTCACACACACACTCTCACACACACACACTCACACACACACTCTCACACACACACACTCACACACACACACACACACACACACACACACACACACACATACACACACACGTTGCCTCGGCTGAGGCTCGAACTAACGACCTTCAGATCGCCAGCCCAAAGCCTTAACCGCTTGGCCACTTGGGTTGCAGTTCCCACATCTCAGCATATAACACCGCACCCTGGAGCCATCGTCACTGCCCCAACTTGGCCTGAAAATAGATGAAGAATGAAGATGAAGAAGAAACTTACCTTGCCCAAGCCTGATGAGCCAAAGCCACTCCAACATCGGCCCGCTCACCGGGTGGCTGCTCCAACAATGGAGCCAGTTAGTTGATATGATGGGGACAGCGCTTTGCCACAGACCTGTGGGGTGTAAGGAAAGTAGAACAGGGGGCTAAGCTTGTATCCTTGAAGTGCATTGTGTTCATGGCCAGGGAGGAGGAGATGTTTTATCCTATCTATACTGATAGTATCAGAATTAGAATCAGATTTAATATCACTGGCACCTGTCATGAAATTTGTTAACTGAGCAGCAACAGTACAATGCACTACATGATAATATAGAAAGAAAAAAATTAATTCAATTACAGTAAGCACGTATATATGTATATTAAATAGATTAAAATAATGCAAAAACAGAAATAATATATATTTAAAAAATGTGGGGTAGTGTTCATGGGTTCAATGTTCATTTAGGAATCGGATGGCGGAGGGGAAGAAGCTGTTCCTGAATCGCTGAGTGTGTGTCTTCAGGCTCCTGTACCTCCTCCCTGATGGCGGAGGGGAAGAAGCTGTTCCTGAATCGCAGAGTGTGTGTCTTCAGGCTCCTGTACCTCCTCCCTGATGGCAGAGGGGAAGAAGCTGTTCCTGAATCGCTGAATGTGTGTCTTCAGGCTCCTGTACCTCCTCCCTGATGGCACAGGGGAAGAAGCTGTTCCTGAATCGCTGAGTGTGTGTCTTCAGGCTCCTGTACCTCCTCCCTGATGGCGGAGGGGAAGAAGCTGTTCCTGAATCGCTGAGTGTGTGTCTTCAGGCTCCTGTACCTCCTCCCTGATGGCGGAGGGGAAGAAGCTGTTCCTGAATCGCTGAGTGTGTGTCTTCAGGCTCCTGTACCTCCTCCCTGATGGCGGAGGGGAAGAAGCTGTTCCTGAATCGCTGAGTGTGTGTCTTCAGGCTCCTGTACCTCCTCCCTGATGGCGGAGGGGAAGAAGCTGTTCCTGAATCGCTGAGTGTGTGTCTTCAGGCTCCTGTACCTCCTCCCTGATGGCGAAGGGGAAGAAGCTGTTCCTGAGTCGTTGAGTGTGTGTCTTCAGGCTCCTGTACCTCCTCCCTGATGGCGGAGGGGAAGAAGCTGTTCCTGAATCGCTGAGTGTGTGTCTTCAGGCTCCTGTAACTCCTCCCTGATGGCGGAGGGGAAGAAGCTGTTCCTGAATCGCTGAGTGTGTGTCTTCAGGCTCCTGTACCTCCTCCCTGATGGCGGAGGGGAAGAAGCTGTTCCTGAATCGCAGAGTGTGTGTCTTTAGGCTCCTGTACCTCCTCCCTGATGGCAGAGGGGAAGAAGCTGTTCCTGAATCGCTGAATGTGTGTCTTCAGGCTCCTGTACCTCCTCCCTGATGGCACAGGGGAAGAAGCTGTTCCTGAATCGCTGAGTGTGTGTCTTCAGGCTCCTGTACCTCCTCCCTGATGGCGGAGGGGAAGAAGCTGTTCCTGAATCGCAGAGTGTGTGTCTTCAGGCTCCTGTACCTCCTCCCTGATGGCGGAGGGGAAGAAGCTGTTCCTGAATCGCTGAGTGTGTGTCTTCAGGCTCCTGTACCTCCTCCCTGATGGCGGAGGGGAAGAAGCTGTTCCTGAATCGCTGAGTGTGTGTCTTCAGGCTCCTGTACCTCCTCCCTGATGGCGGAGGGGAAGAAGCTGTTCCTGAATCGCTGAGTGTGTGTCTTCAGGCTCCTGTACCTCCTCCCTGATGGCGGAGGGGAAGAAGCTGTTCCTGAGTCGTTGAGTGTGTGTCTTCAGGCTCCTGTACCTCCTCCCTGATGGCGGAGGGGAAGAAGCTGTTCCTGAATCGCTGAGTGTGTGTCTTCAGGCTCCTGTAACTCCTCCCTGATGGCGGAGGGGAAGAAGCTGTTCCTGAATCGCTGAGTGTGTGTCTTCAGGCTCCTGTACCTCCTCCCTGATGGCGGAGGGGAAGAAGCTGTTCCTGAATCGCAGAGTGTGTGTCTTCAGGCTCCTGTACCTCCTCCCTGATGGCAGAGGGGAAGAAGCTGTTCCTGAATCGCTGAATGTGTGTCTTCAGGCTCCTGTACCTCCTCCCTGATGGCACAGGGGAAGAAGCTGTTCCTGAATCGCTGAGTGTGTGTCTTCAGGCTCCTGTACCTCCTCCCTGATGGCGGAGGGGAAGAAGCTGTTCCTGAATCGCTGAGTGTGTGTCTTCAGGCTCCTGTACCTCCTCCCTGATGGCGGAGGGGAAGAAGCTGTTCCTGAATCGCAGAGTGTGTGTCTTCAGGCTCCTGTACCTCCTCCCTGATGGCAGAGGGGAAGAAGCTGTTCCTGAATCGCTGAGTGTGTGTCTTCAGGCTCCTGTACCTCCTCCCTGATGGCACAGGGGAAGAAGCTGTTCCTGAATCGCTGAGTGTGTGTCTTCAGGCTCCTGTACCTCCTCCCTGATGGCGGAGGGGAAGAAGCTGTTCCTGAATCGCAGAGTGTGTGTCTTCAGGCTCCTGTACCTCCTCCCTGATGGCAGAGGGGAAGAAGCTGTTCCTGAATCGCTGAGTGTGTGTCTTCAGGCTCCTGTACCTCCTCCCTGATGGCACAGGGGAAGAAGCTGTTCCTGAATCGCTGAGTGTGTGTCTTCAGGCTCCTGTACCTCCTCCCTGATGGCGGAGGGGAAGAAGCTGTTCCTGAATCGCTGAGTGTGTGTCTTCAGGCTCCTGTACCTCCTCCCTGATGGCGGAGGGGAAGAAGCTGTTCCTGAATCGCTGAGTGTGTGTCTTCAGGCTCCTGTACCTCCTCCCTGATGGCGGAGGGGAAGAAGCTGTTCCTGAGTCGTTGAGTGTGTGTCTTCAGGCTCCTGTACCTCCTCCCTGATGGCGGAGGGGAAGAAGCTGTTCCTGAATCGCTGAGTGTGTGTCTTCAGGCTCCTGTACCTCCTCCCTGATGGCGGAGGGGAAGAAGCTGTTCCTGAATCGCTGAGTGTGTGTCTTCGGGCTCCTGTACCTCCTCCCCGATGGCGGAGGAGAAGAAGCTGTTCCTGAATCGCTGAATGTGTGTCTTCAGGCTCCTGTACCTCCTCCCTGATGGCACAGGGGAAGAAGCTGTTCCTGAATCGCTGAGTGTGTGTCTTCAGGCTCCTGTACCTCCTCCCTGATGGCACAGGGGAAGAAGCTGTTCCTGAATCGCTGAGTGTGTGTCTTCAGGCTCCTGTACCTCCTCCCTGATGGCGGAGGGGAAGAAGCTGTTCCTGAATCGCAGAGTGTGTGTCTTCAGGCTCCTGTACCTCCTCCCTGATGGCAGAGGGGAAGAAGCTGTTCCTGAATCGCTGAGTGTGTGTCTTCAGGCTCCTGTACCTCCTCCCTGATGGCACAGGGGAAGAAGCTGTTCCTGAATCGCTGAGTGTGTGTCTTCAGGCTCCTGTACCTCCTCCCTGATGGCGGAGGGGAAGAAGCTGTTCCTGAATCGCTGAGTGTGTGTCTTCAGGCTCCTGTACCTCCTCCCTGATGGCGGAGGGGAAGAAGCTGTTCCTGAATCGCTGAGTGTGTGTCTTCAGGCTCCTGTACCTCCTCCCTGATGGCGGAGGGGAAGAAGCTGTTCCTGAGTCGTTGAGTGTGTGTCTTCAGGCTCCTGTACCTCCTCCCTGATGGCGGAGGGGAAGAAGCTGTTCCTGAATCGCTGAGTGTGTGTCTTCAGGCTCCTGTACCTCCTCCCTGATGGCTGAGGGGAAGAAGCTGTTCCTGAGTCGCTGAGTGTGTGTCTTCAGGCTCCTGTACCTCCTCCCTGATGGCGGAGGGGAAGAAGCTGTTCCTGAATCGCTGAGTGTGTGTCTTCAGGCTCCTGTACCTCCTCCCTGATGGCGGAGGGGAAGAAGCTGTTCCTGAGTCGTTGAGTGTGTGTCTTCAGGCTCCTGTACCTCCTCCCTGATGGCGGAGGGGAAGAAGCTGTTCCTGAATCGCTGAGTGTGTGTCTTCAGGCTCCTGTACCTCCTCCCTGATGGCTGAGGGGAAGAAGCTGTTCCTGAGTCGCTGAGTGTGTGTCTTCAGGCTCCTGTACCTCCTCCCTGATGGCGGAGGGGAAGAAGCTGTTCCTGAGTCGCTGAGTGTGTGTCTTCAGGCTCCTGTACCTCCTCCCTGATGGCGGAGGGGAAGAAGCTGTTCCTGAATCGCAGAGTGTGTGTCTTCAGGCTCCTGTACCTCCTCCCTGATGGCACAGGGGAAGAAGCTGTTCATGAATCGCTGAGTGTGTGCCTTCAGGCTCCTGTACCTCCTCCCTGATGGCACAGGGGAAGAAGCTGTTCCTGAATCGCTGAGTGTGTGTCTTCAGGCTCCTGTACCTCCTCCCTGATGGCACAGGGGAAGAAGCTGTTCCTGAATCGCTGAGTGTGTGTCTTCAGGCTCCTGTACCTCCTCCCTGATGGCGGAGGGGAAGAAGCTGTTCCTGAGTCGCTGAGCGTGTGTCTTCAGGCTCCTGTACCTCCTCCCTGATGGCGGAGGGGAAGAAGCTGTTCCTGAATCGCTGAGCGTGTGTCTTCAGGCTCCTGTACCTCCTCCCTGATGGCGGAGGGGAAGAAGCTGTTCCTGAATCGCTGAGTGTGTGCCTTCAGGCTCCTGTACCTCCTCCCTGATGGCGGAGGGGAAGAAGCTGTTCCTGAATCGCTGAGTGTGTGTCTTCATGCTCCTGTACCTCCTCCCTGATGGCGGAGGGGAAGAAGCTGTTCCTGAATCGCTGAGTGTGTTCCTTCAGGCTCCTGTACCTCCTCCCTGATGGCGGAGGGGATGAAGCTGTTCCTGAATCGCTGAGTGTGTTCCTTCAGGCTCCTGTACCTCCTCCCTGATGGCGGAGGGGAAGAAGCTGTTCCTGAATCGCTGAGTGTGTGTCTTCAGGCTCCTGTACCTCCTCCCTGATGGCGGAGGGGAAGAAGCTGTTCCTGAATCGCTGAGTGTGTGTCTTCAGGCTCCTGTACCTCCTCCCCGATGGCGGAGGGGAAGAAGCCGTTCCTGAATCGCTGAGTGTGTGTCTTCAGGCTCCTGTACCTCCTCCCTGATGGCGGAGGGGAAGAAGCCGTTCCTGAATCGCTGAGTGTGTGTCTTCAGGCTCCTGTACCTCCTCCCTGATGGTGGAGGGGAAGAAGCTGTTCCTGAATCGCTGAGTGTGTGTCTTCAGGCTCCTGTACCTCCTCCCTGATGGCGGATGGGAAGAAGCTGTTCCTGAATCGCTGAGTGTGTGTCTTCAGGCTCCTGTACCTCCTCCCTGATGGCAGAGGGGAAGAAGCTGTTCCTGAATCGCTGAGTGTGTGCCTTCAGGCTCCTGTAACTCCTCCCTGATGGCGGAGGGGAAGAAGCTGTTCCTGAATCGCTGAGTGTGTGTCTTCAGGCTCCTGTACCTCCTCCCTGATGGCGGAGGGGAAGAAGCTGTTCCTGAATCGTTGAGTGTGTGTCTTCAGGCTCCTGTACCTCCTCCCCGATGGCGGAGGGGAAGAAGCTGTTCCAGAATCGCTGAGTGTGTGTCTTCAGGCTCCTGTACCTCCTCCCTGATGGCGGAGGGGAAGAAGCTGTTCCTGAATCGCTGAGTGTGTGTCTTCAGGCTCCTGTACCCCCTCCCTGATGGCGGAGGGGAAGAAGCTGTTCCTGAATCGCTGAGTGTGTGTCTTCAGGCTCCTGTACCTCCTCCCTGATGACGGAGGGGAAGAAGCTGTTCCTGAATCGCTGAGTGTGTGTCTTCCGGCTCCTGTACCCCCTTCCGGATGGCGGAGGGGAAGAAGCTGTTCCTGAATCGCTGAGTGTGTGTCTTCAGGCTCCTGTACCTCCTCCCCGATGGCGGAGGGGAAGAAGCTGTTCCTGAATCGCTGAGTGTGTGTCTTCAGGCTCCTGTACCTCCTCCCTGATGGCGGAGGGGAAGAAGCTGTTCCTGAATCGCTGAGTGTGTGCCTTCAGGCTCCTGTACCTCCTCCCCGATGGCGGAGGGGAAGAAGCTGTTCCTGAATCGCTGAGTGTGTGTCTTCGGGCTCCTGTACCTCCTCCCCGATGGCGGAGGGGAAGAAGCTGTTCCTGAATCGCTGAGTGTGTGTCTTCAGGCTCCTGTACCTCCTCCCTGATGGCGGTGGGGAAGAAGCTGTTCCTGAATCGCTGAGTGTGTGTCTTCAGGCTCCTGTACCTCCTCCCCGATGGCGGAGGGGAAGAAGCTGTTCCTGAATCGCTGAGTGTGTGCCTTCGGGCTCCTGTACCTCCTCCCCGATGGCGGAGGGGAAGAAGCTGTTCCTGAATCGCTGAGTGTGTGCCTTCGGGCTCCTGTACCTCCTCCCCGATGGCGGAGGGGAAGAAGCTGTTCCTGAATCGCTGAGTGTGTGCCTTCGGGCTCCTGTACCTCCTCCCCGATGGCGGAGGGGAAGAAGCTGTTCCTGAATCGCTGAGTGTGTGTCTTCGGGCTCCTGTACCTCCTCCCCGATGGCGGAGGGGAAGAAGCTGTTCCTGAATCGCTGAGTGTGTGTCTTCAGGCTCCTGTACCTCCTCCCTGATGAGCGGAGGGGAAGAAGCTGTTCCTGAATCGCTGAGTGTGTGTCTTCAGGCTCCTGTACCTCCTCCCTGATGGCGGAGGGGAAGAAGCTGGTCCTGAATCGCTGAGTGTGTGCCTTCAGGCTCCTGTACCTCCTCCCTGATGGCGGAGGGGAAGAAGCTGTTCCTGAATCGCTGAGTGTGTGTCTTCAGGCTCCTGTACCTCCTCCCTGATGGCGGAGGGGAAGAAGCTGTTCCTGAATCGCTGAGTGTGTGTCTTCAGGCTCCTGTACCTCCTCCCTGATGGCGGAGGGGAAGAAGCTGTTCCTGAATCGCTGAGTGTCTTTGTCTTCAGGCTCCTGTACCTCCTCCCTGATGGCGGAGGGGAAGAAGCTGTTCCTGAATCGCTGAGTGTGTGTCTTCAGGCTCCTGTACCTCCTCCCTGATGGTGGAGGGGAAGAAGCTGTTCCTGAATCGCTGAGTGTCTTTGTCTTCAGGCTCCTGTACCTCCTCCCTGATGGCGGAGGGGAAGAAGCTGTTCCTGAATCGCTGAGTGTGTGTCTTCAGGCTCCTGTACCTCCTCCCTGATGGCAGAGGGGAAGAAGCTGTTCCTGAATCGCTGAGTGTGTGTCTTCAGGCTCCTGTACCTCCTCCCTGATGGCAGAGGGGAAGAAGCTGTTCCTGAATCGCTGAGTGTGTGTCTTCAGGCTCCTGTACCTCCTCCCTGATGGTAACAGTGAGAAAAGGGCGTGCCCCATGTGATGTGAGTCCTTAATAATGGACGCTGCCTTTCTGAGACACCACTCTTTGAAGATGCCTAGGATACTTATGACGGCTGGTTCTCAAGATGGAGCTCTGTAGCTTTCAGTCCTGTGCAGTAGCCCCACCACCCACTCCAGGGAGAGATGCAGCCTGTCAGAATGTTCTCCACGGTACATCTGTCAAAGTTTTTGAGTGTTTTAGGTGACAAACCAAATCTCTTTAATCTCCTAATGAAATATAGTCGCTGTCTTGCCTTCTTTGTAGCTGCATCGATACGTTGGG